>NC_092049.1:2999189-3329325 GCF_003086295.3 Arachis hypogaea | reverse complement strand
AAAAAAATAAAAAATAAATTTAAAATTTTAGCTAATTGAATTTATTTTATTTGTAGTGGGGTCATTTAAAATTTGAAGTGAGGGCATATTATATATAACTATATCTTTTAAAACAAAAATTAAAAAATCATGGGGGCAAGTGCCCCCTCATTTGTATGCTTGGGTCCGTCCCTGGGAATGGCAAGTGCCTTGTATACCTTTTGTGGCCAATCATATGGAGCAGGACAGCATGGCATGTTAGGCATACACGTTCAGAAAGCCATGCTTAATAAAATTTCTTAATGGTCACGCTAAAATATTTTAATTTTAATACAAAAATTTCTTAATTTTGTTATTGAAATTTTTTAAGATTCTGAATTTGATGACTATTTTTATACTTAATAGTTGAATTTTTAATTAATAAAATTTAATTAATTCTTTCTTAAAATAATTAAATTGTCATTTATTTCATTTTGGTTTGTTTATTTCTTTGAAAAAAATTACATAAAATTAAAAATACTGAAACTGAAAATTAATGTATTATGTTTAAATATATGCTAACGCTCTTTTTAATTCGTTTTTTTTTGTTGTAATTATCAGTATAAAAATAATTGAAATCAAATTAGTAAGAGAAAATTTGCCAATAATAGTAATGCTTTATTTTTTTATTTATTTTTTTTTAATTTTATTTATCACAACTCTTTCACTTTATTAGTATTCTTAAAAACTAATTTTTTTTTATTATGCAATTTCAATCTAAATATTGTGATTTCATTTCAATATTATATTTAAAATAGACTATTATTGATATTTATACTTTTATAGGCACTAAAACAAATAAAACTCTCAAACTTTAAATTCTGCACAAAAAATACAACAAAATACTAAATAAAAATATTTCTACAAATATAATTGGGTCAAAAGAATAAAAGTTTTTAAATATTATAAAATTTAATAATTATAGAAAATTTTTTATTTAACAATAATAAAAAACATCCAAAAGAAATTCAAATTTTAAAACACAATATGTATATATAATTTTAATTTAATTCGAATCTCAATCCTATCTTTGATTAAAAAAAAAAAAGTAGATTTTGAAAAAAAAAATTTTAACAGGGGATTAACCTAATGTCATCTTTAGCCACCATTTTTTATGCCTCTATAAAACTCAACTAAATATAAACCTAATCTATTATGTTACAACACACTCTTCATAAGTTCTATCATCTGAGAGTAACTTGTTCTTCTTTATAAACTTCTTCATTCCACAACTTATGTAAGAATATATAAATTAGTCCATGGAGGGAGAATACAAGAATAATACCGGTGTCTCTGTTGAGCCTAATGTATCCAAGCAAAATAAGTTAAGATCAGTGGTTAAAGAAGTGAGAAAGCAAATATACCTGGCAGGACCTTTAATTATGGTGAATCTTCTTAATTTCGCCATTGAGCTTATTTTCACAATGTTTGTGGGTCATGTCAGCGAGTTGGCTCTCTCTGGAGTTTTCATGGCAACTCCTTTTCTTCTGTCACTGGCATTGGTTTAGTGGTCAGTTCCTTTTATATCTCTTAACACTCTTTTTACGGTTTCACTAATCGGATTTTTCTCCACTTCTTTTCTTTTATAATTTGAATTTATTAAAAAATATCAAATAAATATAATCCGAACTGAACCATCCCAATATTTTGTTCGGTGTTAGTTATGAAAATATTTCAACACCAAATCCGATTACTCCCCTCCATAGCATGGAAACTAGAAGCGATTACTAATTCATTGCCAACTGTTTCTATCGAATCGACTAACATTGTGTTCAACTCTTTGTTGGTTTCATATAATGACAGATGAGAATGGCAAGTGGCTTGGATACCTTTTATGGTCAATCGTATGGAGCAGGACAGCATGGCATGTTAGGCGTACACGTTCAGAAAGCCATGCTTAATAAAATTTCTTAATGGTGAGGATAAAATATTTTAATTTTAATACAAAAATTTCTTAATTTTGATATTGAAATTTTTTAAGATTCTGAATTTAATAACCGTTTTTATACTTAATAGTTAAATATTTAATTAATAAAATTTAATTAATGCTTTCTTAAAATAATTGAATTGTCAATTATTTCATTTTGGGTTGTTTATTTATTTAAAAAAATTACGTAAAATCAAAATTACTGAGACTGAAAATTAATGTATCATGTTTAAATATATGCTAATGTGCTTCTTAATTCGTTTTTTTTTGTAATTATCAGTGTAAAAATAATTGAAATCAAATTAGTAAGAGAAAATTTGTCAATAATAATAATGCTTTACTTTCTCTATTTATCTTTTTTTTTTTAATTTTATTTGTCATAACTCTTTCACTTTATTAGTATTCTTAAAAACTAATTTTCTTTTTTATTATGCAATTTTAATCTAAATATTGTGATTTCATTTCAATATTATATTTAAAATAGACTATTATTGATATTTATACTTTCATAGGCACTAAAACACATAAAATTCTTGAACTTTAAATTCCGTACAAAAAATTCAACAAAATACTAAATAAAAATATTTCTACAAATATAATTGGGTCAAAGGAATAAAATTTTTTAAATATTATAAAATTTAATAATTACAAAAAATTTTTTATTTAACAATAATAAAAAAAATCCAAATGAAATTCAAATTTTAAAACACCATATGTATATATAATTTTAATTTAATTTGAATCTCAATCCTATCTTTGATAAAAAAAAAAAAGAGAGAGAACCTTCCATCTTTCTTCAAAGAGTGGCTAATTCCCTTCTTCCGTTTTGGTTGGTTTATCCTATCCCTTTAGTACATCTCGGGCGATGAGAGAACCTTCCATACTTGTTTCTTAAGTAAGGACAGATATTCAGTAACAACTTCTTACCAAACAAAGGACTTGGGTTCGATCGGACTATTTGGTTAGTTTGAGGATTCTCACTTCCCTTCTTCGAGCATAGCATGAAGCTACCGAAGGAGTGAAACGACTCTTTTCACTCGACTAATCATCCGTCAGACATCAAGAACAAGGTACGTAAGTCACTGTCCTGTTAAGGAGTGAAACCAGGTACGTTAAATTATTTTAAACAGGGGATTAATCTAATGTCATCCTTAGCCACCATTTTTTATGCCTCCATAAAACTCAACTAAATATAAATCTAATCTACTGTGTTACAACACACTCTTCATAAGCTCTATCATCTGAGACTAACTTGTTCTTCTTTATAAACTTCTTAATTCCACAACCTATGTAAGAATATATAAATTAGTCCATGGTGGGAGAATACAAGACTAATACCCGTGTCTCTGTTGAGCCTAATGTATCCAAGAAAAATAAGTTAAGATCAGTGGTTAAAGAAGTGAGAAAGCAAATATGTCTGGCAGTACCTTTAATTATGGTGAATCTTCTTAATTTCGCCATTGAGCTTATTTCCATAATGTTTGTGGATCATGTCAGTGAGTTGGCTCTCTCTGGCGTTTCCATGGCCACCTCCTTTTCTTCTGTCACTGGCATTGGTTTAGTAGTCAGTTTCTTTTATATCTGTTAACACTCTTTTTACGGTTTCACTAATCAGATTTTTCTCCTCTTCTTTTTCTTTATAATTTGAATTTATTAAAAAATATCAAATAAATGTAATCCGAACTGAACCATCCAATATTTTGTTCGGTATTAGTTATGAAAATATTTCAACACCAAATCCGATTACTCTCCTTCATGGCATGGAAACTAGAAGCGATTACTAATTCATTGCCAACTGTTTCTATTTAATCGACTAACCTTGTGTTCAACTCCTTGTTGGACGAGCTGCAGGGTGTTATTTCAGGAATTGTCAGAGGATGCAGTTGGCAAAAAATGAGTACTTTTATTAACTTAGGGTCATATTATGTAGTTGGAGTTTCGTTAGCTATTGTGTTAGCTTTCGCCTTACATCTTGAAGTAAAGGTATGTAAATGCCAAATTGAAATCTATTGTTTTTATTTGTGAACGGTCTTAATTATTTTAGATTGAGATATGTCCGATATACAAAAAGGTAAATTAATTATATTATATAGTGTGTTTTAATAAGTATTATATTATTTAAAAATTAATTAAATAATATATAAATTAATGTTAAATTTAAATTATTTTATATTAAAAATATTTTAAAGAATATTTATTTAATAATTTGTATATAATTTTTTATAATTATTCAATTAAAATATAATATAAATTAAAATATAATTTATTATTTAAAAAATTTGAATATCTATTTTTAAAAAAAGACATAGACTTTTTATATTAGAGTTATGCAAAATTATATCTTCATTTGTTGCTTTTATTTTTATATTTATTTTAGTTGTCATAATTTGTCTTTTCATATGGTATTTTTTGAGTTGTAAACAATTAAAAAATATTTTAAAAATAAATGAGAATAAAAATACCAAAAGTATAAATTAGTTTTATAATTATGATAGATTTGAATATACCTATTAAAAAAATGTGTCAAATTTAAACTTATTTGGGTTTAAAAAAATAAACGAGAATAAAATATTTAAAATATAAATATAAAATTATAAATTAATTTTATAATCATAATATATTTAAATGTATTTAGTAAGAAAATACGACAAATTTAAATTTATTTGAAGAAATTTTTACTAATTAGTACGAGAGATTAAGAAAGAAAGAGTAGCATAGTCTTATAGTATGCATAAAAAGATTAAATAATATAGTAGTAAGACTATTAATATGTTTAAGTTGTCAAATTTTAATATTTGTAACTAAAAATTTTTATAATTATTATTATAATATTTTTAATATATATTTATTATATTTTATTAATATTTTATGTTTTAATTAAATAATTGTAGTTAAGATTTTTTTTAATTTTTTCTTAAAAGATAATTAGTTAATTTTTAGGTAAGTAAAATTACTAATATAAAATTATTAAAAAATATAATTTAAATATAATATAAAAAATTTAAATATTAATTTTTATATAATAAGAATAAATATTCTGCAGGGACTTTGGCTTGGAATTATATGTGCCCTTGTCGTTCAAGTACTTGGTCTAATAATTATAACTGTACGGATTGATTGGAAGAAAGAGGTGTCTACTCTTTTGTCTTTTTAGTTTTTCTTTCAAATTTTAGTTTTGCGTATTAATTACTGAAATAGTTAAATTTATTTCTTTTTGTAGGCAAGGATAACTAACGAAAGAGTTAATAATTTAGGACAGACAAATATTGAAAGATTTAATAATTCATTTATCTAAAAGTTTGAGTTTATAGTATGTTACTTTTTTTTTTTTAGTTTTTTCATGTAAGTAATTTTGTGTAAGTGATAATTTTGAACATACATTTATTTATCTATTTATATAAAAATTGAGTTTATAGCATATTAATTTTTTTTTATTTATATAAGACGAAATTCAAACTCTCGACATTGGTTTAAGTAAATTAGTGATCTAACTACTAGATTAATACAACTTGATTGCAATATAAAAATAATAAAATTCACATAAAGAAACAAAAATTTTTATCATGTTAGTCAATTAAATTTAATATTTATTATTACTCAATTAAATTAAAAAATAACGGTTATATATAATTAACTTTTACATAAAATTATAATAATAACAATTTTTTAGTTACAAATACTCAAAATATATATTATTAGACCTACTTAATCATATTATTAATTTTTTTTTAGAAAAGGGGGTTAATATGAATACCCCAAACAGAACAAACAAAACAAGGCTAATCAGCTCTTCTTAGGTTTGGTTTGATAAAATTTTTGAAGAGGTGGTTGTGTTTTTTAAAAACTCAAGTTTTTCATTTTATATTTGGTAAATAAAAAAAAACCATATGCTTATGTTTGCAGATTTTAAAAGATTAGGGTATTTTGAAAGCACCTAAGATAAAACTTTTTAAAATTGGCTTGTACTTTTCAAAATTTAAAAGTCTAATATAACCTCATATGTTAACTAATTTTTAAATTCTAAAAACTATTTTACCAAATGCAATTATTATTACTTGTGTTTATTAAAAACTAGTTTTAATTTGATTTACCAAATATAAATATTACGATTTTTAAAAAATTATTTTTTAAAAATTATTTTTTTAAAATTAACTTTACTCTTAGAAAATAAAAATTTTAGCGAGCCATATTCTAAGAGTTCCACGAAAATCAGAAAGTAGAGCATGTGTCAGAAGGTGACCTCTTAAACAAATGAAGACCTATGGGGAGCTCCTGACCTTTTTTAGCCAAGGTGTCGGCTACAACATTAGCTTCTCTAAGAATATGGATCCACTCCACCTTCTGAAAACGTCTCTCCAAGATTGTTATGTCTTCCAACAGTGGTTTGCACAGATGAGAAGCTGGACACCCATCTTTAATAAACTTAATAGAAAGACCAAGAATCAGATTCAACAATAAGGTGTTAGAAATTATGTGTATTAGCAATCTGAAGGCCTTCAACAATCTCCCAAAACTCGGCATGAGTGATGGAACAACTTTTCAAATTACACAAAAATCCAACAATATATCTCCCCAAGTGATTTCGGAACACCCCCCACAGGCCGCACTATTATTGGAGGAGAGGAAAGAACCATCCACATTAAGCTTCACACAATCTTGGTGGAAAGACCTAACATATGAGCTGCCCGGAGCTTCTTGTAGCAGAATTTCGTTTGAAGTTATTCTTCAATGCAGTTTGAATGTCTTCAAACCGAGCTTGAATAGTACTAACAGTTGCAACGGGGAGAAAACTCTTTCCTTTAAAGATGAGGAGATTTCTATATATATATAGTACCACAAAGAAGAAGATGCAACACCAAGTCGGCAATTCCAATCACTCTTCGCTGAGAGATTACTAATGAGTCAATCTCTAGCATTAAGGTTGTAAAAGTTTTGAACAAACTGATGCGGATGAAGTAGATTCCATACTTGTTCGTTACTGTGGGATCTCGAGTGCTCGGTGGATCGGATGGTGATGAGAAGATTAGAGAGGAAAACCCCGGGTTGATCTGGAGTGGGCGTTTGAGGTGTGCTTAGTGAGTTGATAGTGCCGAAGGAGAGGAGGACGAGGGGGTGGCCTCCTGCAAGGACACTCCGACGGTCAAGTTAGTGTCCGTACGAGGGGATGGCCAAATTAGGTAAGATATGACGTACCTTGGGGGGAGAGCTGTCCTCTCCCCTTATATACTGTGCAGGGTGGGCCTAGGGATGACCTAGCCCACTGGCCAAGGAGCTTCTATGAGCTGTCCTAGTCCACGTGGGAGGAACAGGTCGTTCCAGACTTCGGGTCAGGGACTCGGGGGCGGCCCCAAGGATACCGACCCGACTGGTGACCTGGGTCGTACGGAGTGTAAACCGGGCGTGCCCCGGGTCGGGTGTTGGAAACCGACCCGTCGGACTCTTCCTTTCGTGAGGGATGGCTTGGGCCTGGGTCAGGGGTGGCGCCCCGACCCGACGACTAGTTGGGCTGGACTCTGGTCCGTAATAGTGCCCCCAACGCGCCAGCCTTGAGGTTTGGGGCTCGTGGCTGGGCGCATTTGTCCTACTCGCCGAGATGGGATGTGCTCTTCTTCTCAGGAGCTCGTTGATAGCGTTTCATGTTTCTCACGCATGGTCATCTCGTCTCTGACGCTGCCTCCTTGGCATATGTGCTGGGCATTAAATGCCCATCATTTCGTGATTTGAAATTTGCGTGAAATGACAGGTATGCCCCTGCCTTTTGGCGCTTCTTCCTTGACGGTTACATTCTTCGCCCCCTTTTTTATTTTCACAACCTCCTCATTTCCCCATTCTTCTTTTTTCCCTCTTCTGTTTCCTTGAACTGCTGCTGTTTCTACTCTCTTCTTTTGCTGCTGATTCGATTCCGTTCGCGCTTCTAGATTTCTTTCTTTCTTTCGGATTCCTTCCTCAACTTCTGCATTTTTCTGGTACGTTGTTTATGGTTTTCTTTTGGTATTCCTTTTGTGCTTTTTCCGTGCGTTTTTCCCTATGCATGCCTGGGTTTTTGTTTGCTTTTGCTGCTTCTTCTTTTAGAGGGGGCGCCACTGGGTTTTTCTTAGGTTTTGCTTGAGTTCTGGGTTAGTGTAGGGGTACCTAGGGGGTGGTTTAGGGAGTTGTAGTTTTTTTATACTGCTTTTAGGGTTTCCGACCTCCCGTTCTAACTAAGTGGTGCCCCCGCTGTAGGTATGGCTGACCGCCCTGTGCTCCCGAACATGGCTCAGCGGCCGCTAGCTGATTTTGTCGATCACTACGCCTGGGTTACTTCCGATGTGAAGGACGCCCCTTCTAAGGTCACCCGTGAGAGCCTCCAGGATCTTCGCCAGGCCGGGCTCTTGTGCGGAGAAGGACCCGAGGAGGCATTGTACCAGGTTTACGTTCCTGCTGATCGGGAGCGTGTTTATCAAAAGAACCTGGCCTCCCCTCGAGTTGTTGATTGGTTGTGGGTTTATAAACCCATGTTCAAAACCTTGGGAGTTTGCCTTCCCTTCTCTTCCTTCGTCATGGGTTTGCTAAATCGGTGCGATGTTGCTCCGTCGCAGCTGCACCCGAATAGCTGGGCTACTATTCGCTGTTTTGAAATGGTCTGCGAATATCTGAAGATCTCGGTATCTGCAACCTTGCGAGGTGGATCTACCGTAGTCTTCTCTGTGATGCTGCTATCGCTAAGAAGGTGGAGCCTATCTTGGGAAATATTCATTCTATGGAAGGGAAGCTTCGAAACTCCCAGAAGGATTTGACTGATTCGAGGTCCCAGGAGGAGTCTCTGAAGAAGAAGTTATCTGAGCAGGAGGAGAAAGCCAAGGAAGATGCCAAGGAAATCAATAGGTTGGTGGAACGGGACATCACCTTGATGAAGGATTTGAACACTTCCCGTGGTGAGACCGCTGCTGCCGAGAAGAAGATCAAAGACTTGGAGGAAAAGCTAAAACTGGCAGAGAGCTCGGCAACGGCTGCCCGTCAGGAAGCAGCCGCTCTGAAGAAGAAAAATAAGGAGATTGCTAAGGGGCCCGGGAGAACATGAAGCTGACTGAGGAGGGGATTAAGCTTCAGGTTGCTGTGCTAGCTCCCGACCTCGACCTTTCTCAAGTGGGCGCTATCAAGACTATTGAGGACGGGAAGATTGTTAACATCCTCAAGCCTTGAGATGGATTCTTCTTCTTTTCAGCTTTTATACTCCTTGCCTTTGTTCTTGTAATTTTGCTTTTTGCTTTTGGGCCTTTTAAGGTGCCTTTGGTTGTAATGAGTATTTTGATACTTCGTTTTAATTAAGCCGTTTTATGATAATTGTTCGCTTGCTCGGGCCGTCGTGGCTTTTGCCTACTTTATTGATTTTGCTTATCCGGGCCGTCGTGGCCTTTTAATTAAGCCGTTTTATGATAATTATTCGCTTGCTCGGGCCGTCGTGGCTTTTGCCTACTTTATTGATTTTGCTTATCCGGGCCGTCGTGGCCTTTTGGTTTATCGCTTTTATGGTATTTACCGTTTTAATCGTTTGTTGCTTTTTTACCTTTGGGTCCCTTTGGTTCCCAGGGTGATCAGTCCCGGGTTTCCGTTAGCTCGACCGCTCGTAGTTTTTATCGTTTCGTCGTATTTGGCAAAAATCTTGCAAAAGACAGAGTTGTTATATATGTATATGTAGAACTTAAAATAAAGGGGTAATGTGATACATAATTAAAGAAAATGAAAACGAAGGAAAATGGAAAAAATTAAAGTGGATGTGAAGGGGTCTTTAACCCGTCAGGTCGCTTTTTCCTATGAGTAAAATCATTTTAGGTTTGCCATGTTCCATGCCCTCTGCACCTCGCTTCCATCTAGCTTTTCTAGCTTATATGCACCCTTTTTGAGGACTTCTCTGACCCTGTAAGGTCTTTCCCAATTTGCGTCCAACTTGCCTTCTCCTAGGGTTGGCGGCCCTATGTCGTTACGTCGTAAGACCAGGTCGCCTTCCCCGAGGCTTCTCCTTAGCACTTTTCCGTTGTATCTTAGGGCTATCCTTTGCTTGATTGCTGTCTCTATCAGGTGTGCCATTTGTCTTGTTTCGTCAACTAGGTCTTTCTCGATTGCCTCGTTTCCTTTCCCCAAGAAGTAATCTTGGACTCGGCTCTCCTATTTCGACTGGGATGACCGCGTCAACCCCGTATGTGAGTTGGAATGGGGTTTCGCCGGTAGATGACTGGAGAGAGGTTCTGTAAGACCATAAGACTGAGGCTAGCTCATCTGCCCATGAGCCCTTCTTCCCTTCGAGTCGCTTCTTTAGCCCTTTTAGGATAACTTTGTTGGCTGCTTCTACCTGTCCGTTGCTTTGAGGGTGCTCAACTGAGGAGAACCTTTGCTTGATCCCTAGTCCTGAGAGGAATTCTTTAAAATTTTTGTCAGTGAATTGTGCCCCATTATCTGATATGACAAGACTCCGGGATTCCGAACCTGGTGACCACTTGCCTCCACATGAATTTTTGACAGTGGTTGAGGATATGCTGGCTAGTGATTATGCCTCTACCCATTTGGTGTAGTAGTCTATAGCTACTATCAAGTATTTCACTTGTCCTAGCCCGGGTGGGAATGGCCCCAAGATGTCGACTCCCCATTGGGCGAAAGGTCGGGGTGCCATCATCAAACTAAGTTCCTCAGGTGGAGCTTTGTGGAAGTTGGCATTTTCTTGGCATTTCTTGCATTTCCTGACGAACCCCTGAGCGTCCGACATCATCGTGGGCCAGTAATACCCTGCTCGGATGATCTTCCTTGCCGGCGACCTTCCTCCAATATGGTGACCACTACACCCCTCATGGACTTCGCTTAGGACGTAGTCCGTCTGGTCGGGGCGTAGGCATTTGAGCAAGGGTTAGTGGAGCCCTCGCTTGTACAACTGCCCTTGTATGATCACATATTTGTGGGCTTCCCTCTTGGTGGCTTGTGCTTCCTTCTCGTCTTGGGGTATTTTGCCGTGTTCCAAGTATCGGAAGATAGGGTCTATCCATCAGGTGGGGCTTGGGGTCTGGGTTGCACATAAGATGATTGCTGGTTCAGTTGCCAGTCCTTGGATTAGATACCTGTTCCCTGTCCCAGGCTTGGTGCTCGCTAGCTTGGAGAGGAGGTCTGCTCGGGCGTTCCTTTCCCTAGGAACATGCTGGATTATGACTTCCTCGAAGTTTTTGCACAACTCTTTTACCTTTTATAGGTATTTTTGTAGTAGTGTGTCCCTGGCCTGGTAGTTGCCGTTTATTTGGGATGTGACGATCTGGGAGTCACTACTAACTTCTACCCTAGATGCTCCGACTTCTTTAGCTAGGATTATCCCTCCTATCAGTGCTTCGTATTCTGCCTGGTTGTTGAAGACGGAAAAATCAAACTTGATCGACTGCTCGTAAGCTACCCCTGCCGAGTTCTCAAGAATGATCCCGGCCCCTCCGAACATTTGGTTGGATGCTCCATCAACGTGGGGCTTCCACCGTGTGTTCGGTATATCGGGTGCCTCTCCTGTGACCTCTACCAGGAAATTTACCATTGCTTGGATTTTGATTGCTTGCCTGGGCTCGTATTGCAAATCATATTGGGACAGCTCTACTGCCCATGCCATCATCCTCCCTGCGAGGTTGGGTTTCTGGAGAGCTTGTCGAATGGCCTGGTTGGTTCTTAGGATGATCACATGCCCTTGGAAGTATTGTTTGAGTCTTCTTGATGAAGTTAGCAAGGCATAAGCCAGATTTTCCAGCTTGGTGTACTTCAACTCCGCCCCTTGGAGTCCTTTGCTGATGAAGTATATTGGACGCTGGGTCTTATCTTCTTCTCTGACAAGAACCGCCGCCATGGCCTGTGTGGTCACTGCTAGGTATAGGTACAGAGGTTCTCCTTCTCTTGGTTTGCTGAGCATGGGTGGTTCTGAAAGTATCTTTTTGAAATGGATGAATGCTTCTTCGCATGCCGGGGTCCACTCGAAGGCGATTCCTTTCTTCATTAGGTTGAAGAATGGGAGGGCCTTTTCCGCCGAAGCTCCGAGGAACCGGGATAGAGCCATAAGCTTCCCGGTGAGTCGCTGCACATCTTTGACACACCCTGGGCTTGTCATTTTGAGGACGGCTTCGCATTTGTTTGGGTTAGCTTCTACCCCCCGTTATGTTATCATAAAACCTAGGAACTTTTCGGCCTCCATAGCAAACGCGCACTTGAGTGGATTGAGCCTCATTTTGAATTTCCTTAGCGTTTCGAAGACAGCTTGGAGGTCGTCTATAAGGCTGCTTGGCTCTGCTGTTTTTACCAAGATGTCGTTGACGTAAACCTCTACTGTCTTACCGATGAGGTCATGGAAGACTCTGCTCATTAGTCTTTGGTAGGTGGCCCCCGCGTTCTTCAATCCAAATGGCATTACCTTGTAACAATAAGTGCCTCCTGGTGTTATGAACGCAGTCTTCTCCTCATCAGGCCGGTGCATCGGGATCTGATTATAGCCGGAGTACGCGTCCATGAAGCTGAGAAAACGATATCCTGCCACCGAGTCTACCAAGGTGTCGATGTTGGGGAGGGGGAAAGAGTCTTTAGGACATGCTTTGTTTAGGTCGGAATAGTCGACACACATTCTCCATCTTCCACTAGCTTTTTTGACCAGGACGACGTTGGATAGCCATGTCGAGTATTCGAGCTCTTTGATGAACTCGGCTTCAAGTAGCCCGGCTGTTTGTTTGGCGACCTCATGGGCCCTTTCTTGGGACATTTTCCTTCGTCGCTGTGCTACTAGCTTTGCGTCTGGTTTGACGGCTAGTCGGTGGGACATGACCTCGGGATCCAAGCCCGGCATGTCTGATGGCGTCCACGCGAAGAGGTTGCCGTTTGCCCTTACGACCTCCATGAGGGGCCTTTGAGTTCATGGGGCAGATTTTTGTTTACAAAGGTTAACTGTTCTGCCGACTTCCCTATCTGGAACTTCTCCATGTCCCCCTCTGGTTTTGGTCTTGGCTTGTCTTCTATCCTTACATCCAGGTCTGCCAAAAACATGCTGGCTGCCTTTTTAGACTCTTTTCTTAGGGAGAGATTGGCGTTGTCGCAGGCAATCGCCGCTTCCAAATCTCCTCTAATGGAGCCAACAGCTCCTTTGTCCGTCACGAAATTCATTGTTAGGAATTTAGTACATATCACAGCTGAAAATTCGTTGATAGTCTTTCTTCCTAGAATGATGTTGTAGGCCGTGGAGTCTCTGAGTTCCTGCATGATCTTGGCGCTATCGGCTCCCGTCCCCCCGAAGGGACGCCTTTCGGGGGTTTTGGTGTAGATCTGTTGGTTAGGCTGAACGGAGGACCGCGGGTGTTCGGTCGCACGAGCCGTCAAACTTGCCCTACTCAGGCGGGCCCCTCCTCCTTTGCGAAGCTCTTCCGACGTGGGAAGTCGCTCCATGTCTACTCCAGGGTCCCACAGATGGCGCCAATGTTCGTTACCGTGGGATCTCGAGTGCTCGGTGGATCAGGTGGTGATGAAAAGGTTAGAGAGGGAAACCCCGGGTTAATCTGGAACGGGCGTTTGAGGTGTGCTCAGTGGGTTGATGGTGCCGGAGGAGAGGAAGACGAGGGGGTGGCTTCCTACAAGGGCACTCCGACGGTCAAGTTAGTGTCCGTACAAGGGGATGGCCAAATTAGGTAAGATGTGACGTACCTTGGGGGGAGAGCTGTCCTCTCCCCTTATATACTGTGCAGGGCGGGTCTATGGATGACCTAGCCCACTGGCCAAGGAGCTTCTATGAGCTGTCCTAGTCCATGTGAGAGGAACAGGTCGTTCCAGACTTTGGATCGGGGACTCGGGGGCGGCCCCAAGGATACCGACCCGACTGGTGACCTGGGTCGTATGGAGTGTAAGCCGGGCGTGCTCCCGATCGGGTGTTGAAAACCGACCCGTCGGTGGGGTTGGACTCTGGTCCGTAACAATACTAATTTGGCATAAGGACAATCACGTAACACAGGAAGGACGTCCTCTATGAGGTAGTTGCAGCGTGGGCAGCTAGTAGAGGCAGATAAATGTCTTCTTCTACTGATTGACATTTGTTAAAATAGCATCATTGACGACTAACCAAAGGAAGGAGCGAATTCGCTCTGAACCGCTCCACTTCCAAAACAGTTTGAAGACTCGATCTGGCGTGCTTTGATCCTCCCGAAGCGAGTTGTTGGCTGATTTAAGGTTGAAGCCTTCTTTCTTTCTTTTTTTTTTCTCTTCTTCCCTCTACTGGAAAGTTTTGTTTAGTTTTTTTTAAGTATTATTGAAAGAATCTCCTTGTAAGGGTGTGACCAAAGTTTCTTAAAGCCCTAAAGATTAAAGAAACAAAGGCCTTCTTTTATTTGTTTGCCCACACTCCTATCTCTATAAGTGTATGTGTTTGTCAATGACAATGATAATGAAATAATGATCAATTGCCCTAATACCAAAAAAAATTATCAATTTTCTTCATTTTCCCTGATGTCATTTCTCTGATTTACTCCAACAATTAGTTACTAATCTTGTTCCTTGATTTTTTTTTGTGATAATATGAAATGAAACCAAAGCCATGATATTAAGATTCAATTAATTTGTTTGGTAGAATTTCAATTATTATTAATTAAGTTAAAGCTGAGTTGGGGCTGACCAAATACAAATGAACAATGAAAAAAATAAAATGTTCATTAATTTAATTTGGGTTTGGGAAAAGAAGCACTAAAAAAAACGATGCGCATGTGAGTGGTTGACAGCACTTTCTCCTCTTTTTTCTTCCCTTTTTTCCGTTCGTTTCTTCTTCCTATTCCTAATCTAAGTTGTAGAAGGAGGTTATAAAGTTTATGTACTCACTAAGGCAGAGGATGTCATTGTACCTGATGGCTCTAACCTTCAAGGGAGTCGTCGCGGTGGAGCAACGCCAGCGGTGGTGGTCGAGTTATGGCGGTGGTGGTCGGGTTATGTTTTATCCAAATTTTTATTTAATTTTTGAAAAATATACATGAGAATTAGGTTAGATTAAGTGATTAACTTTGTTGTCCAATCCTTAAATATCACATATCACAAAAATATAAAAGTGATGATTTTTATCTTATACTACAGGTGAGTAAAAGTCAACAGAAAGTTTAACTTTGTTAATATTTAAATATATCTTTAATTAGAGAAAAATTAAACATTAAATCTTTAAAAAATTAAGTTAAATTATGTGTGTTTAAAGACCACTTTAAATATTAATCTCTAAAAATATTAAGAGATCACATATATATATGTACATATTTTTCAAAGGATATATACGATTCATATAAAACTGAGTTAAAGGTGTAAAGTATAATTTTTTTCTTTAAATATAATTTTATTCATTGCTCTTCTTGTTAAACAAAACGGTTTTTTCAAATTATTTTTAATGCCTTTTATAATTATATAATGTATTTAAAATATTTTTTATTTTAATAAATAATAATATGTACTATTTTAAAATTCATTCCATATATATATATATATTAAAAATAAGACTGGCAGGACCTTTAATTATGGTGAACCTTCTTAATTTCGTCATTGAGCTTATTTCCGTAATGTTTGTGGGTCATGTCAGCGAGTTGGCTCTCTCCAGCGTTTCCATGGCCACCTCCTTTTCTTCTGTCACTGGCATTGGTTTAGTGATCAGTTCCTTTTATATCTCTTAACACTCTTTTTACGGTTTCACTAATCGAATTTTTCTTCTCTTATTTTCTTTTATAATTTGAATTTATTAAAAAATATCAAATAAATATAATCCGAACTGGACCACCCCAATATTTTATTCGGTGTTAGTTATGAAAATATTTCAACACCAAACCCGATTACTCCCCTCCATGGTATGGAAACTAGAAGCGATTACTAATTCATTGCCAACTGTTTCTATTGAATCGACTAACCTTGTGTTCAACGCCTTGTTGGTTTCATATGATGACAGATGGGAATGGCAAGTGCCTTGGATACCATTTGTGGCCAATCATATGGACCAGGACAGCATGGCATGTTAGGCGTACACGTTCAGAAAGCCATACTTGTTCTTATCATCTTATGTGTACCATCTCTATTATTTGGGCAAACACAAAATCCATATTGATTTTATTTAGCCAAGATCACGAAATCTCCACAAAAGTAGGAATATATGCTCAGTTAATCATTCCATACCTTTTTGTCTCTAGTGTTCTTCAGTGTCAGACTAGATTTCTACAGACACAGAACATTGGAGTTTCAATGATGCTCAGCTTTGGAGTAGCTACTGCACTGCATGCTGCTTTGTGTTGGGCGTTAGTGTTAAAATATGACTTAGGGAGTAGAGGAGCTGCCATATCAAATTGTATATTGTATTGGGTGAATGTGTTGATACTTGCGTTATATATTAAGTTTTCTCCAAAATGTTCACAAACTTGGACGGGTTTTCAGTGGAGGCATTCCATGACATTCCTTCTTTTTTGAAACTTGCTATTCCTTCTGCTTTTATGGTTTGGTAAGTTTCTACTAACTGTTGCTTTTCTCACCGTTATACTGTTCGAGATCCTCTACTAATGAGTTTTTGTTTGGTTCCCATTGTGCTGAGCAGCTTGGAACTGTGGTCGTTTGAATTGATGGTACTCCTATCTGGTCGTCTTCCAAATCCAAAGTTGCAAACATCAATATTTTCTATTTGGTTAGTTCCACATTTGATGTAGTTCTCACAATTCTTAGCTACCAGCACTTTACATGTTATTGTGGATATTATTATTTGCACCTATATTAATTAATGTTGGAAATTACATTGTGAATACATCATTAACTATTTGGATGATCCCGTTTGGATTAAGTGGAGCTATAAGGTAACTTAATTACTGCTACGTGCTTATGAATATTTAGAATTCTGTGACAACAAATGTTGAGATCAAAGTAACAATTGTAATTGCATAATTGTTTGTTTGTGTTACAGTACTCGTGTATCTAACGAACTTGGAGCTGGTAATCCTTGGTCTGCACGTTTACCAGTGCATGTAGTGGTAGTAGCAGCCATTATTGAGGGTATCTTGGTTGCAACACTGATGATAATTATACGCAATGTTTGGGGCCATGTTTACAGTAACAATTTACAAGTGGTTCGACAAGTTCACCTTTGGCATCAGCCACCAGAAGTGGTTTGTCCTCTCTTACTATTAAGAACCTGATTTCTTTTCTTTTTCTTTTCTGCTCTTTTATTTTTTTCTTTTGGTTGTTCACCAAAAAAAATATAATACAATGTAAGATCAAATACAAAAGAAATTACTTTAGATTTTTTTTTAGTTAGACATTTATTCATTTCAACTTCAGAAATAAATATAATGTTGAATTCGATTCATATTTGGACAACAAAAATAGAGAAAGGAATTTTTCACTGTCCCCTTATAGAGTTATAGCATTAATTGAAAAAACTTAAAGAAAAAAAGTGAACGGAAAGAAGAACGAGAAAGAAAGTGAACATTCATAAAAATTTGTCGGCTTGTGTTTGAGAATGGAGTTCCAATGGCTGAGAGAGCATTATATCAGGGGAGTTTTTTTTTTGCCTTCGAAGACCTTTAAATTTCTTTCTCTCCAGATCACCCAAAAACTGTTAGCTGCTATGGCTAAGTCGTTCTTCCTCTAAACCCGTTTTCGGGCATATGTCTAATCACAAGCCACACATATGCATTCGTAATAGTTAAGCTGCCATCGTATTGTTATTCAACTCTTTAGTTTTGTATTGTTCTAAAAACTTAAAAATGATTATTGCCCTGTTTAATCTACAATAGAATCACTACTACTAACTACTATTAATGCTGGCATCCCATGCATGCTCATTCTAAAATTGTCATGCCCATGCATAACTTACATTAGGATCATCTTAACTAAGTACTATTGAATGTAGCTTCCCATGTAGAGACATTCCATAAAATTGAAACATTTTGCTACAAATCAAATTAGAATTTTTTTTAAAAAAACACATAACTTTCATGTTAGTTATGCTTTGGTTAGCTAAAATAAAGTTCAACAAAGAAATAAAACAAACATATGAAGCAAATAAATAGAAAAAAATACAGAAAAATTAGGGATTGAATGGAAGTTGTAGTTAGATTTAGAGATATATTTATATTAACAGGGACTGAATGTGTCTATAGTTGAAATAGATACCATATTATGGGTCATTGGTGACAAACATAAACGGTGAAGATAAGTACATAGAATTTATTTTAAAATTTTATGAAGTTATGTGATTTAAGGTTGCCAACAAAGGCTTTAAATAACATTAAAAAAGGAAAACAAATAGAACTTGGAGGCTGGATAATGTTGTAAAGATGAGGACAAATGGCAAAAACCAAGTGTGGTCCTTGAGAACATAAACAAGTATACACAAATAGAATAGGTGGAGCAATAGAACAAAACTCAGCTTCATCAGCCAGTATGAACAGGAAAAATATCATGGATGATTAGGAAATTGTAGAGGGATTCATAGTCTAAGGGTCTGAGTACGGCACTGATCAGAAGACCTCTACAAGACACGACATTAAAATAGGGATATAGAGACACAAAATTGTGTTTGGCAGATGAAACATAGACAAAGATATTGTGTATTCATTATGACACGAAAGACATAGAAATAATAACAAGAGATACAACCTATTTTTTATTTATTTTATTATTCTTATTAATTTTTTATAATTATATTTTTCGTTTTAAAATTTTTTAATAAAAAATAAAATAAATTAAACTTTTATAATTTGTTCTCTCTCACATCTCAAACAACAAATGAAGTTTCGCAGCAATTATTCATGTTATTGTATAAGACGGTAGTTTCAAGTGTTGAAAATGAAATTGTGGTACCTTGAATCTTAGTTATAAATAAAAGAGAATTAATATAAGCTTTTAACACTGAGGATAGTTATAGAATGTCAATGCATGAGGACTACATTCAAAAGTACTTATTAGTGGTGATTCTAATTTAAGTTATTCATTTGAATAATATTTATTCTTCCTTTAAAATATTGTAAAACAAAATTTCAAACAACAAAAAGAAGAAGGAAGGTATCTAAGGTTTGTAGCAATATATGAGTTTTGAAGATGGTATATTTTTCAGCTATTGAGATAGGATTTGTTTGGGTGAGCTTAAAAAAAAAAGCATTATATCACTTGAAAACTCATTTCCATCCAATCAGGTATGTTATATGTCCGTTGAAAAATAATTAACGATCATCTCATCACATTCCAAGATTGATACACTTGCATTTGCCAATTATATATTACATACTCAATACACCTGAAATAAGCAACATATATTTTGACTCATAACTTGCTAAAATGCTTCTTTAAACTCAAGACTCTACCCTGACCACTCTCTACTGACAAAGAAAACTTCAACAACTACTTATTCATGCGAAATAGATTATGAAACTACTCATAAAGATCCTAATTCATGCTTAACAACACCAATTATATTTCTTAAAAATACTTGGCAGAAATAACAAAAAATAGATGTTAAGTAGAGGAGGGTAATTATGCGTTAATGATGATAAGTAAAAAGTTGGCCGTTTCAAAAATGATGGAGTAACCATTTTTTGTAACGGTAGGCTATTTGTTGAGTTATTCAAAGTGAAAGAAAATGCTGAATTATTTGTTTTTGAAGGCTGGAATGAGTTGTTCTAAAATTTTGTTAATCAACAAGATTTGACTCTCGGCAAAAAATTAGAATTGAGAAAAAAACAGAATAAATATGTTTAGTGGTTTACCAAAAAAAAAAGTATTGTGTGATATTAAAAAAAAACAATGTATTTAGTGTTTTGGTTTACACCCAAATAGATATTTTAGTATAAAAGTAATGTAAGTTATATTTATTAGTACCGAATATAATATGACAATGTTAATCTTTTGATGATTTCTCACGGTATTTTCCACTTCAATAGGTCAAAAACTAATACGTCGCAGTACTGATCTATATTTAAGGGTTTGTTACTGGCCAATAGATTGCTACATACACAAAGTGGGATTCGAACTCCTGATACTTGTTTAAGTGGGCTCTAAAATAATAAAATTGTAGTATTGTATTTTAGAATGATGTAGTGCCTTCAATGTTGGAAATGAATAAGCTGGAAAGTTATAAAAAGGGATTTGTGAATGTTTTAGATTTATTTAAAATGCAAGAATGAAAGTATAATAACGTAAAAGTTTTTAATTAAATAAATGAGTAGTTTTTTGTAGTTTAGGGGAAAAAATCGATACACTAGGATTTACGTTTTAGATTTTAGGCTTTAGGTTTTAGGATTTACGATTTATGATATACGATTTAGGCGGTGAATATTAGTTGTAGGGGGTTTAGTAATTAGTTGTGTTAGGGTTATTGATTAGGGTTTAAATTTGAGGGTTTATGATTTATTAGTTAGGTTTTATAATTTATGGTGAGGGTTTAGTGTTTAAGGTGTATGGTTTAGGATTTAGGGTAGAAGGTTGGTGATTATAAAAAGGTTTAGTGTTTAGAGTTAAGGTTTGTGCGTAAGAATTTACGATTTACGATTTATAGTTTAAAATTTATGGTTTAGTGATTTAGATTTAAAGTTTAGAGTGAATGTAATTATTTTTTGAAATAATCTAAAAGGAATCAAATTATTGTAAATATAAAATTTTTTAATTTAAAATGTAAATAGATATAAGTCAAATGAATGATATATTTTAATTTGATAACAACAAACTTACTCATGTTAAAAAACTTTTAATGGGAATATTTTAAATAACTTTAGTGATTTTTTTTAATTTAAATATTTTATTTTTCGAAAAACACATGCAATGAAATAAGAAATTCAAACCTAAAAAATTGTTGTGCGAGCGATATTTATATCTTGTCTATTTTTGAAATATGTAGAAGTTGAATGAAAATTTGGATCCAAATATTTTAGATTTGGTGTGATTTTACCCGGTTTCGGATCGGGTAAGAATTTAAAAAATAGAATAAGTTATTATTTAGGGTCGGATCCGGATCAAAGCGAATTCAGTTTCATCCGACCCATGTGCATCGTAGGAAAACTTTAAATTAATTCTAATATTATGTTATATTAATTATAAGCTTATTATTCTGTTTTTAATCATATTTGTTGAATTAGGAAATAGATCAAAGAAGAATAAAATTAGAATTTATGGAAAAATTCAAGTTCAAATGTGGATATCAATTTCTCGATATACAAGTATGTTTTTTTTTTATAAATAAGTGCATTATAATTTTTGACATAAAATTTATTAAGATTCAAACTTCACTTGATTCAGATTTGGTAGTGTGATTTCACCGGGTCTAGAATTGGATAAGAATTTAAAAAATAAATCTAGTCATTATTTAGAGTCGAGTCGGATCAAGACGAATCCGATTTCATTCGGCCTATGCGCACTACTAATTTTTCATAGGATATATAATTTGGATATATTTTTCATTGGGTATATAATTGAGTAAAAATATGGGTGGATGAGAAGAGGAGTAATTGGGAGGTCATTTTGAATTAGTTTTAAAAAATTTTGACAAAAATTGGAGACCCGTTGGAGGTGTCTCCTTCACAAGGATGGTTATTATTGTTATGATTGTTTTTTTTTTTCGGTAATTTATTGTTATGATTGTTATTCTTTTTCTTCTTCTTCTGCTTCTTTAGGTCCATATTAGTTTTTGTTGGTATATAACATTGTTATCATATCTTATGGATCACAAAATATTCGGACCAAACCAAATAACAAAGCCCAAATAACATGTACCAAAAAAATAGTAGCTAATTAGTAATTACACATTTTTTCTCTACACTATCGACTAAAGACCAATCTTTGGACCTCATTGTAAGTACCAAAATGATTCCAATTCCTCTCAAATGAATTGTTGATAGTCCAACTATGCGATACTCCATCATTTTTGAGTAGAAACGGTGGCTCTTTTGGTCTTACCTTGTGCATATCGTGTTAGCATAACATAGTTATTAGCTAATTGCTTGTTATTTTCATGTACTAAAAGTTAAATGTCTCTTCATAATTTAGCTCAACAATATCATATTTATTACCTGTTAACTATTTTCACAATGACTAATTCAATAATAATTTTTTAAAAATAATTTTTATTTTTTAATATAAATAAATTTAATATAATTGTCATGTATTATTGTCAATTTTAAAATTATAAGACAATTTTTAAATTATTTATTAGCAATTTTTATATTGTCAAATTCAACATCACATCCTCATAGTACTAAAAGTATATATATTAATTGAATTGGACTTTTTTTCACTTTGTTTGGACTAGAAATTCATTTCTGACATTATTGGATCTGTTTGTGACCATGACATGATATTATTCAAGCATTGAATCACTGGATCTAAATTTGAGTCACGGGATTAAAAGAAAAAATAAAATTCAAAAAAAATAATTTTTATGGTGAGCTCTTCTCCTCTCACTTATGAAAATATAAATAGTGAAAATAAAATCAGATGCACTGCATACATTTTACAATAATTGATAATCATGTTTTAATGAATGAAGTTTTGTTATTAGAATTACTGAAATTTTTAATTTTAATTTATTAACTCTTGAATTTTATTCATCATTTGTTTTTGTATTTTTTTAATACGAAATAAGAAATGCTATGACATGATATGTTAAATAAAAACTGATGTGTCACCAAAAAAAAAAAATAAAAACTGATGTTAATGATATGTTATATTTTTCATTTAAGTTTATAAGTATGAAATATGGATACTTTGTTAAGATGTCGTATTTATATGTCGGATATATTTTGGATACTACATTACTTATCGATATTCATATTTTTTATTTTTTGTGGCTAACTGTGACTTAATAAAAAATAAAAAAAATTTAAATACATATTAATACTATGTCTGTCCAGTTTTATTTTTAATATATATATATATATATATATATATATATATATATATATATATATGAATTTTAAAATAGTACATATTATTATTTATTAAAACAAAAAATATTTTAAATACATTATATAATTATAAAAGACATTAAAAATAAATTGAAAAAACCGTTTTGTTTAACAAGAAGAGCAATGAATAAAAATTATATTTAAAGAAAAAAAAATTATACTTTACACCTTTAACTCCATTTTATATAAATAGTATATATCCTTTCAAAAATATCTACATATTATATATGTGATCTCTTAATTTTTTAGAGATTAATATTTAAAGTGGTCTTTAAACACACATAATTTAACTTAATTTTTTAAAAATTTAATGTTTAATTTTTTCTCTAATTAAAGATATATTTAAATATTAACAAAGTTAAACTTTCTGTTGACTTTTACTGATCTGTAGTATAAGATAAAAATAATCACTTTTATATTTTTGTGATATGTGATATTTAAGGATTGGACAACAAAGTTAATCACTTAATCTAATCTAATTCTCATGTATATTTTTCAAAAATTAAATAAAAATTTGGATAAAACACATATATAAACCAAACCAATACCAATATTATATAAATTATCTAAATAGAACAATGTTACATGTGTAGCACCCTACCACACAGAGCCTTACGCTTAAGTCGTAAAGCAGAGGTGGCAAGGTATTACGACCTCTAAAAGAAAAGACATATAAATATAGTTGAAAAAAATTATATCCAGGAGCCTTGAAGAATTAGTTAAACAAGAACGATAAACAGAAAATCGTGTCACACTCGCATGGATATTTGTAAAACGGACAGGAAAAAAATCAAAGGAAGCTGAAAACATATATATATATATATATGTTTTCAACCTGCGAAGCTAAGGCCGGCCAGAGTATATGATTATATATATATACAACCCAAAATAAAAGTCAAACCACAAAGTAAACCCCTGTATCTCCAAGTCGACCTCTAGGAGGGACAAAACACAAAATATACATGTGGAGATTCTATAAACATGTATACATAGCCCAAAATCAAAATATGACAGACTGACAGTCAAAAAGGTAGTTCTTCGCTTGTAAGGAGGATACTCAGACGCTCAACGAGGTGTCTCTCGACCTGCATCTGAAAAACAACAACATAGTATGGGATGAGAACCGGAGGTTCTCAGTATGGTAAAGGTGCCTGCATAGTTAATGTAAAAGGTCTCGGGAGAGCCAGAGGCATTCCTAGAATTCCGACACTCAGAATCATTCTTAAGGAAAATAAACTAAACCAAAAGTTAGGTAAGTTATCTGAGGTATTCTAGTTCTGAATCTAACTTTAACTTAACATTCTACTTTCTGTCGCTTCTAATCCTCTGAATCTCCCGTAGGACAACCCTCTTCACACCTCCGCCAAGAGAGGTTTCTCAGAAAATATACACATCTAATTCAAGCAAGGAAAACACAGATAGAGAAACATTTACAGCAAATAGAACAAGTAGCAGATAAGCAGAATTTAGCAGTTAAGCAAACTAAAACGACACACACTCAAACAAAGCAAACAAATGCATATGATGCATGCATGTCCTATGGCTGATGAGTCTCATCTGTCGGTTATACAGCCAACTCGACAAGCCCTGGTAGTTAACCATTGGACAGTCCCTCTGTGCGCGCATCCCCAAGCTCAATAATATTCCATGGAGTCAGTCTCCAAGCTCAAATATAATATTCCATGGAGTCACACTCCAAGCTCAATAATATAGTATTCCATGGAGCCAAACTCCAAGCTCAATAATATTCCATGGAGTCAAACTCTAAGCTCAATAATATTCCATGGAGTCAAACTCCAAACTCAAATATAATATTCAATGTTCATATATATATATATGCATGCCCATGGGGGAATCCGAAGAGTTAAAGTGTCCGGTCACATCTTGCAACAGAGGGTCAACAAATAGTCTCAAATACACAAGCTATATGATAATCTCTTTCTTTTAAAATATCACTTTAAATCGAAAACTTCAGCTCTTATAGAAACTTTGGCAGTACCTCCTTTAAAACTCAAATTTCTGCCACCCTTCAAGGGTCCCAACTACCAAACCAAACACCTCTCAATCATTCAATTCACTTCCAGTAACAAATTATTTCAAAACCAAACAAATACCAATATTAAATCTTTTTCCAAACCGACCAACTTCAATAGCAAATTATTAACAATAGCTAAACCACATAATTTATTCTATATACACAATCCTTCAATTATACGTTCAGTTCATTCCTATCTTAAAGTCTTCTAGCCTAAGTTTTCACGTGACATTAAACATTAACTACGAGAAACCAAAACCATACCATCGTACGGAATCAAAATATTCGAAGCTCCGGAGAAACTTTCTGACTGAGCTATCGAAGAAGAAAATATCCAGAATCGTCTATGCCTCCTAAAATTCCCATTGGCCAAACCCAAAGAAAAGATGAGCTATATCACTGTCAACTTCCACTAATCAAAAATGGTGCCAACGTGTAGAAGAGGAGGTTACGAATACTCTTACTGAATTAGATTTTTTATTGGAGTTACGGATTCAAGAAATCGAAGCCGAAAGTTCGGAAGAGTTTACGTTTTCTTTCTTTCTCTCTTCGTTATGCTCTTCCCTCTCTCTTACTACATATATATATACTAGCGGCTCAACAGGCACTAACGTACCTGTTAAGCCGCTTTTCTATTGTTTTTAAGAAATTAATTTTTTTGTTAATATATTATTTATTTTTAAAATTTATTAATAAGTATTTTTTTATTTTAATATTAACGTAATCTTATTTATATTATATTTTGTAGAAATTAAAATTACTATAAAAAAACTTTTAAAATGTTAAATTATAAAAGTATACAATAAAGAGATATTATAAAATTATCATAGTTTAAAGTTCTAGATAATATATAAGGTGAAATATTCGATAGAGTAGATTTTTATTATCAATTATGCTTAAATACACAGAGTATTTTCAGAATGATAATACTTCTATTGTATTTCTTTAAAAGCTTTAAATGTCGTCTATTAATTTATAATATTTTTAATTTATTTTTTTCAGTTGTTTTTTTATTGAGTTAAAAAATATTTTTATATTTTTATTTTTAAAATTATAAATTTAATATCAATAATTAAAAAATAAATTATAAAAAATAAAATATTTTAAATTATTTAATATATATAAAAAATATAAAATAATTAAATTTAAATTGAAAAAAGTAAAAAAAATATATTATTATGTATAATAAAATTAAGATAAAAATTTACTAACATTGCTTACAAATTAGTTATTCATATATTAAATTTATTTATTTTCTCAATGTTATTTAATTTAAAATAAATTTAAAAATTTATATTCAGAACACTCTTTATCTTTATGCATAATTCTAATAGTTAAAAAAATATTTCTTTAATTTTATATTGAATATTTTAATTATTTTTAATTTTATTATTATTTTAAAATTATTAATTTTTATTTTGATTATATCCATTTTTCTTATCATTCTTTTACATGTATAATAACTATTATTGTCTCATCGTCACTATTATGTTGTCTTGTTTTATTCAATTTCCTTGTTTTCTTCTTCTATTAATCCCAATCATAATCAATTACCACTATACTATTATAGCAACTCTCATTTTTGTTTCATCACTTTAATCCATAACTATTCATTGTATTAACTTTTGAGTTGTTAAAGATATGCTAAGAGAATTATTTTCTTATTTGATTTAGATATATAGATATATAATTGTTATATGAATATTTATTTTTCATATTTGTTTATTAAATCATACTTTATCATTTTAAGAAAAAATTTAAGATATCAAACATTCAAAAATTTTGTATAGAATAATTAAATAAAAAAATTAAAAAATATATAAATTATTTAATTTTTTAATATATAAAATAATTAAATTTAAATTAATTTAGGTATAATATTAAAATCATTAAATTTTAAGAAATTAATATAAAAATTTACTGATATTATTTAAATATTAGTTATTTATAAATATTATTAAATTTAATTATTTTCTCAATCCTATTTAATTAAAAGTAAATTTAAAAATTTATATTCAAAACATTCTTTATCTCCATCCATAATTCTAATAGATAAAAAATATATATATTTCTTCAATCTTATCTTAAACTTTTTTAATTATCTTTAATTTTATTATTTTTTAAGATTATTAATTTTTATTTTGATTATATTATCTCATCATATTTTATACTATTCTTTCTATTTAATTTTTTAAATGTATAGAATAATAAAATTTAAATTAATTTAAGTATAATACTAAAATTGTTACGTTGTTATTATATGTAACAATCAAGATAAATATTTATAAATATTTATAAATTTATTTTTTTAATCTTATTTAATTTGAAGTAGATATAAAAATTTAAATTTAAAGAACTCTTTTTCTCGCATAATTTTAATTGTTAAAAAAATTTTCTTTTAATTTTATATTCAATATCTTAAATCATCTTTTGTTCTATTATTTTTTAAAAATTTTAATTTTTATTTTCATTATTTTTTACCATTTTTTATACACATATTTATCATTATTTTTTTAATTAAGTGAAATAAAAATAGGGAGAGAGTACTACATGTACTCTATAGAATAAAGAGAAAGACAACATGGATAGAAGTTATGTATAGAATAAAAAAGTAACTGTACAAAAAATAAAAAAATTAACTAATAATTATATTTTGGACCAAATTTGAGGAGAACAATTATATTAAACACTGTTTATTAATAGGATTAAGATAGAAAAGTAGAAATTGGATAACAAACTCTGATATTCCCTTTATATATTGTTATAAATATTTAATTTAAAGTACATTAAGATATTATAATAATATCTATAATAATATTATTTAGGATAATTATGGAAAGTTTATCGAATCAAAACCTAAGAAAAATAGATTATTATTAATTAAATAAATATACAGGATTCCTACCTATATTTGGACCATTCAGTCTGTTATTTGAACCAACTCCAGTGTTATTATGAATATCTGAATATTTAAAAAATTTACTATTAGCATGAAAAATAAGCATAATTTGATAATTTAAGAGTACATTCAAGAGATAAATTATACATAAATGGTACTAAGAGTACAATAACATAGATATATTGTAAAAAAATAATTCATATTAAATGATATACTAACAACATAAATTTATCAATGAGAAGTATAACTTAGAACAGAGTATTGATGAACGAGCATATTTGTGATATCTTCTAATGGTGTTGTACCACGATGTATCAATTTATTTTTCTCGTCTAATACTCTCTCGGTTGCTGTCTCTATTTTTCACTCATATTTTGACTTCTTCACCTGTCATAAACTCATAATCCTGCCAAGTGGGTCGACCACTTCCACGTGAATCTTCCAATCCTGTCAGCTGTAATTAATCTAATTAATCAAAATAAATATATAAACATAGTTTTATACTTTAATGACGAAAAACAAATTATATTACGTTTTCCGTTATATTATATAGTAATAATAATGTGAAGTGAGAGAGAATGAGAGAAAATTATAGAAGTGATGTAGATTTATGAGTTAGGAGAGAACGTGAATGAAGACGAGGGAGTGCGGGTTTTGTAACACGGAATAACTGACGAATACTGAAGTAAGTTATTAAGAAGGATAAAAATGGAAAAAAATGTTGGACACCAAAACAGGTTTTGCCATTATATATTGTTATAGATAGATATATTGTTATAGATAACCCAAAACAATTGAAACAGTTATCATTAATTACTATATTCTCCTATTTTATTTATTAATTATTCTTATAGTTTGATATTTAAAAATAAAAAAATAAGCATTCTCATTTCTTTAATTAATTTTTCATTATTTATAAAGAAATAAAGGCCTATCCAGATTCAAATCTATATTTTAGCATACCACTTATAAAAAATAAAAATAAATATAAAAATTCATGACATTTAAGTAAAATTATCTTTTATAAATAACTAACATTTATTTTCGTTTATATATACTCTTTTTAAATCAGGATAATATTATTATCATTATTTTTTGAACTATGTTTTTTCTTACCTGTTTATGGTGTGCTTTTATAATTTAACATTTTAAAATTTTTTTATAGTAATTTTATGGTAAAAAAAATATGATATAAATAAGATCACGTTAATATTAAAATAATATAAAAAATATTTATTTAATAAATTTAAAGGGTGAATAATATATTACCAAAAAAAATTAATTTTTTTAAAAAAATAGAAAAGCGGTTAAACAGGCACGATAGTGCCTGTTGAGCCGCTAGTTTAGACTAATTCTAATACTTGAATATCTAAAAAACAGATTATTAACATATAAATAATATTTTTTGAATTATCTAAATCTTTTAATATAAATACTTTAATATTGTCTGGACTAAAAAAAATTAAGAAATAAAATTAATATTTCTTCTAAGAATAATTTTCATCAAAATTATAAATATATAATAAAAATCTAGAGTATATTAAAATAGTACCATAATAAAAAAATTCAAATATAAAATTAATAGTGTAAATTTTTTAAGTGAACAATTATCAATCATAATACGCTGTATTATAGATATATGTAACATATTATGTTAGAAATAATTAAAAGTATACTAATTATGAATTAAAGCTTTTAGAAAATGATAATTTATACCCACTAATGTTATTATTGTTCCATCTATTATTTGGATTTGGATCAATTTTACTGTTATTTTCAGTATCTGAATGTTTAAAAAGTAAATATATTATTGATATGAGATTAATGTATTTTTTAATTTTACCAATAATAAAGTAATTTCTTATAAAAATCATAGCTACTAAGAGTAAAAAAAAAAAAAGTATAATAGTAATAATCAAAACATAGATCTAAACGAAAAACTTATTATTTATAATTTATAATAATTAATTTAGATAGAGTACCTCAAGTAAAATATTGAAGGACAATAATTCTAGACATGTGTCTATTTCTGTTTGTGATATCTTTAAAAAAAAAAAAGATAAATTAGATTAAAAGTAAATTAAATAAAAAAATTTCTATCTGCATTTAATAATATTAATAAGAGATGAAATGAGAAGTGAGAAACGGATGAGAGGTGAAAGATAACGGATAAAAGTTATGTAAAGGTGGCCAAGTAGTGGAGAAGTTAATAGAAAGGGTAATATTGGAAAGAAATTTTGGACACCAAACTCATGTATTGCCATTATATATTGTTAACTAATGTTATTATTGTTCCATCTATTATTTGGATTTGGACCAATTTTACTGTTATTTTCAGTATCTGAATGTTTAAAAAGTAAATATATTATTGATATGAGATTAATGTATTTTTTAATTTTACCAATAATAAAGTAATTTCTTATATAAGTTATAGCTACTAAGAGTAAAAAAAAAAGTATAATAGTAATAATCAAAACATAGATCTAAACGAAAAACTTATTATTTATAATTTATAATAATTAATTCAGATAGAATACCTCAAGTAAAATATTGAAGGACAATAATTCTATACATGAGTCTATTTCTTTTTGTGATATCTTTAAAAAAAAGATAAATTAGATTAAAAATAAATTAAATAAAAAAATTTCTATTTGTATTTAATAATATTAATAAGAGATGAAATGAGAAGTGAGGACGGATGAGAGGTGAAAGATAACGGATAGAAGTTATGTAAAGGTGGCCAAGAAGTGGAGAAGTTAATAGAAAGAGTAATACTGAAAAGAAATCTTGGACACCAAACCCATGTATTGCCATTATATATTGTTATAGATATAATTTTTTTTTATAATGATACGGCGCGAGAACATTTTATTTATTCTTATAATAATATTATTTATTATTTAGGATAATAATGGAAGATCTATTGAATCAAAATTTATGGAAAAATAAATTACTATTAATTAAATAAATATACAGGAGTCCTACCCATATTTATTACCATTCGGTCTATTACTTGAATCTGTTTTGCTTTTATTATGAGTATCTAAATATTTAAAAAATTTATTCTTAACATGAAAATAATGTAGGCTGAGAATTTAAGAGTATATTTAGTAGAGTACAGTAACATAGAGATATTGTAAAAATAATTCAAATTAAATGGTGAACTAAATTGTAGAAAAAAGTTTAAAAAAATATCAGAATCTTTTATTAAGTTTTTTTGTTACAGAGTCAAAATATTTAATAACAAATATATTATTAAACAGTAAATATATATATTTTTCTTATAATAATACAGTTAACTAAATTTTATATTTGTATGATATTATATTAAAAAATTATTAGATAAGTATTTAATAATTGAGATTATAATGATGTAACGTACATTTAAGATAATATAATATTATTATTTAGGCCAATAATAAAAGATTTATTGAATCAAAATTTAAGAAAAAATAAATTATTATTAATTAAATAAATATAAATATAGGATTCCTACCCATATTTGGATCGTTTAGTATATTATTTGAACCAGTTCCGGTGTTATTATAAGTATCTGTATATGTAAAAAATTCATTATTAAGCTGAAAATAATGTAATTTGATAATTTAAGGTGATGCTGTCTGTGTTCTTCACTCATATTTTGTCTTTGTTGTCTGGCATAGTCTTGCCAAGTTCGTCGACCACTTCCACGTGAATCTTCGATTGATATGTTGTCAACTATAATTAATCAAAGAAACATATAAAAACAGTTCTACACTTTTATTTAATGACGAAAAATAAATTACAATAAATTTTACATTATATTTAAGCAAAGTGAGAAGAAGGCAGGAGAAGATAAAAGAAAAACGAAGGAAATTTTTTCTATTATGGAAAAATATGGAGTAACCAGTGAAGTGAGAGAGATTAAGAGAAAAAAATGGGAATAATACAATTGACGCAGTAATTGATATGAGAGAAATTAACTGATGCAGTAGTGGAAATTAAATAGTAGAATTCTGTAACTGATGATGCAGTAGTGGGAATTAACGTGGAGAAGTTATATTGAAGTGAACGTGGATAGAAATGAAGTAGTAAAATGCTGTAACTGTAAGTAAGTTATTAAAAAGGATAAAAATAGAAAGTAAAATTGGACACCAAAAATAGGTTTTCCCATTATATATACTAGCGGCTCAACAGGCACTATCAGCCACTTTTCTATTATTTTTAAGAAATTAATTTTATTTTTGTGTTAATATATCATTCACTATTTAAATTTATTAGATAAGTATTTTTTATTTTAATGTTTTTATTTTAAAATTATTATAAACCAAAATATAATTCAAAAAATAATGATAATAACATTATTCTTATTCAAAAAGAGTATGTATAAACCAAAATACATGTTAATTATTTATAAAAGATAATTTTTACTTAAATGTCATGGATATTCATATTTGTCTTCATTTTTTCTAAGTGATAGGTAAAATATGAATCTAAATACGAAGAGGTCTTCATTTTTTTTATAAATAATGAAAAAATAGAATAAATGAGCATGCTTATTTTTTCGTTTTTAAATATCAAAATATAAGAATAATTAATAAAAAAAATAGGAGAGTATAAAAATTGTGTATCTGAAAAAAAATTTTCCTAATTCATCATATATCTTATCAATAACTTCTTTAATCTTAAAAACGGTGAGATTTATTAACCATAAAAATAAATATATAAACGCTTTAAGATTATTCAATTAAAAATTATGTATAACAAAATCAAAATAAAATTTAGAAACATTATTTACAAATTAAATATTTATGAACGTTATTAAGTTTAATTATTTATTTTTAATTAGTATTTAATTTGAAGTCGAGATAAAAATTTATATTCAAAGACTTTCTATCTTCATGCATAATTTTAATTGTTAAAAAATATTTTTTTTAATTTTATATTTAATTTTTTAAATTATCTTTAATTTTATTATTTTTTTAAAATTATTAATTTATATTTTTATTATATCTCTTACAATATCAAATATTATTCTTTCTCTTGCTATTATTCTCTATACACATACATATCATTGTCTCATCACCATTATTATCATTGTATTACCTTATTCTCCTCTCTCATTTTTTCCTTTTCTTTCCATCTTCTCTTCACCCGACTGTCCGTAATTAATTATTACCAAGTATTATTATCGCAGCAACTTCACTTTGATTTATAACTATCTATTCTGTTAACTTTTATGAGTTGTTGAAGTTTCGCTAAAAAAAGGAAGATATAAAGCATTTAAAATTTTTACCCAAATGATCAAATTAACTTTTAGAATGTATAAAATTTATAAATTTAAATTAAATAAGATATTAAACAAATTTATTATGTTGTTATTATGCATAACAAAATTAAAATAAAAATTTAAAAATATTATTTACAAATTAACTATTTATAAATGTTATTAAGTTTAATTATTTATTTTTAATAGTATTTAATTTGAAGTTGAGATAAAAATTTATATTCAAGGACTCTTTATCTTCATGCATAATTTCAATTGATAAAAAATATTTTATTTTTCTTTTTAATTTTATATTTAATTTTTAAAATTTTCTTTGATTTCATTATTTTTCAAAATTATTAATTTATAATTTTTATTATATCCCCTTACTATATCAAACACTGTTCTTTCTCTTATTATTATTCTCTATACACATACTTGTCATTGTGTAGTCGTCATTATTATATTACTTTGTTCTTTCTCATTTTTTTGTCTCCTTTCACCTTCTCTTCATTCCACCGTAATTAATTATCACCAAGTATTTATATGTTACATCTTTTATATGTTAATCAAATAATCAGTGCCATATGCTAAACAAATGATATTACAGAAGTTAAAATAAATTATATTTTTGTAATATAATTCATTTATTTTAGTTTAATTTAAAAATAAATATTCATGTACTCAAATTTTAAATATAATATTTTGTATAATTAATAATTTAAAAATTTAAAAAATAATATTATCACATATAAAGTAATTTAAAAAAAAAGAATTTAACAAAATATTAGACTTTTCTAATTCATCATTAATAGGTACAAACATATTTAAAAAAAATAAAAAAAATACATATGAGATGAAAAAAATTAGTTCTTCCTTAGTAAGAGAAAAAGATAGAATACTATCTTTGTATGTGAAACATTGGTGATGGTGACAAATCAAAAAGGTAAAAGAACGATAAAAATATTAATTGGGTAAGTAAATTAAAGAGAAAAAAAATATAGGTGAAAGTTATACGTGAATATAGTAATTGCAGTAAAACTAAATAAAATTTGTAATGATGGATGTGATGAAATCGATGGTATTAAAGGTAAAAAAATAATAGTAGTAAGAGAAATATAACAAAGTGTATTAAGAGGTCAAAAAAGAAGTAGTAGAATGGATAAAATTATAAAAAAATAATAAAAAAAGATATATTTTTTATTATTAAAGAAAAATTCTAATAGAATAATTAGAATGAGGCTAAATTGCTGGATAGTCCATTAGAGTACATTACTTAAAACAACACTATACAAACAAAGGCTAACATAAAATTAAACAAAACATAATTTAAATGAATACTTTAGAATATAATAAAATCTATAAAAAAAATTATTTATCACTACTGGTTAAACACTTGTTGACTTCTAATTATTCTTTTTTTTATTTCATATATGGCCAGAAAAAATAAAAAAAATAAAAAAGAGAAATTGTGGGAGTAAAGAATTAAATAGAAGTTATGCGTGAGTTTTGTAACTGTTAGTGAAATATGCTAGAGAAATAAGTAAGTGTAAAATATTATTGAATTATGTTAGTAGGGTTAAAATAGAAAATAAAAAATTGGACACCAAATCCCATGTTTTGGCATTATATATTGTTATATATATGGCCAGAAAAAAATAAAAAAATTAAAAAAGAGAAATTGTGGGAGTAAAGAATTAAATAGAAGTTATGCGTGAGTTTTGTAACTGTTAGTGAAATATGTTAGAGAAATAAGTAAGTGTAAAATATTTTTGAATTATGTTAGTAGGGTTAAAATAGAAAATAAAAAATTGGACACCAAATCCCATGTTTTGGCATTATATATTGTTATATTGTTATAGATTATAAATTTAAATGAATACTTTAGAATATAATAAAATCTATAAAAAAAATTATTTATCATTACTGGTTAAACACTTGTTGACTTCTAATTATTCTTTTTTTCATTTCATACATGGCCAGAAAAAATAAAAAAAATAAAAAAAGAGAAATTGTGAGAGTAAAGAATTTAATAGAAGTTATGCGTGAGTTTTGTAACTGTTAGTGTGTAGTGAAATATGTTAGAGAAAAAAGTAACTGTAAAATATTTTTGAACTATGTTAGTAGGGTTAAAATAGGAAATAGAAAATTGGACACCAAACCCTATGTTTTGGCATTATATATATATATATATATATATATATATATATATATATATATATAATATATATATGACCGCCTTGACTTTCTTTATTATTATGTATAAACCGCCTTGGGTCTATTTTATATATATATAAAACCTAATGTAACCTAATAATATATATGTAACCTAATGTAAAATATAAATCACCTTTTATTTTCTATGCCTTATAATCAATAATATTATTATATATAACCTAATAATATATATGTAACCTAATGTAAAATATAAATCACCTTTTATTTTCTATGCTTTATAATCAATAATATTATTTTATAATCAATAATAGTAATAATAATACTAGCAATTGTAATGATGGTCATGTAATAATGATAATAATAAACGTAATAATAGTAATAATAATAGTAAGGGGTAAGTACGATTTTGGTCCCTTAAGTTTAGTGCTAGAATCGAATTCGTCCCTCTTGTTATTTTGCCATTAAAGTCGTCCTTAATGTTTTTTTTCGTATTAAAATCGTCCTTTTTATTTTTTTTGGACAAAAATACCCTCACCACTACCCACATAATTACTTCATCCTCCACCACCACCACCAACACCAACACCACCGCTACAACCTCCACCACCAGCACCACCACCAACGCCGCCGCCGTCTCCCTCCCTGCTTTCCCCCTCCCCCTCCCCCTCCCTGCACCCCCACCCCCGCGTTCCCTCCCCCTCCCCTCCCCGCACCCCCACCCCCACCCCGGTCACCCCCCTCGCCGTCTTCCCTTCCCAGAACCCCCACCCCACCCCGCGTCACCTCCCCCTCCCCGTTTTCCCTTCCCCGCACCCCCACTCCCACCCCGCGTCACCCCTCCTACCCGTTTTCCCTTCCCAGCACCCCCACCCCACCCCGCGTCACCTCCCCCTCCCTGTTTTCCCTTTCCCGCACCCACACTCCCACCACGCGGCCCCACCCCTTCCCCGTACCCACACTCCCACCACGCGGCCCCACCCCTTCCCCGTCTCCCCTTCCCCCACCCTCCACCTCCACCTCCACCACCACCACCACCAGAGAAGCAGAAACAAAGCAGAAAATCAACAAATCCAACACAAATTTAACATAAGCAAAAATAGAAAGCAACAAATCAACAAAGAAGAAGAAGAAGGTGACGGTGGTGCGGTGCGGTGCCGGAGGGCGGCAAGGCGGCGGCGGGACGGCGACTTCCCTTCCCCCTTCATCGTCATCATCATCAGAGTTCTGGAGGAGGAGGAGGCGACGACGAGATCACGGTGGCGATGACGGAGGCTCCCCGGCGCCGTCCCCCTCCCCCTCCCCCTCTTCCCCTCCCCTCCCCTCCCCTCCCCTCCCCCTTCGTTTCGTAACCCTTTTCTTCTCCCACCCCCAACGCGTTTTTACGCGTTTTCTTTTTTTTTTTTTTTTTATAATTTTTTTTTATTAAAATAGGATAGGGGTAGTTTAGGAATAAAACAAAAAATTTTATTGAAAAGGACGATTTTAATACGAAAAAAAACATTAAGGACGATTTTAATGGCAAAATAACAAGAGGGACGAATTCGATTCTGGCACTAAACTTAAGGGACCAAAATCGTACTTACCCCTAATAGTAATGCAATGAATATAATATATATAAACTTATAATACAATTTAATACTTACAGAAATTATATACAATGTTTATAATAATAATAATAATAAAAATAATAATAATAATAATAATATGGATTTGATTAAATTTAAATTATTATAAAATTAGTTCAATTACTGATAATAAAAATAATTTTTTTAAAAATAAAAAATTCTAATTTTGTAAAATAAATTATAACTTATTTATATTTATATTTTTAAAACTGAGGTCGCTACAACATGAATATTTCAAACTATACTTTTATATAAATCGATTTAAATTAATTCAAATTATATAATATAGTAGTAAATCGAAATACGTTGATTCCAATTACATGGGAATATTGTTTGAAGTATAAATTGAATTGGTTAAATTCGAATTATACACTATAGTACTAAATCGAATCAGCTTGATTCGATTATTACTTGTATCAGATTATTGACATTTACTACTTTAAAGTTAATTATTTATTTATTCTATATTAATTTTAAAATATAAATATCAATAAGGAAGTACCTCATTTAGATTTAAATAAAATATCAAAAAAATCAAAACGAATAAGAATAGAAATCCAACTTTTGTATTTTAGTTCAAATTTCAGAAAATTTATATTTTTATAAACTTATGAATTTAAACAGAATATTAAACGATTTCTAAAAATTCATTAAAATTATCCTTTGACTTATTAGCATAGAAAAACCATTATCGGGACTTTTGATATTGAAAAAAATTTAATATAAAATATAGCCCTCCAAGATAGCATAGGAGTTAAAACTTGAAATTTTTTTAGAGTCAAAAGTAACAACTAGTTATACATTATAAAATGACCAACTATATTTATACAATATGTAATTTGACCAATTATATTTATACTGTATTTTATTTATTTCTCAAATTACATATTGTATAAATATAATTGGTCATTTTATAATTTATAACTAATTGTTATTTCTGACTTCGAAAAAAATTCAAGTTTTAACTCCTATGCTACTTTGGAGGGCTATACTTTATATTAACTTTTTCAATATTAAAAGTCCCGGTAATGATTTTTTAGATGCTAATAAGTCAAAGGATAATTTTTAATGAATTTTTAGAAATCGTTTAATGTTTCGTTTAAATTCACAAGTTTATAAAAATGTAGATTTTCTAAAATTTGAACTAAAACACAAAAGTTGGATTTCTATTATTTGTTTTAATTTTTTTTATATTTTACTTGAATCCAAATGGGGTACTTCTTTATTGACATTTATGTCAATAATCTGATACAAGTAGTAAATTGAATCAAGCTGATTCGATTTAGTACTATAGTGTATAATTCGAATTTAACCAATTCGATTTATACTTTAAACATTGTTCCATGTAATTCAAATTAAAGTGTTTTGATTTACTATTATATTGTATAATTCGAATTAATTTAATTTGATTTATATAGAAATATGGTTTGAGACATTTATTTAACGTTTTTTTATTTGAGTGATTTATGTAATATTAGTATTGATTTGGTTTATACAAGTGTTTTACCCTAAAAATATTGAATTTTTAAAAGAAAGAAAAAACAAATTAAATTGTATATATTATTTCAAGATCAAAATCAACATACATTATTCTTATTATAAATTATGCAAAAATTGACCCTTATTAAATAAGGGAGAATAATATCGTTACTAAAATTAATAGATAAAGTACATATACACTATAATTCAGGAGGAGTAATAAATTACAAAATTTTCTATGAATACCAATAATAATGCAAGTATCCTGGTCCTGCTCGAAAAATTATGTCATAGACAACATAGTTGACAACATGGACACATTATCACTTTCAATATATCTTTATTTAATTATGTTAATCTACAATTAGTATCTATTTATTAAAAAAATCCTAACAGAGAAAGAGTACGTACTCCATACTCAGAGAGAATGAGAGAAGGAGAGAGCGGGAGAGAGCGTTTGAGGGTGAAACACGGTGAAGGAGATGGCCATGCCATCGAAAGAGATAAGGGGGAGAGTGTGGAAGGGTTTGCATCAGGTGTGAAGGAGGGATCAAGTAAGGGCGACCTTAGTTCCAGGGTGACTTCCAAGATTTCGTTCCGTGACAAGGTCATTGGTTCTACGGTAGCCACAGGGATAAATCGGACTGAAGCTCTAGACGAGGATTCCATGGCAGTGGTCATTGGAAAACAAGGAGATCCTATGCCTCCAAGAGTTTGCTTCTCCGAAGAGGTTAGGAACATCATTTCTGAACCATACAAGGAAGCAATTGTGATTAAGGTTCTTGGAAAAAACCTTAGTTACACGGCCATGTTTCACAAATTGAAGGGGGTATGGAGGATCACCGGTGGATATGAAATCTTGGATGTGGGTTTTGGGTACTTCCTCGTTAAATTTGATCGCATGGACGATCGAGAGAAGGTTTTACTATGGGGCCATGGATGATCTTCGGTCACTATATTGCGGTCAAGCCATGGACACCGGATTTTAAACCTTGTGAGGACACTTTCGGGGAGACTATGGTTTGGATTCAAATCTCTGGTTTGAGCATATGGTACTATCAGGATAAAGCCATGATGAGAATCACTTCTGCTGTGGGAAGACCAGTCAAGGTGGATCTGGCTACTAAGTTGGCAGAGAGGGGAAATTTGCTCGGGCTTCCGTGCAAATTAATCTTGGTTTACCGGTGGTCCGGAGTGTGATTGTCGATGAGTTTGAATATAAGGTGGAGTATGAATGCTTACACCTTATTTGTGACAAGTGCAATTGTTTCGAACATCCAGCAACTGACTGCAGAATGACCCCAATAGATTCAGAAAGGGTGGATCGAAAGGAAACATCAGTGACCGAGACGGCGGCCCAGGTGGTGCAGCCACAGGAAGCCTCAAAAGAGAAAATTTTTGAATTTGGATGCAATCCCAAAGAGTCAGTGATAGTTGCAGAAATTGGGGAGGAATTAGATGATACGTTGCATGGAAAGAAAGTGGGGTCCCAGCATTTGGAAAATGAGGCTGGCTGGACCAAAGTCAGCGGTAAAAGGAGAGGAAAATTGAGTCAATCAAACAAAGCCGAACAAACATCTAAAGATAAAATGCCGGTGCGCTCAAATTAGAAATTGGACCAGAACCGTGACTTTGGGCTACGTATGAGAGGAGCCGAATCAGGGGTGAAGACCGGGTCGGTTAGCGGATCTAAGGCACGCATGGCATCTTCCAAACAGCAAGGGGTGAAGGGCAAAGCTGTCTCCGTTGCGGTGCCGACTTTCACTGCCATTATCAAAAACGGACACAAGAGATTGTGCCCTTCTTCTTTGCAGAATTCGCAGTCGAATCCGGACTGCCTTGGCAACACCAGCAAGCAGTAAATCGGCAAATTGGAAAGGTTGTCACTTGTCAGTGGAGGGACACAGACAAACCGGGCAACAACCGGACAAGGACAAGCAAGGCTCAGGGGGATATGATGGTGGATCTTCATCATCTCGTTAGGGACTTCAGCTGAGGTTGGTCCTTTTTACAATACAAATTGTTTTATGGATTATTTTGATTTAAGCTTTCTATTTTGGAATATTAGAGGTGCCTCTAATAAATTGGCCCGGGTTCATAGTAAGGAGTTAGTGAATAAATTTCACCCTACTTTTTTCATTCTGTTTGAAACCCATATTGCTTTCGAGAGGATGAAATCTTTTTGGAATAATCTAGGTTACCAGGGTGTTGGTATTGTTGAGGCTAATAGTCATAGTGGGGGTATCTGGGTTCTATGTTCTAATTCAAATATTTCTGTGAGAGTATTGAATGTAGTTGATCAATGTATCAGTTTTGAAATCACTATGGGCAATACATCTAGTTACTGCAGTACGGTGTATGCTAATCCGCATATACATCAGCGTAAAGAACTGTGGGGTGACTTGACAAGGATTGCTAATATGATCCACGGACCTTGGATTGTGTTAGGGGACTTTAATGATGTTCTGTTGCAGAGTGAAGTTAGAGGGGGGCAATTTAGACTTGCCAGAGCAGAACAATTTGCGGAAACATTGGAGGATTGTGGGCTGTTTGATATGGGGGCTATTGAGAGAAGATTCACTTGGTATAGGAATGTGAAAGGTGGGGTGCAGGTGGCCAAGAAGCTTGATAGAGCAGTCATCAACTAGGACTGGCGACTAATATTTCCGGAAGCTTATACTGAGGTGCTGGCGCGCCTTCACTCTGATCATTGCCCATTATTCACTAGGTGCAAGATGGCAAAGAGGGCTACCAAGGGCCATCGTCCGTTCAGATTCCAGGTTGCGTGGATGACTCATCCTCTTTTTAGGAATGTTGTTGATACAGTTTGGAATAGAGGAGCTCCGGATGTAGTCAAATGTTTGTTGGAGGTTCAAAAAGATGCAACTAGCTTCAATAAAAAGGTTTTTGGCAATATTTTTGTTAAGAAAAGGGAGTTGGAGAGGCTTTTGAATGACGTTCAGATTACTCTGGAGAGTCGGGAGGATCAACAGCTTAGGATCAAAGAGCAAATTTTGCATCAGGAACTGAATGCTGTCCTTCTTCAAGAAGAGTTGTTGTGGTATCAAAAATCTAGAGAACAATGAGTGAGATGTGGAGACAGAAATACAAAATTTTTTCATCTGCAGACAGTTATCAGGAGAAAGAGGAACAAAATTCATGGGTTATTTTTAGAGGATGGGTCTTGGGCCACGGAGACTACGACTCTAGAAATGGCGGCAAATTCTTTCTTTCAAAAGCTCTTTTCTACAAGGGAGGATATTGACCTGGACGCCATGGGGCCTTTTCCTTGCCCGTCTCTTAGTACTGAGGCTTGTCAAAAGTTAGTGGAACCGGTGACGTCTGAAGAGGTTAAAAGAGCTGTGATGACCATGAGTTCGTTTAAAGCCCCAGGGCCAGATGGATTTCAAGCAATTTTCTACAAAGAGTTCTGGGACTTTCTTAGCAACGATGTGTGTGGACTGGTCAAGTGAGCCTTTGAGGGTGAGTTACTGAATGCGGCTATTTTCGATACTCTCATTGTTCTAATTCCTAAAGTGGAAGTTCCCTCTTCCTTACGGGAGTTTCGGCCTATTAGCTTATGTAATGTAATTTATAAAATTGTCACAAAGGTTCTAGTTAACAGGTTTAGACCTTTCTTGTCGGAGATCATTGGTCCTTTGCAAGGAGGGTTCATTCCAGGAAGAGGAACCACAGAGAATATTATCATTGCTCAGGAGATTATGCACTTCATGAGGAACACCAAGTCTCGAAAAAGGACCATGGCATTCAAGATTGATTTGGAAAAAGCTTATGACAGGGTAGACTGGCATTTTCTGGAAGCTACTTTGGTCCGGTTTGGGTTTCCAAAGGCTACCATTAATCTTATATTGAATTGTGTGACTTCCTCTTCATTGGCAGTTTTGTGGAATGGGAACAGGCTCCAAAATTTCAATCCGAAGAGAGGGTTGAGGCAAGGAGATCCTATGTCTCCTTATCTATTTGTACTCTGTATAGAAATGCTTGCCTGCTTTATCTCTCATAGAGTTTCCCAAGGTTTGTGGAACCCAGTTGCGGTTTCTAGGAATGGACCACGACTCTCTCATTTAATATTTGCAGATGATCTTTTGCTTTTCTGTAAGGCATCAAAAGCTCAAGTAATAGAGGTCATGCATTGTTTGGACTTGTTTTCTAAAGCATCAGGTTTAAAGGTAAATCTTCATAAGTCAAAGGCCTAGTGTTCCAAGAGGGTGTCGGAGAGGAGAAAAGGGGTTCTCTCAAGGGTCTCTAACATCCGGTTCTGCAATGATTTGGGTAAATACCTGGGAATTAACATCGGTCATGCCAGAGCTTCCAGGAAGACGGCTCAGGAGATTATTGAAAAAATTTTGAAGAAGCTCTCCAGTTGGAAAGGACACTTACTGAATAAGGCAGGGAGGCTTTGTCTTGTTAAATCGGTTATGGCCTCTATCCTAGTTTATGAAATGCAAATTTCTCTTCTCCCGAAATATGCATGTAATAAAATTGATTCCTTGATGAGACAATTCTTGTGGAAAGGCCAAGCGACTGGAAAAGGGCTGCCTCTGGTAAGGTAGGAGGTCGCCATAACTCCTAAAAAGGCAGGAGGATTGGGTATTAGGGATACTTCCTGTGCTAACATGGCGCTTCTGGGAAAGTTGGTATGGGATTGTCTAAATAATAGTGAGAAGTTATGGATGCAGGTTCTGAAGCATAAATATCTCAGGAATCAATCTGGTATGAACGGAAACAGTAGAAATTCTTCATCGGCTACCTGGAAGAACATTGTTAGTGCCTATGAGCATCTCAAGGAAGGGCTTCATTGGAATATTGGAGATGTCCACAAATCAGTTTGGTATGATGAGTGGACTCCTTTTGGTAAGCTTTGCAACCTTGTTCCTTATGTACATATTTCTGAATCAGATTTCATGGTGGCTGACTTGTGGAAAGGGGTGTCTTGGGAGGTTGATAGTCTTACCATGCCTATTCCGCATGAGATTAAGCAGTTTATTTGTGGTCTAAGATATCCTAGTTTGACTGAGTTGGAACCACAGTGGGAGTGGTGGCCTGCAGCAACAAAAAAGTATAGTGCAAGGGAGGGTTACAGATGGTTATTAAAGAAAACATTAAATTGGAATGCCAACAGTAATTGGAACTGGTTGTGGAACACAAACATTCCAGAGAAGTTCAAATTTACTATGTGGCTTAGCTTACATGATACTCTACCAACTGAGACCTTTCGATTCAAACGGCATTTAGCTTCTTCAGATATGTGTAAGAGATGTAACAAGGCGTAGGAGACTATGGAGCATTGCCTTAGAGACTGTGAACGATCGAAGGCAATCTGGTATATGTTGGATCCTAGTATCCTGGACTCGACGGCTGGTACTGCTCTTGAAGAGTGGTTTCGGAAGGCCTTGGCTAACAATGAGGCGTCCTTTGGTGCAGGACTTTGGTGGGTATGGAGACATATGTGCAATGACATATTCAACACTGACAACCCTTGGACAGACCATAAGGTTGTTGCCTTGGCCAGAATTACCGCCAAGGACTTACAGGTTTACAGGAATCGAAGCAATGCCTTTAGGTCTCTCCGAAATTGCCTGTGTTGGGAACCACCGGTAGGCAATAGTTTTAAAGTTAATTGTGATGCAAGCTTGCATATGGATTCAAATTTAGCGGGATTTGGGTGTATTATTAGAGATTCTAAGGGAGATTGGATCTCGGGCTGCTCTGGAAGCATTCCCCCTTGGTCTATAATCAGATGTAAATTATTTGCTGCTTGGAGGGGGCTGGTTTTAGCTTGAGATTGCGGTTTGAGGAATATTATATGTGAAACGGATTGTCTTGACATTCTGCCCATCATGCATGAGCTTACAAGTGGGTATTCATCTGAAGTAACAGATTTGGTTCACAAGATTCAGGAGTTTTTATCTCGTCCTTGGCTTGTTCACGTTGAATGGGTGTCCCGAGAAGCAAATAGAGCTGCAGATTGGATGGCTAAATATGGTGCCAAGAGTAACTCTAATCATGTTATTTGGTCTGAGCCTGGTGTTGATCTCCAACGAATCATTCGCTCGAATTTAGGATAGTTTTTGCTTTGTTTCTTTCCTTGTTTAAACACCAAAAAAAAAATGCTCATAATTTTGATAGTTTGATCGGTTGCTTAAATTTTAAATATGACAAATTTTATTTAACACAATTTTATTTCAAACTCTAGAATCTGTACACATTTTTTCACGGTAATAAAACATTGATAGGGAGAATCCGCTAATTACCCATGTGAAAGTCTTATTAAATTTTTTGGTTAAATAAAATCTTTAATATCTGCAAATATAAGAAAAATATTATTAAAATTTTTTTTATACATATTATGAATTTCACTGAAAATACTTTATATACACCACACTGTATGTTAATTAGAAACGGACCTACATTTAATAAGGTTATTATTATTGATAATATAAATTATAAAATTTAATACACATTTAAATGAATAATTAGATCATTGCATAAAAGGAAAACAATATCATCACAAAATCATTTATTCTAAAAATTTAAAATAATAATATATTTAAATAGTTATATATATAATATGTTGTTATCTCATATAAGAAATTAAGTGTTCATTTGATTTGTATTTTTTAAATATTTTCTATATGAAAAAATAAAAAAGATAAAAATAAAAAATAAAAATAGTTATTTTTATTATTTTTTATCTTTTCTTTTCACTAAAATCCTGAATAAAAAAACAGGACACATACATTACACCGTTATTAATAATATAACAAATTTTAATTATTATTCTTATAACATTCTAGCAAAGATTATTCTCTCAGTGTATTGGAATATGCTTTGTGCACTAATTAAAAGAATAACTTAAAAATTTTATTGTGTTCTAATAATAGAAAGCTGTGTAAATGTAGAATGGGTAGTTAATGCTATTTTTTTATGATAATTTAATCTTTGATAACTAGTCTTATTAGATTGATTAACTTTATTATAATTTACTACGACAGAGGCAAAGAGTAGCAGCGGGTAAATAGCACCGTGCTCATAATCGCCACAAATTGGAAGGATTGCGACAGAGGTGAGCAGCGGTCTGGTAGAAGGCACAAAATGGCCCTCGATAGCGGCTGGGCAGTGAAAACCGCTACGAAATTGTGTTACAACACACTCTTCATAAGTTCTATCATCTGAGACTAATTTGTTCTAAGTAAGAATATATAAATTAGTCCATGGAGGGAGAATACAAGAATAATATTCATGTCTCTGTTGAGCCTAATGTATTCAAGCAAAATAAATTAAGATCAGTGGTTAAAGAAGTGAGAAAGCAAATATGTCTGGCAGGACCTTTAATTATGGTGAATCTTCTTAATTTCGCCATTGAACTTATTTCCATAATGTTTGTGGGTCATGTCAGCAAGTTGGCTCTCTCCAGCATTTCCATGGCCACCTCCTTTTCTTTTGTCACTGGCATTAGTTTAGTGGTCAGTTCCTTTTATATTTCTTAACACTCTTTTTATGGTTTCACTAATCAGATTTTTCTCCTCTTTTTTTCTTTATAATTTGAATTTATTAAAAAATATCAAATAAATATAATCCGAACTGAACTATCCTTATATTTTATTCGTTGTTAGTTATGAAAATATTTCAACACCAACCCGATTACTCCCTTCCATGGCATGGAAACTAGAAGCGATTACTAATTCATTGTCAACTGTTTCTATTGAATCGACTAACCTTGTGTTCAACTCCTTGTTGGTTTCATATAATGATGGGAATGGCAAGGGCCTTGGATACCTTTTGTGGCCAATCATATGGAGCAGGACAGTATGGCATGTTAGGCATACACGTTCAGAAAGCCATGCTTAATAAAATATCTTAATGGTGACGCTAAAATATTTTAATTTTAATACAAAAATTTCTTAATTTTGCTATTGAAATTTTTTGAAGATTCTGAATTTGATGACCGTTTTTATACTTAATAGTTGAATTTTTAACTAATAAAATTTAATTAATTATTTCTTAAAATAATTAAACTGTCATTTATTTCATTTTGGTTTGTTTTTTTCTTTGAAAAAAATTACATAAAATTAAAATTGCTGAGACTGAAAATTAATGTATTATGTTTAAATATATGCTAACGCTCTTTTTAATTCGTGTTTTTTTTTGTAATTATCAGTATAAAAATAATTGAAATCAAATTAGTAAGAGAAAATTTCCCAATAATAGTAATGCTTTATTTTTTTTATTTATTTATTTTTTTTAATTTTATTTGTCACAACTCTTTCACTTTATTAGTATTCTTAAAAACTAATTTTCTTTTTTATTATGCAATTTCAATCTAAATATTGTGATTTCATTTCAATATTATATTTAAAATAGACTATTATTGATATTTATATTTTTATAGGAACTAAAACAAATAAAACTCTCAAACTTAAATTCCGCACAAAAAATACAACAAAATACTAAATAAAAATATTTCTACAAATATAATTGGATCAAAAGAATAACAGTTTTTAAATATTATAAAATTCAATAATTACAGAAAATTTTTTATTTAACAATAATAAAAAAACATCCAAAAGAAATTCAAATTTTAAAACACAATATGTATATATAATTTTAATTTAATTCGAGTCTTAATCCTATCTTTGATAAAAAAAAAAAAGAAAGTAGATTTTGAAAAAAAAATTTAAATAGGGGATTAACCTAATGTCATCCTTAGCCACTATTTTTTATGCCTCTATAAAACTCAACAAAATATAAACCTAATCTATTGTGTTACAACACACTCTTCATAAGTTCTATCATCTGAAACTAATTTGTTCTTCTTTATAAACTTCTTCATTCCACAACTTATGTAAGAATATATAAATTAGTCCATGGAAGGAGAATACAAGAATAATACCCGTGTCTCTGTTGAGTCTAATGTATCCAAGCAAAATAAGTTAAGATTAGTGGTTAAAGAAGTGAGAAAGCAAATATGTCTGGCAGGACCTTTAATTATGGTGAATCTTCTTAATTTTGCCATTGAGCTTATTTCCATAATGTTTGTGGGTCAAGTCAGCGAGTTGGCTCTCTCTAGCGTTTCCATGGCTACCTCCTTTTCTTCTGTCACTGGCATTGGTTTAGTGGTCAGTTCCTTTTATATCTCTTAACACTCTTTTTACGGTTTCACTAATCAGATTTTTCTCCTCTTCTTTTTCTTTGTAATTTGAATTTATTAAAAAATATCAAATAAATACAATCTGAACTGAACCATCCCAATATTTTGTTCGGTGTTAGTTAAGAAAATATTTCAACACCAAACCCAATTACTCCCCTCAATGGCATGGAAACTAGAACCGATTACTAATTATTGGCAACTGTTTCTATTGAATCGACTAACCTTGTGTTCAACTCCTTGTTGGTTTCATATAATGACAGATGGAAATGGCAATTGCCTTGGATACCTTTTGTGGCCAATCATATGAAGCAGGACAGCATGGCATGTTAGGTGTACACATTTAAAAAGCCATGCTTAATAAAATTTCTTAATGATGATGCTAAAATATTTTAATTTTAATACAAAAATTTCTTAATTTTGCTTTTGAAATTTTTTAAGATTCTAAATTTGATGACCGTTTTTATACTTAATAGTTGAATTTTTAATTAATAAAATTTAATTAATGCTTTCTTAAAATAATTGAATTGTCATTTATTTTATTTTGTTTTGTTTATTTCTTTGAAAAAAATTACATAAAATTAAAATTGCTGGAACTGAAAATTAATGTATTATGTTTAAATATATGCTAACGTGCTTCTTAATTCGTTTTTTTTTTGTAATTATTAGTGTAAAAATAATTGAAATCAAATTAGTAAGAGAAAATTTGCCAATAATAGTAATGCTTTACTTTTTCTATTTATCTTTTTTTTAATTTTATTTGTCACAACTCTTTTACTTTATTAGTATTCTTAAAAACTAATTTTCTCTTTTATTATGCAATTTCAATCTAAATATTGTGATTTCATTTCAATATTATATTTAAAATAGACTATTAGTGATATTTATACTTTCATAGGTACTAAAACACATAAAATTCTCGAACTTTAAATTTTTGCACAAAAAATTCAACAAAATACTAAATAAAAATATTTCTACAAATATAATTGGGTCAAAGGTTAAAATTTTTTAAATATTATAAAATTCAATAATTACAAAAAAAATTTTATTTAACAATAATAAAAAAAATCCAAATGAAATTCAAATTTTAAAACACCATATATATATAATTTTAATTTAATTCGAGTCTCAATCCTATCTTTGATAAAACAAAAGAGAGAGTAGATTTTGAAAAAAAATTATTTCAAACAGGGGATTAATCTAATGTCATCCTTAGCCACCATTTTTTATGCCTCCATAATACTCAACTAAATATAAATCTAATCTACTATGTTACAATACACTCTTCATAAGTTCTATCATCTGAGACTAACTTGTTCTTTCTTATAAACTTTTTCATTCAACAACTTATGTAAGAATATATAAATTAGTCCATGGAGGGAGAATACAAGAATAATACCGGTGTCTCTGTTGATCTAATGTATCCAAGCAAAATAAGTTAAGATCAGTGGTAAAAGAAGTGAGAAAACAAATATGTCTGGCAGGACTTTTAATTATGGTGAATCTTCTTAATTTCGCCATTGAGCTTATTTCCATAATGTTTGTGGGTCATGTCAGCGAGTTGGCTCTCTCCGGCGTTTTCATGGCCACCTTCTTTTCTTCTGTCACTGACTTTGGTTTAGTGGTTAGTTCCTTTTATTTCTCTTAATATTCTTTATACGGTTTCACTAATCGGATTTTTCTCCACTTCTTTTCCTTAATAATTTGAATTTATTAAAAATATCAAATAAATATAATCCGAAGTGAACCATCCAATATTTTTCTCAGTGTTAGTTTTAAAAATATTTCAACACCAAACCCTATTACTCCCCTCCATGGCATAGAAACTAGAAGCGATTACTAATTCATTGCCAACTGTTTCTATTGAATCGACTAACCTTGTGTTCAATTCTTTGTTGGTTTCATATAATGACAGATGGGAATGGCAAGTGGCTTGGATACCTTTTATGGCCAATCGTATAGAGCAGGATAGCATGGCATGTTAGGCTTACACGTTCAGAAAGCCATGCTTAATAAAATTTTTTAATGGTGAGGCTAAAATATTTTAATTTTAATACAAAAATTTCTTAATTTTGCTATTAAAATTTTTTAAGATTCTGAATTTAATAACCTTGTTATACTTAATAGTTAAATTTTTAATTAATAAAATTTAATTAATGCTTTCTTAAAATAATTGAATTGTCAATTATTTCATTTTGGGTTGTTTATTTCTTTGAAAAAAATTACATAAAATCAAAATTGCTGAGACTGAAAATTAATGTATCATGTTTAAATATATGCTAATGTGCTTCTTAATTCGTTTTTTTTTGTAATTATCAGTGTAAAAACAATTGAAATTAAATTAGTAAGAGAAAATTTGCCAATAATAGTAATGCTTTATTTTTTTATTTATCTTTTTTTTTAAGTTTATTTGTCACAACTCTTTCACTTTATTTGTATTCTTAAAAACTAATTTTCTTTTTTATTATGCAATTTCAATCTAAATATTGTGATTTCATTTCAATATTATATTTAAAACAGACTATTATTGATATTTATACTTTTATAGGCACTAAAACACATAAAACCCTCGAACTTTAAATTCCATACAAAAAATTCAATAAAATACTAAATAAAAATATTTCTATAAATATAATTGGGTCAAAAGAATAAAATTTTTTAAATATTATAAAATTTAATAATTACAAAATTTTTTTATTTAACAATAATAAATAAAACATCCAAATGAAATTGAAATTTTAAAACACAATATGTAAATATAATTTTAATTTAATTCGAGCCTCAATCCTATCTTTGATAAAAAAAGAGTAGATTTTGAAAAAAAATTATTTTAAATAAGGAATTAACCTAATGTCATCCTTAGCCACTATTTTTTATGCCTCCATAAAACTCAACTAAATATAAACCTAATCTATTGTGTTACAACACACTCTTCATAAGTTCTATCATCTGAGACTAACTTATTCTTCCTTATAAACTTCTTAATTTCACAAATTATGCAAAAATATATAAATTAGTCCATGGAGGGAGAATACATGAATAATACCCATGTCTCTATTGAGCCTAATATATCCAAGTAAAATAAATTAAGATCGATGGTTAAAGAAGTGAGAAAGCAAATATGTTTGGCAGAACCTTTAATCATGGTGAATCTTCTTAATTTCGCCATTGAGCTTATTTCCATAATGTTTGTGGGTCATGCCAGCGAGTTGGCTCTCTCTGGAGTTTCCATGACCAACTCCTTTTCTTCTGTCACTGGCATTGGTTTAGTGGTCAGTTCCTTTTATATCTCTTAAAACTCTTTTTACGGTTTCACTAATCGAATTTTTCTCCTCTTCTTTTCCTTTATAATTTGAATTTATTAAAAAATATCAAATAAATATAATTCGAACTGAACCATCCCAATATTTTGTTTGGTGATAGTCATGAAAATATTTTAACACCAAACCCGATTACTCCCCTCCATGGCATGAAAACTACAAGCGATTACTAATTCATTGCCAACTGTTTCTATTGAATCGACTAACCTTGTGTTCAACTCCTTGTTGGTTTCATATAATAACAGATGGGAATGGCAGGTGCCTTGGATACCTTTTATGACCAATCATATGGAGTAGGACAGCATGGCATGTTAGGCGTACACGTTCAGTAAGCCATGCTTAATAAAATTTCTTAATGGTGACGCTAAAATATTTTAATTTTAATACAAAAATTTTTTAATTTTGCTATTGAAAATTTTTAAGATTCTGAATTTGATGAGCATTTTTATACTTAATAGTTGAATTTTTAATTAATAAAATTTAATTAATACTTTCTTAAAATAATTGAATTGTCATTTATTTCATTTTGTTTTGTTTATTTCTTTTAAAAAAATTACATAAAATTAAAATTACTGAGACTGAAAATTAATGTATTATATTTAAATATATGCTAACGTGCTTTTTAATTCGTTTTTTTTTTTGTAATTATCAGTGTAAAAATAATTGAAATTAAATTAGTAAAAAAAAATTTTCCAATAATAGTAATGCTTTATTTTTTTCTATTTATCTTTTTTTTTTAATTTTATTTGTCACAACTCTTTCACTTTATTAGTATTCTTAAAAACTAATTTTCTTTCTTATTATGCAATTTCAATCTAAATATTGTGATTACATTTTAATATTATATTTAAAATAGACTATTATTGATATTTATACTTTTATAGACACTAAAACACATAAAACTCTCGAACTTTAAAATCCGCACAAAAAATTTAACAAAATACTAAATAAAAACATTTCTACAAATATAATTGGGATAAAAGAATAAAATTTTTTAAATATTATAAAATTCAATAATTACAAAAACTTTTTTATTTAACAATAATAAAAAAAACATCCAAATGAAATTTAAATTTTAAAACACAATATGTATATATAATTTTAATTTAATTCGAGTCTCAATCCTATCTTTGATAAAAAAAAAAAAAAAAAAAGAGAGTAGATTTTAAAAAAAAATTATTTCAAACAGGGGATTAACCTAATGTCATTCTTAGCTACTATTTTTTATGCCTCCATAAAACTCAACTAAATATAAACTTAATCTATTGTGTTACAACACACTCTTCATAAGCTCTATCATCTGAGACTAACTTGTTCTTCTTTATAAACTTCTTAATTTCACAACCTATGTAAGAATATATAAATTAGTCCATGGAGGGAGAATACAAGACTAGTACCCGTGTCTCTGTTGAGCCTAATGTATCCAAGAAATATAAGTTAAGATCAGTGGTTAAAGAAGTGAGAAAGCAAATATGTCTGGCAGTATCTTTAATTATGGTGAATCTTCTTAATTTCGCCATTGAGCTTATTTCCATAATGTTTATGGATCATGTCAGTGAGTTGGCTCTCTCCGGCGTTTCCATGGCCAAAAAATATGGAGAAAATAGTTAAGGCTTCAGAGTTATCTATTCTTCCGATTAACTTTTCTTACTAACTATTTTAATTATGTAGGATTTAATTTATGGCAAACTATATGTGACTAGACCCTAATTCCTTAGACCTTCCTAGTCTCCTCTAAAATTTATCAACAGCCAATTCTTTGGTCAATTAATTCCAATTAGAGGGTGATGATCAAATTCCAGTTTGTATGCTACAAAAACTCTAATTACCCAAAAATAAAGGGATTATATGTCACGTATCCCGTTAAATCCAGATAATTAAAATTTAGGAGAATATGTTTTCAAACTGTTGTTCAAGTAAAGAGCTTTTCCAAGTTTTACAAGAACTCAAGTAAAAAGAGGGTCCTACTTCCGTTCCACCCAAATTCATAAAATAAAAAGCAAAAATAATTCTTAAATTATAAATCCATACATGAATTAAAATAGAAAAAAGTAATTAAATTAATCCATAGAAATAGACCGAGCTCCTAACCTTAACAATGGATGATTAGTTGCTCATGATTGAGAGGGAAAATAAGGATTCGGATAAAATATACTGAGTTTCTTAGCATTGGTTTAGTAGTCAGTTCCTTTTATATCTGTTAACACTCTTTTTACGATTTCACTAATCGGATTTTTCTCCTCTTCTTTTCCTTTATAATTTGAATTTATTAAAAAATATCAAATAAATGTAATCCAAACTGAACCATCCCAATATTTTGTTCGGTGTTAGTTATGAAAATATTTCAACACCAAATCCGATTACTCCCCTCCATGGCATGGAAACTAGAATCGATTACTAATTCATTGCCAACTGTTTCTATTGAATCGACTAACTTTGTGTTCAACTTCTTGTTGGACGGGCTGCAGGGTGTTGTTTCAGGAATTGTAGGATGCAGTTGGCAAAAAATGGGTACTTTTATTAACTTAGGGTCATATTATGTAGTTGGAGTTTCGTCAGCTATTGTGTTAGCTTTCGCCTTACATCTTGAAGTAAAGGTATATAAATACCAAATTGAAATCTATTGTTTTTATCTGTGGACGGTCTTAATTATTTTAGATTGAGATATGCCCGATACACAAAAAAGTAAATTAATTATATTATATAGTGTGTTTTAATAAGTATTATATTATTTAAAAATTAATTAAATAATATATAAATTAATGTTAAATTTAAATTATTTTATATTAAAAATATTTTATAGAATATTTATTTAATAATTTGTATATAATTTTTTATAATTATTCAATTAAAATATAATATAAATTAAAATATAATTTATTATTTAAAAAATTTGAATATCTATTTTAAAAAAAAAGACATAGACTTTTATATTAGAGTTATGCAAAATTATATCTTCATTTGTTGCTTTTATTTTTATATTTATTTTAGTTATCATACTTTGTCTTTTTATATGGTGTTTTTTGAGTTGTAAATAATTAAAAAATATTTTAAAAATAAATGAGAATAAAAATACCAAAAGTATAAATTAGTTTTATAATTATGATAGATTTGAATATACCTATTAAAAAGATGTGTCAAATTTAAACTTATTTGGGTTTAAAAAAATGAACGAGAATAAAAAATATTTAAAATATAAATATAAAATTATAAATTAATTTTATAATCATAATATATTTAAATGTATTTAGTAAGAAAATACGACAAATTTAAATTTATTTGAAAAAAATTTTACTAATTAATACGAGAGATTAAGAAAGAAAGAGTAGCATAGTCTTATAGTATGCATAAAAAGATTAAATAATGTAATAGTTAGACTATTAATATGTTTAAGTTGTCAAATTTTAATATTTGTAACTAAAAGTTTTTATAATTATTATTATAATATTTTTAATATATTTATTGTGTTTTATTAATATTTTATGTTTTAATTAAATAATTGTAGTTAAGATTTTTTTAATTTTTTCTTAAAAGATAATTAGTTAATTTTTAGGTAAGTAAAATTACTAATATAAAATTATTAAAAAATATAATTTAAATATAATATAAAAAATTTAAATATCAAATTTTATATAATAAAAATAAATATTCTGCGGGGACTTTGGCTTGGAATTATATGTGCCCTTGTCATTCAAGTACTTGGTCTGATGATCATAACTGTTCGGATTGATTGGAAGAAAGAAGTGTCTACTCTTTTGTCTTTTTAGTTTTTCTTTCAAATTTTAGTTTTGCGTATTAATTACTGAAATGGTTAAATTTGTTTCTTTTTTGTAGGCAAGGATAACTAGCGAAAGAGTTAATAATTTAGGACAGACAAATATTGAAAGAGTTAATAATTCATTTAACTAAAAGTTTGAGTTTATAGTATGTTACTTTTTTTTTTTAGTTTTTTCATGTAAGTAATTTTGTGTAAGTGATAATTTTGAACATACATTTATTTATCTATTTATATAAAAATTGAGTTTAAAGCATATTATTTTTTTTATTTATATAAGGAGAGATTCAAACTCTCGACATTTGTTTAAGTAAATTAGTGATCTAACTATTAGATTAATACAACTTGATTGCAATATAAAAATAATAAAATTCACATAAAAAAACAAAAATTTTTATCATGTTAGTCAATTAAATTTAATATCTATTATTACTCAATTAAATTAAAAAACAACGGTTATATATAATTAACTTTTACATAAAATTATAATAATAACAATTTTTTAGTTACAAATACTCAAAATATATATTATTAGACCTACTTAATCATATTATTAATTTTTTTTAGAAAAGGGGGTTAATGTGAATACCCCAAACAGAACAAATAAAACAAGGCTAATCAGCTCTTCTTAGGTTTGGTTTGATAAAATTTTTTGAAGAGGTGGTTGTGTTTTTTAAAAACTCAAGTTTTTCATTTTATATTTGGTAAATAAAAAAGATCATATGCTTGTGTTTGCAGATTTTAAAAGATTAAGATATTTTGAAAGCACCTAAGATAAAACTTTTTAAAATTGGCTTGTACTTTTCAAAATTTAAAAGTCTAATATAACCTCATATGTTAACTAATTTTTAAATTTAATGCTTGCATTTATATTTATTATAATATTTTTAAATTCTAAAAACTATTTTACTAAATGCAATTATTATTACTTGTGTTTATTAAAAACTATTTTTAATTTGATTTACCAAATATAAATATTACGATTTTTAAAAATTATTTTTTAAAAATTAACTTTTCTCATAGAAAATAAAAATTTTAGCAAGCCTTATTCTAAGAGTTCCACGAGAATCAGAAAGTAGAGCATGTGTAACATCAGAAGGTGGCCTCTCAAACAAATGAAGACCTATGGGGAGCTCCTGACCTTTTTTAGCCAAGGTGTTGGCTACAACATTAGCTTCTCTAAGAATATGGATCCACTCCACCTTCTGAAGACGTCTCTCCAAAATTGCTATGTCTTCTAACAGTGGTTTGCATAGATGAGAGGCTGGACACCCATCTTTAATAAACTTAATGGAAAGTCCAAGAATCAGATTCAATAATAAGGTGTTGGAAATTATGTGTATTAGCAATCTGAAGGCCTTCAACAATCTCCCAAGGCTCGGCATGAGTGATGGAACAACTTTTCAAATTACACAAAAATCCAACAATATATCTGCCCAAGTGATTTCGGAACACCCCCACAGGCCACACTATTATTGGAGGAGAGGAAAGAACCATCCACATTAAGCTTCACACAATCTTAGTAGAAAGACCTAACATATGAGCTGCCCGAAGCTTCTTGTAGCAGAATTTCGTTTGAAGTTATTCTTCAATGCAGTTTGAATGTCTTCAAACCGAGCTTGAATAGTACTAACAGTTGCAACGGGGAGAAAACTCTTTCCTTCAAAGATGAGGAGATTTCTATATATATAGTACCACAAAGAAGAAGCTGCAACACCAAGTCGGCAATTTCAATCACTCTTCGCTGAGAGATTACTAATGAGTCAATCTCTAGCATTGAGGTTGTAAAAGTTTTGAACAAACTGATGCGCATGAAGTAGATTCCATACTTGTTCGTTACTGTGGGATCTCGAGTGCTCGGTGGATCGGATGGTGATGAGAAGGTTAGAGAGGGAAACTCCGGGTTGATCTAGAGCGGGCGTTTGAGGTGTGCTCAGTGAGTTGATGGTGCTGGAGGAGAGGAGGACGAGGGGGTGGCCTCCTGCAAGGACACTCCGACGGTCAAGTTAGTGTCCGTACGAGGGGATGGCCAAATTAGGTAAAGATATGACGTACCTTGGGGGGAGAGCTGTACTCTCCCCTTATATACTGTGCAGGGCGGGCCTATGAATGACCTAGCCCACTGGCCAAGGAGCTTCTATGAGCTGTCCTAGTCCACGTGGGAGGAACAGGTCGTTCTGGACTTTGGATCGCAGACTCGGGGGCAGCCCCAAGGATACCGATCCGACTGGTGACCTGGGTCATACGGAGTGTAAACCGGGCGTGCCCCGGGTCGGTGTTGGAAACCGACCCGTCGGACTCTTCCTGTCGTGAGGGATGGCTTGGGCCTGTGTTAGGGGTGGCGCCCCGACCCGACGACTAGTTGGACTGGACTCTGGTCCACAACAGTGCCCCAACGCATCAGCCTTGAGGTTTGGGGCTCGTGGCTTGGCGCATTTGTCCTACTCGCCGAGATGGGATGTGCTCTTCTTCTCGGGAGCTCGTTGATAGCGTTTCATGTTTCTCACGCGTGGTCATCTCGTCTCTGACGCTGCCTCCTTGGTGTCTGCGCTGGGCATTAAATGTCCATCATTTCGTGATTTGAAATTTGCGTGAAATGACAGGTATGTCCCTACCTTTTGGCGCTTCTTCCTTGACGGTTACACTCTTCGCCCCCTTTTTTATTTTCATAACCTCCTCATTTCCCCATTCTTCTTTTTTCCCTCTTCTGTTTCCTTGAACTGCTGCTGTTTCTACTCTCTTCTTTTGCTGCTGCTTTGATTCCGTTCGCGCTTCCAGATTTCTTTCTTTCTTTTGGATTCCTTCCCCAACTTCTGCATTTTTTTGGCATGTTGTTTATGGTTTTCATTGCTTTTTGGTTTTCTTTTGGTATTCCTTTTGTGCTTTTTTCATGCGTTTTTCCCTATGCATGCCTGGGTTTTTGTTTGCTTTTGCTGCTTCTTCTTTTAGAGGGGGCACCACTGGGTTTTTCTTAGGTTTTGCTTGAGTTCTGGGTTAGTGTAGGGGTACCTAGGGGTGGTTTAGGGAGTTGTAGTTTGTTTATACTACTTTTAGGGTTCCCGACCTCCCGTTCTAACTAAGTGGTACCCCCGCTGTAGGTATGGCTGACCGCCTTGTGCTCCCGAACATGGCTCAGCGGCCACTAGCCGATTTTGTTGATCACTATGCCTGGGTTACTTCCGATGTGAAGGACGCCCCTTCTAAGGTCACCCGTGAGAGCCTCCAGGATCTTCATCAGGCCGGACTCTTGTGCAGAGGAAGACCCGAGGAGGCGTTGTACCAGGTTTACGTTCTTGCCGATCGGGAGCGTGTTTCTCAAAAGAACCTGGCCTCCCCTCGAGTTGTTGATTGGTTGTGGGTTTATAAACCCATGTTCACAACCTTGGGAGTTCGCCTTCCCTTCTCTTCCTTCGTCATGGGTTTGCTAAATCGGTGCGATGTTGCTCCGTCACAGCTGCACCCGTATAGCTGGGCTGCTATTCGCTGTTTTGAAATGGTCTACGAATATCTAGAGATCTCGGTATCTGCAACCTTACGAGGTGGATCTATCGTAGTCTTCTCTGTGCTGCTGCTATCGCTAAGAAGGTGGAGCCTATCTTGGGAAATATTCATTCTATGGAAGGGAAGCTTCGGAACTCCCAAAAGGATTTGACTGATTCAAGGTCCCGGGAGGAGTCTTTGAAGAAGAAGTTATCTGAGCAGGAGGAGAAGGCCAAGGAAGATGCCAAGGAAATCAATAGGTTGGTGGAGCGGGACATCACCTTGATGAAGGATTTGAACACTTCCCGTGGTGAGACCGCTACTTCCGAGAAGAAGATCAAAGACTTGGAGGAAAAGCTGAAACTGGCGGAGAGCTTGGCAACGGCTGCCCGTCAGGAAGCAGCCGCTCTGAAGAAGAAAAATAAGGAGATTGCTAAGGGGCCTGGGAGGCCGTGAAGCTGATTGAGGAGGAGATTAAGCTTCAGGTTGCTGTGCTAGCTCCCGACCTCGACTTTTCTCCAGTGGGCACTCTCAAGATTGTTGAGGACGGGAAGATTGTTGACATCCTCAAGCCTTGAGATGGATTCTTCTTCTTTTCAGCTTTTATACTCCTTGCCTTTGTTCTTGTAATTTTGCTTTTTGCTTTTGGGCCTTTTAAGGCGCCTTTGGTTGTAATGAATATTTTGATACTTCGTTTTAATTAAGCCGTTTTATGATAATTGTTCGCTTGCTCGGGCCGTCGTGGCTTTTGCCTACTTTATTGATTTTGCTTATCCGGGCCGTCGTGGCCTTTTAATTAAGCCGTTTTATGATAATTGTTCGCTTGCTCGGGCCGTCGTGGCTTTTGCCTACTTTATTGATTTTGCTTATCCGGGCCATCGTGGCCTTTTGGTTTATCGCTTTTATGGTATTTACCGTTTTAATCGTTTGTTACTTTTTTACCTTTGGGTCCCTTTGGTTCCCAGGGTGATCAGTCCCGGGTTTCCGTTAGATCGACCGCTCGTAGTTTTTGTCTTTTTGTTGTATTTGGCGAAAATCTTGCAAAAGACAGAGTTGTTATATATGTATATGTAGAACTTAAAATAAAGGGGTAATGTGATACATAATTAAAGAAAATGGAAACGAAGGAAAATGGAAAAAATTAAAGTGGATGTGAAGGGGTCGTCAGCCCGTCAGGTCGCTTTTTCCTATGAGTAAAATCTTTTTAGGTTTGCCATGTTCCATGTCCTCGGCACCTCGCTTCCATCTAGCTTTTCTAGCTTATATGCGCCCTTTCCGAGGACTTCTCTGACCCTGTAAGGTCTTTCCCAATTTACGTCTAACTTGCCTTCTCCCGGGGTTGGCGGCCCTATGTCGTTACGTCGTAAGACCAGGTCGCCTTCCCCGAGGCTTCTCCTTAGCACTTTGCCGTTGTATCTTAGGGCTATCCTTTACTTGATTGCTGTCTCTATCAGGTGTGCCATCTGTCTTGTTTCGTCAACTAGGTCTTTTTCAATTGCCTCGTTTCCTCTACCCAAGAAGTAATCTTGGACTCGGCTCCCCTATTTCGACTGGGATGACCCCGTATTTGAGTCAGAATGGGGTTTCACCGGTAGATGAATGGGAAGAGGTTCTGTAAGACCATAAGACTGAGGCTAGCTCGTCTGCCCATGAGCCCTTCTTTCATTCGAGTCACTTCTTTAGCCCTTTTAGGATAACTTTGTTGGCTGCTTCTACCTGTCCGTTGCTTTGAGGGTGCTCGACTGAGGAGAACCTTTGCTTGATCCCTAGTCCTGAGAGAAATTCTTTAAATTTCTTGTCAGTGAATTGTGCCCCATTATCTGATATGACAAGACTCTGGGATTCCGAACTTGGTGACCACTTGCCTCCACATGAATTTTTGACAGTTTGCTGAGGATATGCTGGCTAGTGATTATGCCTTTACCCATTTGGTGTAGTAGTCTGTAGCTACTATCAAGAATTTCACTTGTCCTGGCCCGGGTGGGAATGGCCCCAAGATGTTGACTCCCCATTGGGCAAAAGGTCGGGGTGCCATCATCAAACTAAGTTCCTCAGGTGGAGCTTTGTGGAAGTTGGCATTTTCTTAGCATTTCTTGCATTTCCTGACGAACCTCTGAGCGTCCAACATCATCGTGGGTCAGTAATACCCTACTCGGATGATCTTCCTTGCCGGCGACCTTCCTCCAATATGGTGACCACAACACCCTCATGGACTTCGCTTAGGACGTAGTCCGTCTGGTCGGGGCGCAGGCATTTGAGCAAGGGTTGGTGGAGCCCTCGCTTGTACAATTGCCCTTGTATGATCACATATTTGGGGGCTTCCCTCCTGGTGGCTTGTGCTTCCTTCTCGTCTTGGGGTATTTCGTCGTGTTCCAGGTATCGGAAGATAGGGTCTATCCATCAGGTGGGGCTTGGGGTCTAGGTTGCACATAAGATGATTGCTGGTTCAGTTGCCAGTCCTTGGATTAAAGACCTGTTCCCTGTCCCAGGCTTGGTGCTCACTAGCTTGGAGAGGAGGTCTTCTCGGGCGTTCCTTTCCTTAGGAACATGCTGGATTATGACTTCCTTGAAGTTTTTGCACAACTCTTTTACCTTTTCTAGGTATTTTTGTAGTAGTATGTCCCTGGCCTGGTAGCTGCCGTTTATTTGGGATGTGACGATCTGGGAGTCACTACTAACTTCTACCCTGGATGCTCCACTTCTTTAGCTAGGATTAGCCCTCCTATCAGTGCTTCATATTCTGCCTGGTTGTTGGAGACGGAAAAATTGAACTTGATCGACTGCTTGTAAGCTACCCCTGCCGAGTTTTCGAGAATGATCCCGGCCCCTTCGGACGTTTGGTTGGATACTCCGTCAACGTGGAGCTTCCACCGTGTGTTCGGTATGTCGGGTGCCTCTCCTGTGACCTCTACCAGGAAATCTGTCATTGCTTGGGCTTTGATTGCTTGCCTGGGCTCGTATTGCAAATCATATTGGGACAACTCTACTGCCCATGTCATCATCCTCTCTGCAAGGTCGGGTTTCTGGAGAGCTTGCCGAATGGCCTGGTTGGTTCTTAGGATGATCACATGCCCTTGGAAGTACTGTTTGAGTCTTCTTGATGAGGTTAGCAGGGCATAAGCCAGCTTTTCCAGCTTGGTGTACTTTAACTCCGCCCCTTAGAGTCCTTTGCTGATGAAGTATATTGGGCGCTGGGTCTTATCTTCTTCTCAGACAAGAACCGCCGCCATGGCCTGTGTGGTCACTGCTAGGTATAGGTACAGAGGTTCTCCTTCTCTTGGTTTGTTGAGCACGAGTGGTTCTAAAAGTATCTTTTTGAATGGCTGAATGCTTCTTCGCATGCCGGGGTCCACTCGAAGGTCATTCCTTTCTTCATTAGGTTGAAGAATGGGAGGGCCTTTTCCGCCGAAGCTCCGAGGAACCGGGATAGAGCCGTAAGCTTCCCGGTGAGTCGCTGCACATCTTTGATACACCCTAGGCTTGTCATTTTGAGGACGACTTCGCACTTGTTTGGGTTAGCTTCTACCCCCCATTGTGTTATCATGAAACCTAGGAACTTTCCAGCCTCCATAGCAAACGCGCACTTGAGTGGATTGAGCCTCATTTTGAATTTCCTTAGCGCTTCGAAGACAGCTTGGAGGTCGTCTATAAGGCTGCTTGGCTCTGCTATTTTTACCAAGATGTCGTCGACGTAAACCTCTACTGTCTTGCCGATGAGGTCATGGAAGACTCTGCTCATTAGTCTTTGATAGGCGGCCCCCGCGTTCTTCAATCCAAATGGCATTACCTTGTAACAATAAGTGCCTCCTGGTGTTATGAACGCCGTATTCTCCTCATCAGGCCGGTGCATCGGGATCTGATTATAGCCGGAGTACGCATCCATGAAGCTGAGGAAACGATATCCTGCCGCCGAGTCTACTAAGGTGTCGATGTTGGGGAGGGGGAAAGAGTCTTTAGGACATGCTTTGTTTAGGTCGGAATAGTCGACACACATTCTCCATCTTCCACTAGCTTTTTTGACCAGGACGACGTTGGATAGCCATGTCGAGTATTCGAGCTCTTTGATGAACTCGGCTTCAAGTAGCCCGGCTGTTTGTTTGGCGACCTCATTAGCCCTTTCTTGGGACATTTTCCTTCGTTGCTGTGCTACTGTCTTTGCGTCTGGTTTGACGGCTAGTCGGTGGGACATGACCTCGGGATCCAAGCCCGGCATGTCTGATGGCGTCCACGCGAAGAGGTCACTGTTTGCCCTTACGACCTCCATGAGGGGGCCCTTGAGTTCATGGGGAAGATTTTTGTTTATGAAGGTAAACTGTTCTACCGACTTCCCTATCTGGAACTTCTCCATGTCTACTCCAGGGTCCCCACAGATGGCACCAATGTTCGTTACCGTGGAATCTCAAGTGCTCGATGGATCGGGTGGTGATGAGAAGGTTAGAGAGGGAAACCCTGGGTTAATCTGGAACGGGCGTTTGAGGTGTGCTCAGTGAGTTGATGGTGCCGGAGGAGAGGAGGACGAGGGGGTGGCTTCCTGCAAGGACACTCCAACGGTCAAGTTAGTGTCCGTACGAGGGGATGACCAAATTAGGTAAGATGTGACGTACCTTGGGGGGAGAGCTGTCCTCTCCCCTTATATACTGTGCAGGGCGGGCCCATGGATGACCTAGCCCACTGGTCAAGGAGCTTCTATGAACTGTCCTAGTCCACGTGGGAGGAACAGGTCGTTCCAGACTTTGGATCGGGGACTCGGGGGCGGCCCCAAGGATACCGACCCGACTGGTGACCTGGGTCGTACGGAGTGTAAGCCGGGCATGCCCCCGGTCGATTGTTGGAAACTGACCCGTCGGACTCTTCCTGTCGTGAGGGATGGCTTAGGCCTGGGTCAGGGGTGGCGCCCCGACCCGACGACTAGTGGGGTTGGACTCTGGTCCGTAACAATACTAATTTGGCATAAGGACAATCACGTAACACAGGAAGGACGTCCTCTATGAGGTAGTTGCAGCGCGGGTAGCTAGTAGAGGCAGATAAATGTCTTCTTCTACTGATTGACATTTGTTAAAATAGCATCATTGCGACTAACCAAAGGAAGGAGCGAATTCGCTCCGAACCGCTCCACTTCCAAAATAGTTTGAAGACTCAATCCGGCGTGTTTTGATCCTCTCGAAGCGAGTTGTTGGCTGATTTAAGGTTGAAGCCTTCTTTCTTTCTTTTTTTTCTCCTCCTCCCTGGAAAGTTTATTTTAGTTTTTTTTAAGTATTATTGAAAGACTCTCCTTGTAAGAGTGTGACCAAAGTTTCTTAAAGCCCTAAAGATTAAAGAAACAAAGGCCTTCTTTTATTTGTTTTCCCACACTCCTATCTCTATAAGTGTATGTGTTTGTCAATGACAATGACAATGAAATAATGATCAATTGCCCTAATACCCAAAAAAATGATCAATTTCCTTCATTTTCCCTGATGTCATTTCTCTGATTTACTCCAACAATTAGTTACTAATCTTGTTCCTTGATTTTTTTTTGTGATAGTATGAAATGAAACCAAAGCCATAATATTAAGATTCAATTAATTTGTTTGGCAGAATTTCAATTATTATTAATTAAGTTAAAGCTAAGTTGGGGCTGACCAAATGCAAATGAACAATGAAAAAAAAATGTTAATTAATTTAATTTGGGTTTGGGAAAAGAAGCACTAAAAAAAACGATACGCATGTGAGTGGTTGACAGCACTTTCTCCTCTTTTTTTCTTCCTTTTTTCCGTTCGTTTCTTCTTCCTATTCCTAATCTAAGTTGGAGATGGAGGTTATAAAGTTTATGTACTCACTAAGACAGAGGATGTTATTGTACCTGATGGCTCTAACCTTCAAGGGAGGTGTCGCGGTGGAGCAACGCCAGCGGTGGTGGTCGGGTTATGGCTGTGGTGGTCGGGTTATGTTTTATCCAAATTTTTATTTAATTTTTGAAAAATATACATGAGAATTAGGTTAGATTAAGTAATTAACTTTGTTGTCCAATCCTTAAATATCACATATCACAAAAATGTAAAAGTGATGATTTTTATCTTATACTACAGGTCAGTAAAAGTCAACAGAAAGTTTAACTTTGGTGTGTTTGGCAAACACGTTGAGGAGGAGAGAAGCACGTTTGAGTCTCTTGAAAGTTTCACTTTTATGTTTGGCAACTTTTATTCTTCTGAACGCATAAGTGATTCTGCCTTTAAACGTACGTTCAGGAGAAGCTAAAATTTGTAGCTTCTGCGTTTCACGTTCATGGTGGCTGATTATTTTAGAAAATTAGGTGGAGATTTTATTTCTTTTTTACCAATCCTATCCTTCATTTTCTTCTATACAAAGGATACTAGTAACTATTACTATCACAGTTCTCTATAGTTCTTCCTACTTGTTCTTAGTTCCAATTTTTTTTTTCATCAAAATGGTTCAAATTTGTTTCAATCACTAGCAAAGTGAATATTTTAATTTTTTTATTATTTTTAGTACTCACTTTCATATTTTAATTTTTATATTTTTTATTGTATTTTATATTTATAGGATAAATATTTTTATATTATTTGTGTAGTATTCTAATTTCTCATGTTATGTTTTTATATGAGTTTTTTTTTATCATTTACTATACTATTTTTTATATGTATATTTTTTATGAAATTTTTTTATTTTTGTTTGGCTTTCTTCATGTGATTTTTATTTATTTTATTGTATTTTTTATTCATATGACAAATGTTATTGATTTTTTTATTATGCTCTAATTTTTAGATATTTTGTTAATTTTATGATATTTTTATTATTATTTGTTCATATGAATTCTTTTTTTTTTCTATCCTCCTTTACTGCATTGTATTTATGTTGTGTATGAAATTTTTTTATTTTTTTATTTAATTTTATTCATATGAATTTTATTTACCTTTTATTGTATTTTTTTTGTTCATATGATATATGTTGTTGGTTTTATGACATTTTTATTATTTCTTATCTGTATCAATTTTTTTTATTCTTTGATACCCTCTATTTTTGTTTTGTATTAATTTTTTTTATTTCTTATTCTGATTTTATAAAATTTGTAATTGTAATTATTATATACTACATTTATTATCAAAATTTTATAATATAAATTATGATCTTATAAAAAAAAGACAAAATAAATAAAAACTAATTATAAGTAACAATAGAGTCATGGATAATGAAAAATAGTTGATACAATAAAGGAAATGGATTATAATCCAAAATAATACTAAATTAAAGAGTACTGACCGTACTAAAAAAATTATAGAATATTTTTTTTATTTGATATTATAAAATTTATAGTACTCTTTTCCATATTTTTATTTTTTATTGTATTTATTTTATTTATATGATAAATATTTTTTATATTATTTTTGTTAGCGTTTTGATTTTGCATGTATATAAAAAAATTATTTAAATTGATGTCTCTTTTGGTAATTTTTTATCTAAAAGTGATTTTGAGTAGTATAATCCAAACAACATTTATTTTACTATAATCAATTTTGATATAAAAATTGCCAAACATAAATCACGTTAACACAAACTTACTTCTCATCAAAATCAATTTTGCAAAATCAATTTTATGCAAACTCTCGTTTGCTAACTGAAATCCAAACACACACTTTGTTAATATTTAAATATATCTTTAATTAGAGAAAAAATTAAACATTAAATCTTTAAAAAATTAAGTTAAATTATGTGTGTTTAAAAACCACTTCAAATATTAATCTCTAAAAATATTAAGAGATCACATATATAATATGTACAAATTTTTCAAAGGATATATACTATTCATATAAAACTGAGTTAAAGGTGTAAAGTATAATTTTTTTCTTTAAATATAATTTTTATTCATTGCTCTTCTTGTTAAACAAAACGGTTTTTTCAAATTATTTTTAATGCCTTTTATAATTATATAATGTATTTAAAATATTTTTTGTGTTAATAAATAATAATATGCACTATTTTAAAATTCATTCCACATATATATATATATATATATATATATATATATATATATATTAAAAATAAGACTGGACATATTGACATAGTATTAATATGTATTTAAAAAAATTCTTTTATTTTTTATTAAGTCACAGTTGACCACAAAAAATAAAAAATATGGGTATCCATAAGTAGTATAGTATCCAAAATATATCCGACATATAAATACGATATCTTAACAAAGTATCCATATTTCATACTTACAAACTTAAATGAAAAATATAACATATCATTAATATCAGTTTTTATTTAACATATCATGTCATAGCATTTTTTATTTCGTATTAAAAAAATACAAAAAACAAATGATGAATAAAATTCAAGAGTTAATAAATTAAAATTAAAAATTTCAGTAATTCTAATAACAAAACTTCATTCATTAAAACATGATTATCCAATTATTGTAAAATGTATGCAGTGTATCTGATTTTATTTTTACTATTTATATTTTCATAAGTGAGAGGAGAAGAGCTCACCATAGAAATTATTTTCTTTGAATTTTATTTTTTCTTTTAATCCCGTGACTCAAATTTAGATCCGGTGATTCAATGCTTGAATAATATTATGTCATGGTCACAAACGGATCCAATGATGTCAGGAATGAATTTCCAGTCCAAACAAAGTGAAAAAAATTCCAATTCAATTAATATATACTTTTAGTACTATGAGGATGTCATGTTGAATTTGACAATATAAAAATTGCTAATAAATAATTTAAAAATTATCTTATAATGTTAAAATTGACAATAATACATGACAATTATATAAAATTTGTTTATATTAAAAATTATTGTTCTGAGAACCGAATCAGATTGACCGGTTCAATTAAATTAACCGAAAATCGATCATTTGACCGATCCGGTTAGACTATAAAATCGTTCTACAAAACTGGTCAAAAAAGGTCAAACTGGTTATTAATCGGTGAATCGACTGAATCGGACCGGTTTTTTATAAGATTGGTTCACTCCTCCAAATCAAAACGGCGCCGTTTACAAAAAAAAAAAAAAAAAAACCAGCGCATAACACCTCCCACCCCACCCCTTTCTCTCTTTCACCCAGCGCATAACACCTCCCCCCACAATACCCTCACTCAGCAGAAGGTGAGAAAACCCTAATCTTCTCTTGGAATCGAAGAACAGCCACCATCCATAATCCTTTCTTCTCCTTGAAGAATAGCCACTTCCCACCATTCCACTTCAGAGCTAAAACTCATCGCCGAACCCTTCTCTCCCTTCTCTCTCTCTCTCGCCATCTCTGTCCGAGCTCTCTCTGTCGCTGCTCCTCGCCATGGGTTGTCGCCGCTTCTCTGCTCCTCGCCGTGGGTTGCCGCTTTTCTGCTCCTCGCCGTGGGTCGTTGCTGCTTCTCCCCTCCTCCCCGTGAGTCGTTTCTGCTTCTCCCCTCATCTTCGTTTCTGCTTCTCTGCTCCGCACTGTGTCTCGCCGTCGTTGCTTCTCTTCGTGTGGAGTTTCTAGTCTCTGCTACAACCCTCTCAGGTCTCAAGTCTCTTCTTCTCTGCTTCAAGCCTTCAACCCTCTCAGGTCCCAAGTTTCAGTCTCTAACTCTCCCTGATTCTATCTCCCTGACTCTATAATTTTGAAATTTGAAATTTATTCTGAACATGCATATGATGTATTATTGATGATTCTGCTGGATTTTGAGATATTAATGTTTTGAATTTTTATTTGAATTCAGTCCGTTGATCTTGAATTAATTCTGCTGAGATTGAGTTATAAATTCAATTGTATAATTTATTTATTCTGCTGAGAATGATTTTTAAATCCAATATTTTATATTTGTTTTGGTGAATTGTTTTTTTTGCTGTTATTGATTCAAAATCAAAACAGTGCCACAATTATGCATTGAAATTACTATATGGCTTCCTATGATTTGGTTGAGTATGATTCTTAGGTTGGGTACCTGTTTTGGATGTTCTGAAGAGTGACTTGATTGATTTACAGAAGTTCACATACGGGAGAGTTAATTTTTTAAAAAATTTATTTTATATTTAATTAAACCGGTTGAACCCCGGTTAAACCCCGGTTGAACCAGTAAACTATTAAACCAGTTATTTAACCGGTTCAATGACCGGTCCGGTTCTCGCAACCTTGGTTTTTATTTGTTGTGCATCTGTTATACTGAGTTACATATTTTTCAAACACATATATATTTAGATAATCCCTAAACTACCTTTAGTTATTTCATTGTTAGATCACACATAATATGCTCAACTACCTGTATCTATGATAAAATAGTGTTGAAGTTTCTGGTGTTTTCATGATAGGTTGAATGGTTGATCTAAATAGAGCAGGACACCTTTGCTTGAGATAGTTTCCAAGCCTCATATAAAAACCGGTATTGAAGCAGTAGAGCATGCAACAAAAATACAGAGATTGGTTCGGTATTTGGGAGTGATCAATGGCAATATGTAAGAAGGATCTCTTCGTTTTGATCTCTTTGTTACATTATTATACTCCTTGCAATTGAAATAAATTTTGTGATCTTAGCCATCGTGATTTTTTTTAAATAAATTGGTTTGGGGTGCAAAGTGGAGGAGCAACTTGAATCCGTTGATTTCAAAGTATAAACATGATGGTATTCTTCATTTACCATCTAATTAAGTTTTATTTATTTTAAAAGATGACAGTCTATATTTACATAGACTTTTTATTCAAATTTTATGTTTTCTTAGAGTTTAAGGATAGACATGGGATGCACCCTATACATGTTGTCAACTTATATGTTAACCAAGCATTGAACATCAATTTATATAGTATTAATGATAATAGAGTTGAAGACTTAAGTTCAGCCGAGTATGTTTTCTTATTTTAGTTCACTCTTTTTCTTTTAGGAAAACTTTCTCTATACTAACAGTTCGTGGGTGTCTTCAGTATCTAAATCTACTACCAGCAAAAGTACATAATTCAAGGTGTAAATTTCAATTCACTTCTTAATTATTTTACTAATGTCAATCTTAGTGCATGTACTATCTAAATATCTTACTAGATATAGCAAATTTCTCTTCTCTATATAAGGATCTAATTAAATAAGAAGCTAATTTATTTTTTTATTTCAATGCAGTCCCCCAAACATATATCACCACCGTAGAAAGTGCAAATGTATGGACCACTCGCAAATTAACTTTTTCATACTAAGCATAATATGTATTTGTGTGGACTTGGCATTTATACATATATTTTTTCCCTCTAATTTTGGTTAACTTAATTATGATTTGATGCCTAAAAGATTGAAAGTCTCAATATTTATTCTTAAGCTTTTGAATATCACAAATTGTATTGCAGGGTTAGCAGGCAGTACACTAAAATTTTGGGATTTAGAATCCTTTGAACTGATTGGATCTACTAAACAAGAGGTTTCTCATTTAGTGTCGTGTGAGTCATGGTGTTAGCAATAGCAATTATTGGTGGGTTTGGATTGTGCAATTTCTCTCTTTTAAATGTTCTTATTGTGCATTATTTTCTTTTTTCAGGTTCACCCCATGATGTACAAGCACACATAGGTAGAGGTTATGGTTCTCTATGAATTTTGGTAGATATTTTTGCTTAATGTTTCCTTTATGGTTCCTTTTTTATATGTTGATTTTACTAAAATTATTTGAGATCTGATTTCTAACAACCAGAATTTACTAACAATAGAAATGGGCACGTTACCAGACAGCAAAGTTGCAAAGGCTTCTCGATAGTGCAATATGAAGACAAGATCCATGGGTGTGAAGAATTCCACTAAGAAAACTATTAGAAGGAATCACAAATAAGTGGTAATTCGTTTTTCCAATTAATCTACTGATAGTTGTCATTTACTTATGGGGTTTTTCTTAGGCTTTAGTATGAGATTGGGTTCTATTTTGATGTGAAGTATTTCGAGCACATTGCTTGATAGTAAGTTTGATGATGTTGATAAGTTCCTTTCTGCATTCGCAAGGATTGATGAGAATGAACATTAAACCTATATCTACATTAATTTGAATAAACAAGTAAGTTTCCATAAGATTCTTTAGTGGTGTCACTTTGTGTATGTTCTATTATGTTGTCATTAATTATTCATTTTAATTATCCCTGTCTAAATATTTTATATCTGATTTGGTTAGTAACCATGGTACCAAGACTATAAATGTCCTCATGAAGGAACCGTAGATCATTCTAGATTATCAAGGGAAAAAAAGAAGAAAAATTGCTTTCTTTAGTGTGCATGCAGAAAATCTTTTGATATTTCATTCATACATAAGCAAGATTCTACTTTTTAAAGAAGAAAAGTAAACAGAATGAAGAACAAATAAAACACAGAATTTAACAGTCTTTAGTTTCTTTTTCCTCACTTGAGAGCAGATGCATGAAACAGGACATAGTTGAACTTATTAATAAAATTAACAAATCCTCCATTACCATTCAGTTTATTAATAAGATTTGAAGAATCACCAATGGGGCCACTATTTTATTTGTGGGTGAGTTCGTTCTGGTTTGTTTCCTTTTTAGATTAATGGTATGTATCAATTGCTTCGCAACATTAGTATTTGATATTCTTCTTTCAGTGGTTATGTTTTAGTTCGATGAGGTGGATTTAACTGGCTCAAAGTTTGAATATTTATGGTTTGGAGTAAATATTTTTGGTTTGTTGAGATGGTGAATTTGTCTCTTTGTCTTGAAAAATTTATATGTTTGGCAAATATATACATTTAAACTATTTTTACAATTTTTCTTTCGAAAGTCTCCGTTCCTATAGAATTAAGATAGTTCTTTCTTAGACTTTTTCATTTATGAGAATCTATTGTTCTACATAATAAGAGTTTAGAGATCAACTATTTTGCATTGCGTGCATTGTGCATCCTGTTTTCTAGAAAAATAACTATTTATATTTCTTAAATGATTTAGGGCCATGAACTTCTCAAAAAACTTGCTTATGTGACTGATAAATTTGATAGGAAATCCCTCGAACAATTACGTGAGTAAGAAGATTCAGTACTTCGTTGTACTTAATGTTCTAGCTCTTTTTTTTTCCTTTGTACCTAGTGTTCAATGCTTTTTTTCTTTTTCATTTTCGTTGATGTGCCTTCTCCTGCTTATTTGCTTTTCAAAGAGTTGGGTACTGATTTACCTATATATTATGACTTATTTTTTTTATTTGAGGGATATAATTTTGCTTTTAAAATATTGGGTTGCCATTGTTTAATTGAGTTCTTTGTTTGTTACAGAGGATTCTGCACCACAATTCCTAATGATTTTAGATTCAGAAAAATTAAGCTCTCTTTTCCATACGTTTTTTTATCCACTTAGTCATTTATCAATTTATTCTATGGTTGAAATCATAATTGTGAATTTCTGACACCTGATAGTGGATTTTGTATACTTTATTCTCCAATTGGTTTCCTTTTATATTAATGGTATGTATCAATTGCTTCACAATTAGTATTTGGTATTCTTCTTTTAGTTGTTATGTTTTAGTTGGATGAGGTGGATCTGGCTGGTGCAAAGTTTGAGTATTTATGGTTTGGAGTGCATATATATATATATATATATATATATATATATTTAAAAATCATGAAGTTTTTTATTATTTGCTGCTTTAGCTTTCATTATTGTATATTCATGCTCAAACTACACAAACTATATCTTTTCCAGCTAATTTTTGTTGAGATAGTGAATTGTCTCTTTTCTTGAAAAATGTATGTTTGGCAAATATATGCATTTAAATCATTTTTTCAATTTTTCTTTTGAAAGCCTCTATTCCTATAGAATTGAGATAGTTGTTTCTTAGATTCTTCCATTTATGTGAACCTATTATTCTACATAATGAGAATTTAAAGATCAACCATTTTGCATTGCCTGCAATGTGCATCCTGTTCTTTAAAAAAATAGCTATTCATATTTCTTAAATGATTGAGTTATGAAGTTTTCAAAAAACTTACTTATGTGATATATAATATTCTGTGCTCTTTTGAATGTCCATAATTATATTTCTTTTATTATCATTATTATTTTGAATGCTTCTCTATTAATGTAATTTATAATTATACATGACTTTTGTGGTATTATGTAGTATATGAGGTTGGTCATTGGTGACAGTGCCATTGCAATGTTAGACGATCTTAATAATAGGAAATGGCTCTTCCTTTGTGATGTGTGTTATTATCTATGGGATGATGACTATTAACAAATTTTAGGGTCAAATATATGGGTCTATAATTGTCGAAACATGTTTTTACATACAGACAATTTTATCTAAATAGTTCCTTCCAAAAGTAAAAATCAAAATCAAGATTAAGGGTATTAGTTTAGAATAATTATTCAAAGCAAAAGGTACAATTATAAATGTTGTTTGTAGACAAATTTAATTGATTATGTATAATTTTAAAATTTATTTAATATGTAATTTTAGATATTTATATTTTTCTATAAATTTATTACTTTTTTTGTAGAAATTATTTTTGAATACTTATTCACTTTAGTTTATAATTTTCCTATCATGTATTTATGGTAATTAAACGATAATCTTAATCTTAATTTATATATTTTTATAATTTTTTTTAAATAAAATTAGATCATTTTATTCTTACGATCTAATTTAAAATATAAAATTTATATTTAATTAGTTATTATAACAATAACTTAATATTAACTGATTTTTATTAAAACTTAACATATCCATCCATTGCACAGGCACTTCGCTAGTATTATTAAAGGGCAATGCTATGAGAGTTAAGGTTCTTCAATCACACTCTTGATACTGAAATTGCTATCCATCTATGATGTCAGAATCCCGAATCTGTCGCTCTGACCAAAAAAAGAAAGAGCAATGCTATGATGTAGCTAATCAATTTTCTCTACACCTGGGGAAGGTATGTAGAGGGTTCTCGTAATGAACACGTGGCAATCATAATAGTTAGACTTTGCAAAGGTTCCCCATAATACATGTAAAATATGATTTTCGTGGAGAACTCTTTTGGGTAACCAACATTTAATTACTCAATTTATTATTAATTAGTAATTTTAATTTCTTAAATTATTATTAATTAATAATTATTTATATTTTAGTTTTTAAAAATATAAAATTAATAATTATTAATTACAATTATTTATATCTGACTTAATTGACTAGAAATTATTTACCTATATTTTTTTAGATTATTTTTTTATACTATTAAAGATGTGAGATAAGAATTAATGATATAATTTAAAAAAGATAATGATAAAAAATGGCAAAAATAACAATTTTTTTATTTTTCTCTATTACGTATCATGTTTTTATTTATTTTTTATTATAGAGTTTAATTAACATATATTTTTAAAATACTTGTTAAATTTATAAATTAAAATTTTTTATTAAAAATATACAAAATTTAAATTTTAATATATTTATTTTATAATCATTAAATTAAAGTATTTAAGACATATGTTAGTGTTTTGAGAGTTATCTGAAACGTTGATTTGTTTTTAACGTGAAGTTTAGATTCCTTAGTTTAGCAAGGATTTTAAACAGATTTTTAGTGGAGTAGAACGTAAGTTATACCTGGTTCCAGTGTATTTATAATAGAGCTGTTAACCACTTTTGTTGGAGTAATTCTATTTTTTCTAATAGATAATTATTTTTTTTATCTTGGAAATCTATTAAGATCTTTCTTCCAGGTGGTGTAGTGAACCTTTTGTCTTGTTGGGAAATGGATTCTCTCCATTTTTTTATTGGAGACAATAAAGTATGATCTCTCACTTTTAATTCTATAAGTGGGACCAGAAATAAATAAGAGAGAGAATAATGAACGGTAAGATTAAATACTGAATTTCATCCAATTTTTTTCCACTGGAGCAGATCCACTCCCATCTTGTTGAGTCTGATTTTTATTTATTGAACCAAAATATGAACAGTTAGTTAAAGTTAAAATTCACGTATAATTGTCTTAATGTGAAATTGACAATTAAAAATTATTAGATCATAATTTAATTAAATCTATTAAATTATTTAACGATTTTAAACTATCTATTTTATATAACGATAATTACATATAAGTCTTTGTCATTAGCTAAACCCATTATAAACAATAATCTTCATTTTTTACTAAAAAAAATACTTTGCAATATGATTTTAGTACTTACATTAGGTCCATTTCATGGCACTTTCCTTTTTTTTTCAGGAACAATTACTTAACAGAAATAATATAATCATTATTATATAGGTTTTTCATAAAGCGAAAAGAGAAAACATTTTGAAAAAGTTCCCTTTTTTTTTCCTTGAAGAGCAAAAGAAAGCAAGCATTGTTTGCCCATTGGAATTTTTTCCCTGCATTTTCTAATATTTTCTTTTAATAATCTCTCACGGTCAAATCCATTGCCTTCGATCGTTTAACTCTTCACCTCCTTATTTTTTTTTTTTTCTTTTTTTGTTGTTGTATCACTTGTATGTAGTATTGTGTAATTTATTTATAAATGATCTTTTTGTGTTGTTGACAATTTTCTGTACTTGATTCATCATCTTCCTAATTAAGTATTTATTTGGCTCTGAGATCAAATAAATGTCAATTAAGTGCTTGGATTCACTCTTTTTTTTATGAGTATAAAACATGTCTTGAGATGATTCAAGATATCAGTTTATATCATGTTATAAATTGTATTGAAAATTTGAAATTGTTATATTTTTTGCTTATTCACTGGCCAATTTATTCCTTAGGATCGCTGGTTGTGATTCTAGCAAAAATTTTACATTTCACGTTTTTTTGAAAAATAAATACACCAGATAAAATAGGGCTAGCCTCTTTTCTCTAATGGCCCTATGAGTCTATGACTCCACTCACTAGCTTATCTCTCCTGGCACGGCTTGCTGTTTTAAACTCTTATTTTTATTTTATGATGGCCTCTTCTATGCCTTCAATTGAAATTAAATTAGAAATTGGATATGCAAATTTCACCCTTTCATTTTATGAATGTGCAATCCCATTCTCTTTGCATACAGGATATAAATTGAAAATGAATTACGCAAACATATAATAATTAATTTGGTAGATGATTTTTATTGGGTACATAGTTTTTTTTTTCTCTAATTAAAAATATTAAAATAAATTACTAAAATTGTCCTTAATTTTTAAAGAGCTCAACAAAAATAATTAGATCATTATTTAAAAATACATTAAAAAATTAAACCAAAATTCGATCTCAATAATTTTTCATCTTTTTAAAGTATTTTTTTATTAACAAAAAAATTGGAAACAAAATTATTTGGTGTAATCACTGAATTTTAAGTATAAAATGTGATTTTTTGAATCATATTTGTAAAAAACATTTTAAAATAAATTTTACTTGTATAATTCTTTTTATCGTGGTTAAAATAAATTTTCTTTAATTAATAAATTTTATTAAATTTAAATTTTTATTCTTTTGACCCAATGATATTTGTAGAAAAACCAACAAAACCCATTTACAAACATACGCATAAAATCATACAATTTTATTTGATGGTAATCAGTGGCTAAAGAAGAGAGGGTTGAATCTTAACCTTTTTTTTTTGTTGAAAATTGATTTCTGATTTTTCAAAGAACTTCAGGAGATATTTCTGCTTTTTGGTCTCGTGTCGAGTTGAAAGACACTTTTGTTTTGTCTCGTACCGAATTGAGAGATATTTTTGTTTTTGTCTCTTGATAAACAGAAACAGAGAAAGGAGTAGGGAAGAAGAATTAACACCAGATATATCCTGATTCAACCATTAGGTGCAATGTGGCCTACATCCAGTCTCCATCATAACAATGATGGAATTTCATTATGTTATCACAACATTACAAACACCAATTTTTTCCTAGGAACTACCCATTTTTATCTGGGACAAATCCAAATTCTATATCCAATCTGAATTTGACCAGGACTCAAAACTGCAAAGTGCTAACGCAACTTGCAAGGAAATCCCACAGAATCATGAAACACAACAGAAAGATGTACAAAGAAACTCTAAGACATCTATAGCTTTTTCTCTAATATTGATCACTGTCTTTTTTCTCTCACTTGCTTTTTCTTACAAACTTCACCATGTTTGTCTTTTACCATGAGACTCAGACAGATAATACTAAGAAAAAGAAAACAAAATAAACACCATTGAAGGAGAAGAACTCATAAAGCTTCAGGGTAGCTATGAGAACTCTGTGCTTACTCTCCTTGATCTCAACCCTTGGCCGTTCACCCTTATTATAGAAGGGAAAGCTTCCAAGGTTGAAACTGATTCAATCATGCAACTTCTTCTCTAACCAAAAACAGCAGCGGTTCGGACAAAGAGAAGAGAGAAAAAAACCAAAAACTAACATGCATGTATCTCTCTCAACCCTTTTCATCAAGCTCCTTCCATCTGAACCCTTGATCTTGTCTTTGGCTCCAAGAAAGAGTTTGGAATCCTTGATGATCTTCTGACCCAGGACAGCTTCTTGCCTTCCATTTTTGCTTTTTCTTACGTGTAGCTCAGCGACTATCTTGTTTCTTTGATGAACAAAAATAGAACTAACCTTTTTACCTCAGATTTGCTTCTTCACCGAGGTAGATTGTTTCTTTTCTTGGCATCAAAATCTTGAGGCCATCTTCCAAAATCTTTCCTTCTGAAGTAAAGATATTCCTTTCTTCTTCATAGTTTTTTTTCTGTAAGCTTTTTCTGATAACTTCTTCAATCTTCTTCTCTGATAGATGTGACCGAAAGACAAGAGAGAGGAGAGAGAAAAGAGAAGCTTTCAATGCACAATAAACTCAATTTAATTTTGAGTTTCGGTTACCAAGGAGTGCATTTAACCAAATTGAATTTTGTATTCCAATCACAAGGAGAGTAACCAAGGCTTGCTTTGAAAACCTTTGGGTTCCTTTCCTTGATCCTTCAATATTGGTCTATGTGCTTGTGATATGGGCCACTTTCATTTCAACATAAAGCCACTTATGTTTAAATTAATTTTTGCACAAAGCTTAAGTTCAAATAACAAGTTGGGCTTATGTTACTTCTCGCCCAATAGAAAATCTGCACAATAACAAATATATCAACCAAACAATTGAAAATAATTTAAGAACTTAAATATATTTTAATAATATTTGATCATCATTTTAAATATAAGTTTTCCAAACTCAACATTATTCTTTAAATAAAAAATAGTAATAAAATTTTTTAATGGTGACGCTAAAATATTTTAATTTTAATACAAATTTTTTTTAATTTTGCTATTGAAATTTTTTAAAATTCTAAATTTGATGACCCTCTTATACTTAATAGTTGAATTTTTAATTAATAAAATTTAATTATTGCTTTCTTAAAATAATTTAATTGTCATTTATTTCATTTTGGTTTGTTTATTTCTTTGAAAAAAATTACATAAAATTAAAATTGCTGAGACTGAAAATTAATGTATTATGTATAAATATATGCTAACGTGCTTCTTAATTCATTTTTTTGGTAATTATCAGTGTAAAAATAATTGAAATCAAATTAGTAAGAGATAAATTGCCAATAATAGTAATGCTTTATTTTTTCTATTTTTCTTATTTGTCACAACTCTTTCACTTTATTAGTATTCTTAAAAACTAATTTTCTTTTTTATTATGCAATTTCAATCTAAATATTGTGATTTCAATTATATATATATATATATTTTGGTGTCTAAACATGAAAATAAACAAAGCAAACACTATCTTATATCCGTAGATGATTTGCTGGAGATCAGCACAAGGCTCAGATCAAAGAGCATGATTAGAGTTACTCTTGGCACCATATCTAGCCATCCAATCCGCAACTCTATTTGCTTCTTGGGACACCCACTCAACGTGAACAAGCCAAGAACGAGATAAAAGCTCCTGAATCTTGTGAACCAAATCTGTTACTTCAGATGAATACCCACTTGTAAGCTCATGCATGATGGGCAGAATGTCAAGGCAATCCGTTTCACATATAATATCTCTCAAACCGTAATCCCAAGCTAAAACCAGCCCCCTCCAAGCAGCAAATAATTCACATCTGATGATAGACCAGGGGGAATGTTTCCAGACCAGTCTGAGATCTAATCTCCCTTAGAATCTCTAATAATACACCCAAATCCCACTAAATTTGAATCTAGATACAAGATTGCATCACAATTAAATTTAAAACTATTGCCTACCGGTGGTTCCCAACACAGGCAATTTTGGAGAGACATAAAGGCATTGCTTCGATTCCTATAAACCTGTAAGTCCTTGGCGGTAATTTTGGCCAAGGCAACAACCTTATGGTCTGTCCAAGGGTTGTCAGTGTTGAATATGTCATTGCACCTATGTCTCTATACCCACCAAAGCCCTGCACCAAAAGACGCCTCATTGTTAGCCAAGGCCTTCCGAAACTACTCTTCAAGAGCAGTACCCGCCGTCGAGTCTAGGATACTAGGATCCAACATATGCCAAATTGCCTTTGATCGTTCACAGTCTCTAAGGCAATGCTCCATAGTCTCCTGCGCCTTATTACATCTCTTACACATATCTGAAGAAGCTAAATGTCGCTTGAATTGAAAGGTCTTAGTTGGCAGAGTATTATGTAAGCCAAGCCACATAGTAAATTTGAACTTCTCCGGAATGTTTGTATTCCACAACCAGTTCTAGTTACTATTGGCATTCCAATTTAATGTTTTCTCTAATAACCATCTATAACCCTCCTTTGCACTATACTTTTTTGTTGCTGCAGGCCACCACTCCCACTGTGGCTCTAACTCAGAACTAGGATATCTCAGACCACAAATAAACTGCTTAATCTCATGCGGAATAGGCGTGGTAAGATTATCAACCTCCCAAGACACCCCTTTTCATAATTCAGCCACTATAAAATCTGATTCAGAAATATGTACATAAGAAACAAAGTTACAAAGCTTACCAAAAGACTATTATTGATATTTATACTTTTATAGGCACTAAAACACATAAAACTCTCGAACTTTAAATTCCGCACAAAAATTCAACAAAATACTAAATAAAAATATTTCTACAAATATAATTGGGTCAAAGGAATAAAATTTTTTAAATATTATAAAATTCAATAATTACAGAAAATTTCTTATTTAACAATAATAAAAAAACATCCAAGTGAAATTCAAATTTTAAAATACCATATGTATATAAAATTTTGATTTAATTTGATAATATTTGAAAATTTTATTAAATTTTAATGATTATTTTTAATTATGTCAACGAGTAGATTTTGAAGCCAATGAGCTATAATATTCAAATGGCATAGTCTCTTCATGCTCATTTAGAGGTCAGTCTCAAATTCTCAATCTTATCTTTGGTATAAAAAAAATAGATTTTGAAAAAAAAAATATTTCAAACAAGGAATTAACCTAATGTCATCCACTCATCCTTAGCCACCATTTGTTACAAATTACAACACACTCTTCATAAGTTCTATCATCTGACACTGACTTGTTCTTCCTTATAAACTTCTTAACTCTACAACTTATGTAAGAATATATAAATAAGTCCTTGGAGGGAGAATACAAGAATAATACTCGTGTCTCTGTTGAGCCTAATGTATCCAAGCAAAATAAGTTAAGATCACTGACTAAAGAAGTGAGAAAGCAAATATGTCTGATAGAACCTTTAATTATGGTGAATATATAAAATTCAATAATTATAGAAAATTTTTTATTTAACAATAATAAAAAAAACATCCAAATAAAGAAGTGAGAAAGAAGTGAGAAAGCAAATATGTCTGATAGAACCTTTAATTATGGTGAATATATAAAATTCAATAATTATAGAAAATTTTTTATTTAACAATAATAAAAAAAACATCCAAATAAAATTCAAAATTTAAAACACCATATGTATATATAATTTTAATTTAATTCGAGTCTCAATCCTATTTTTGATAAAAAAAAAAAGAGAGAGAGTAGATTTTGAAAAAAAATTATTTCAAACAGGGGATTAATCTAATGTCATCCTTAGCCACCATTTTTTTATGCCTCCATAAAACTCAACTAAATATAAACCTAATCTATTGTGTTACAACACACTCTTTATAAGTTCTATCATCTGAGACTAACTTGTTCTTCGTTATAAACTTCTTCATTCTAAAACTTATGTAAGAATATATAAATTAGTCCATGGAGGGAGAATACAAGAATAATACCCGTGTCTCTGTTGAGCCTAATGTATCAAAAAAAAATAAGTTAAGATCAGTGGTTAAAGAAGTGAGAAAGTAAATATGTCTGGCAGGACCTTTAATTATGGTGAATCTTCTTAATTTCGCCATTGAGCTTATTTCCATAATATTTGTGGGTCGTGTCAGCGAGTTGGCTCTCTCCGGCGTTTCTATGGCCATCTCCTTTTCTTCTGTCACTGGCATTCGTTTAGTGGTCAGTTCCTTTTATATCTCTTAACACTCTTTTTACGTTTCACCAATCAGATTTTTCTCCTCTTCTTTTCTTTTATAATTTGAATTTATTAAAAAATATCAAATAAATATAATCCAAACTGAACCATCCCAATATTTTGTTCGGTGTTAGTTATAAAAATATTTCAATACCAAACCCGATTACTCCCCTCCATGGCATGGAAACTAGAAGCGATTACTAATTCATTGCCAACTGTTTCTATTGAATCGACTAACCTTGTGTTCAACTCCTTGTTGGTTTTATATAATGACAGATAGGAATGACAAGTGCCTTGGATACCTTTTGTGGCCAATCATATGGACCAGGACAGCATGGCATGTTAGGTGTACACGTTCAGAAAGCCATGCTTGTTCTTATCATCTTATGCGTACCATCTCTATTATTTGGGCAAACACAAAATCCATATTGATTTTATTTGGCCAAGATCACAAAATCTCCACAGAAGTAGGAAGATATGCTCAGTTAATCATTCCATATCTTTTTGCCTCTAGTATTCTTCAGTGTCAGACTAGATTTCTACAGACACAGAACATTGGAGTTCCAATGATGCTCAGCTCTGGAGTAGTTACTGCACTGCATGCTGCTTTGTGTTGGGCGTTAGTGTTAAAATATGACTTAGGGAGTAGAGGAGCTGCCATATCAAATTGTATATCATATTGGGTGAATGTGTTGATACTTGCGTTATATATTAAGTTTTCTCCAAAATGTTCACAAACTCGGACGGAGTTTTCAGTGGAGGCATTCCATGACATTCCTTCTTTTTTGAAACTTGCTATTCCTTCTGCTGTTATGGTTTGGTAAGTTTCTACTAACTGTTGCTTTTCTCATCGTTATACTGTTCGAGATCCTCTACTAATGAGTTTTTGTTTGGTTCCCATTGTGCTGAGCAGCTTGGAACTGTGGTCGTTTGAATTGATGGTTCTCCTATCTGGTCGTCTTCCAAATCTAAAGTTGCAAACATCAGTGCTTTCTATTTGGTTAGTTCCACATTTGATGTAGTTCTCACAATTCTTAGCTACCAGCACTTTACATGTTATTGTGGATAATTATTATTTGCACCTATGTTAATTAATGTTGGAAATTACAGTATGAATACAACATTAACTATTTGGATGATCCCGTTTGGATTAAGTGGAACTATAAGGTAACTTAATTACTGCTACTTGCTTATGAATATTTAGAATTCTGTGACAACAAATGTCGAGATCAAAGTAACAATTGTAATTGCATAATTATTTGTTTTTGTTACAGTACTCTTGTATCTAACGAACTTGGAGCTGGTAATCCTTGGTCTGCACATTTAGCAGTGTGTGTAGTGGTAGTAGCAGCCATTATTGAGGGTATCCTGGTTGCAACACTGATGATAATGATACGCAACGTTTGGGGCCATGTTTACAGTAACAACGTACAAGTGGTTCAACAGGTGGAATTTATGCTGCCAATTCTTGCAGCATCCAATTTCTTGGACGGGCTGCAGGGTGTTGTCTCAGAAATTGTCCGAGGATGCGGTTGGCAAAAAATGGGTATTTTTATTAACTTAGAGTCATATTATGTAGTTGGAGTTCCGTCAGCTATTGTGTTAGCTTTCGCTTTGCATATTGAATAAATTAGATTTTCATAATTTGTTCTAGTTTATCACCAAACAGAATACAAAAATATAAAATTTTATGTCTCTATCCATCAGTGTCTTGTCCTGTCCTGTTCTCAGAAACAAACACAGTCTAGAGATGTTCAATGAAGCAGAGAGTATTGACCCCTGGTTGCATTCGCCTCTTGCTCCATAGAGGTAATACACTACACTATTATATGTCTCTTTTAATTTTCTTTGAGATTAAGATTATAATGACAATCAGTATAGACTGCACAATGTATAGAGCATTCATTCAAGTCTTGTGTGCTGTGTTTTGATTCTTTCATATTCAATAACCTCTCTGATTTGAATTTGGTAATTGTGAAAAAGGATGACAATGATTTATCAGGCTTGATAGACATTGAAAAGGCAAGATTGAGGGGTCAAAGAGAGCCTCCAAAAGAGAGAGGCAAAGGAGAAAAGTTCTTTGGACCCTGAACTTGTCAATATTGTTACTGTTCTTGAACCATTCTTGTCTAAGTTGTGCTATTTTATTTGATACTTGGATAATTTGATAGACAGATCCTTGGTTTTCTTGTGTTTTTAAAGCAAAATTGTGTATTCTTCAGTTGTGTATGGTTAGGATTTTAGCTGTAGATTTTAAGAGAATAGGTCACTGATTGGTGAAATTCAGGATTCTTGATTTATTTTTATTGTACAACTAGATGATTTCCAACAAAATAGTAATTGTTAATTAATGTTAATGTGATTATTGTCTTATATAATAATTGCTTCATAAGATCCTGATGTCTATGTAACTCTAATGAGTGGTCAATGGGTTGATAATGAGATACATCCCGTGTTATGATTGAGCCAGTCACAATATTGCAGATCCAATGTCGCGACGAAGCTGGAAGCTGATCAATCTTGCTATCCTTTTCTTTATTAATCAGACTAGTATTTTGTGGATTATGTTGATATATAACTTTTTAGAAATTCCGTTACCCGACGTAGTGTTTGGTTGATGTCCATGTCTCATTGAAATATGGACACAGTGACACATGTCTGCTGTTCAGCTCAAACACTCACTAAGTGGGCTCCAGAAGTGGATTTTAGCACCAAAAAGACTATTTTACCCTTACTAGTCATCTGTTTAGTATTTAAAGTGTATTTTACATAATCATTAGATATCACGCATATCATTCAGCCCTATTTTCATTTTACATTGTATTTTTACTTCAGTATGAGTCTCTAAACCTCCTAGGTTTAGGGAAAGAGCCCTGCTGAGTCCTATGAATTAATAAAAGTATTATTATTTTTTCTTCGATCTGTGTTTAATCTGTTTCTAAGATGTATATCCGCTCTTCAACATGGTGAATAGGATGATCGAACAATCAGCTCTGTTCATCACACTAAGACGAACGTGCCTGACAAACACCTGCGTCTACTTGGGTTCGTGTGAATACATGACTGGAAAGCACGAGCCAACAGCTATGTTTATTCATCTCTCAGATGGTTAATCCACGACTTCGTTGAGGACTTCTCAAGACACCAGTTCAGCCGATTTCCGGGGAGATTAGGGTCTCCGTGGTATAGGCTAGAATCCAAAAAAGCAGCGTTCTCTGATCCGGAAGATTTGACCTTGTCTATGGCGCTTTGAGTAGGATCGCCAGGAGAATGAACTGCTAAGCGCTTCACCCTTCGTCAGATTGGATGACCACGGCCAATGGCGTTCAATCTGTAGCAAAGGAGATCAATGACCATGGCCCATGGCATTGATCACATACAGCCTGCCATAGAAGAAGATCATTCACAAGCAGAGAAGACAGTAGTACCAAAGTTAATTCAGAAAGGTAAGGCAACTCCAATCCTCAACTCTATCCTTAAAGTATTAGCACCCTGTTATAAGAATCCTAAACTCCATAATCCAACAACTTTCTGATCTGCCTAACTAAGAACTGCAAGATAACCATAGCTTGCTTCAAACCACAATCCTCGTGGGATCGACCCTGACTTGCTCAGGTATTACTTGGACGATCCAGTGCACTTGCTGGTACAACAGTACGAAAGTGTGGGATTTGTGCTACCAGATGGTAGCAGGATATGCATTTGGATGAGAGGTACGTTTCGTACTTGCAGATGGCCGGGTTGTACCATCTTGCCAGATGAACGAAAGATGGTTTAAGCTGGATGAGCCCTTGGTTAGTGCGTTAGTGGAGCACTGGCATCCGGAGACGCACACGTTTCATATGCCGTTCAGGGAGTACACCATTACACCACAGGACGTGGCGTACCAGTTAGGACTGCCGATCGATGGATATTATGTTAGTGGTTGCCTGACAGATTTTCAGACGTACATTGAAGGTGATCGACCAGCTTGGGTGTGGTTCGAGGAGCTGCTGGGTGCATTATCTTCTGCGAACCAAATCCAGAAGTTTGCAGTGAACTGCAGCTAGTTCCAGGAGATATTTGGAGAGCTTCCTAAGGGAGCCGATGAGCCCACTGTTAGGAGGTATGCCCAGGCCTATATCATGATGCTGTTACGGACTCAGCTATTTACCAATAATTTCGGCAATCACATTCACATTAGGTGGCTCCTATACGTAGCCAGGCTTGAGGACATGGGTGGGTACAGTTGGGGATCAGCTGCTCTCTCGTGGTTATACCGGTGCATGTGCTACGTGGGGAACAGACACATGGTGAAGTTAGCTGGACAGTTATAGCTACTTCAGTGGTGAAGTTTGCAGTGGTCTTGATGCGGATTTCGGAGGATCATACTTTCTAGAGGAGATTAGCGCCATCATGCAGGAGGATGATGCAGCACGTCGGGGTCCACATGCCACCGGGACTCAGGCACACCTAGATGTGGACCTGAACGAGCCTCCGTCGAGTCCGATTCATGAGCATTTTGCCTTGAGTGGTACTCCTCCGTCCGCCTACACTGTTGCCCCACATGCTGGCGCAGGACCGTCTAGGGCCCTCCCCACATCTTGAGCTAGGACCGGCTAGGCCACCCCCACAGCCTACACATGAGGATGATGCAGACGGAGAGGATGACGAGAAGCCGATAGCCCGGAGACGCTAGAGGGTCCTGTGACCTCGACGCTGCTTCACGGGTTCGCATATGTTTGGATGACTAACTTCATTATTTGGGTTTAGCGTTGAGTTATGCACCTTAGTTTCTTTCAAGTTGCTTTCGTTTTGTCATGCTTAGTCGCTTTAACTCTGCAGTGACCTTGTATTACTTAGTTACTTTGAATGTGTGTGCATAGCCTGTGAGTTATGTTACCAGTTTATTTCGTATTACTTATGTTGTATGAGTTATGTCACTAGTTTATATCAGTTATGTTGAAACTGGCTTCATGCCATTATTAGTCCATATCGCCCCACATATATTACATATGTTACGTATTTGCTAGATACTAGTGTTACTCAATGCGTTCCAAAAATAGCTTCCATATAACATAAGTCAATAGCGGCAAAAATAACAATTCGAACAACACATTACATAAACTGAATAAAACGGATTGAAATACGAAATACGTAACAGGCTCAAGTGTAAAAATGAAACTAAAACAACTAATCTGACTACCGACTACACATCGACCCCAGTCCCCGTGGTGACGCCGCCTTGTGGACACCTCCGACGTGTGTGTTCTGGTTGTCTGCACATACCACATCTCTTGGGCCTGTTTGGATCAGCCTCATCCATGGTAGTCCGAATCCTGGTGGTCCTAGGACACCCTTCACTCGCACACCTCTTGGAGGGATCTGGTATGACTGTGTGTCCATCATACGGAGGCCAAAAACTCTCAGGGATGGGAGGAGTGAATCCCATCCGATACACACTGAACACCGAGCTAAGAAGATACACCTGGTGCACATAGGGCTGCCAAGTGAGCCGTGAATAAGCACAACATGCTAAGGCGTGGCAGCATGGATAATCAAGTGCCTGAAAATATCCGCAATCACATGTCTGATCCCTGAGTGACACTCTGTAACTACCAAGTGAGAATGACCAGTAGGTGTGGTCTCAGAGACAGTGAACTCAGAATTATCTCTATCATACAAAGTCACTGTGAAGCACCTCGACGTCTTCAGATTAGCCTCTATAGCCTTCACCAGATGTTGATTGAATTGCTGTCCGGTTCCCAGCTGGGCCTCTGCCTCTCTCCTCTTGTGAACGAATAGCTCTGCCAACCTCCCGTAAGTGGCCTTCACTAGTGAACACAACGGAAGGTTCCTGACCCCCTTCAGGATGGAATTAACACACTCGGAGATATTCGTCATCATGTGACTAAACCTCCTACCCTCATCCCAATGCTGAGTCCACATCGCATACTCAATCCTGTTAGCCCAGTCACACATGGCAGGGTATTCAGTTCGCAGAATATCAAACCAGTAATTGAATTCCACCTCAGTCTTGGCATAGGCTGCATTCACAAGAAGCCTTCATGCATTCTTGCCCTTAAAAGTAAGGGCAAAATTTGCGGCCACATGTTAAATACAGAATGTATGATATGCAACAGGTGGTAGCCAACCTCCGTCGGGTGCCTCAAGTGCGGCCTTGATACCGTTGTGCCTATCTGATATCACCAGGATACCTGGCTGCGGGGTCACGTGCTGGCAGAAATAGGATAGAAAAAATGACCAGGACTCCACATTCTCACCCTCCACGAGTACAAATGCAACAAGCAGGATGTTGGAGTTCTCGTCTTGTCCAATCGCAACGAGTAGTGTACCCCCATATTTACCGTACAAGTGGGTCCCGTCAATACTCACCAACGGCTTGCAATGCTAGAATGCCTCAATACACGGTGGAAACGTCCAGAAAAACTGGTGAAAATAGGCTTGCGAGTTGTCCACCTGCCCCCCACTCAAACAGGACTCGTCCTCAACACCGCAACACTACCAGGCATTGTCAGCTGTACACCTAATACCCATCGTGGTAGCTTGTTATATGACTCATCCCAATCTCCGTAAATCTGTGCCACGACCTTCTGTTTAGCCAACCAAACCCTCCTATAAGTCGGCCTAAACCTGAAATGTGTCTCTGTCGCATTCAGCAGTACCTTGATGCAGACAGATGAATCAGCTCTCACCATCGGCATGATGAAGGCCGAGACCACATGATAATCAAGACTCCTGTGATCGCTCGAAATTGACGTCGCCAGACACGTATGAGGTCCGTTGTACCGTTTTACCTCCCAAATACCCTTGCGCTGGCGGAGACTGATCCTAATCAACCATGTATACCGTTCCTGAATTCACTACACTTCCCAAGATACTTGCGATAATCAGACTCCACCACTTTGTACTGTACCCAACGTCGGATGCTATACGTCTTCATGCTTAACACAGCCTCCTCTTTATCCTGAAACTGCTGACCAACCTGAAACTCTGTAAGACCTCCGGTACCCTGGGTTTTCCTGGCTCCAAATCCAGTGGGTTTCCCAGGAATCCCCTCCTGTCTTATGGCATCCAAGTTCAAAGATAAAAAGTGCGAAGGGTACTGCTGAGTCCTATAGCTAGAACCACCGCTAGCCTCAGCTGGATTACTCGCTGCAATGTCATCACCACTATCATCAGCAATGATGTCTGGCTCCATATCATCATCGTCATCATCATCCGGCAATGCATCATCCATACCAGCCGGTGCCCCACACTGTAAGGGAATCAGCACCCTATCAACGATACCAACCTTTCCGCCACCACTGCGATTGAGATCAACGGTGAATGACGGGGAGGCGACAGGCTCGTCCCGAGGTGCAATCACAGGCACGGATGAAGATGCAACAACAGGTCTCGAACCTCCTGAGCTAGACACCACATCAACCAGCTTTGCCAACAGCTCAGGTGTCCTGACCTCGGAAAACTGCCGATGACAATGGAACATAACCTCCAAATCTACGTCACTCCCTATGACGAAAGAGTTGTACTTCACGACATCTCACAGCACTGAGATCAGAATGCGATAGAATAACTTCTTTACCCGTTTCACGCCTTGCAGCCCAAGTTTTTTTGTATTATAGAATTCAGAAAGTCATCGAAGCTCATTGTGGGTCTCATAAAAATACTGAAGGAATCCTTATCAGTGAACTTCACACCAGAGCGTGTTTTTTTTTTTTTAATGGACCCTCTATAATGCACCAACACTAAAAAACTCTCCTCACTAGCCATTATGTTTCACTCTAATGAGAGGAATTCACGTTCACACCATATTTATACACGTCTGGGGCTTCATAATTCGAAACAGCCAATTTCAAATTTTATATATATATATATATATATATATCTCACCTTATAATTCGAATCAGTGTTATTCGAACTACCTTATGCATAATTCAAATCAGTTCGGTTCGAATTACGTAGAACATCATAAATGCATAATTCGAATTGATCAAATTCGAATTACACTTCCCTACTAATTCGAATTGATATGATTCGAATTACTTCTAATTTTAAAGTTCGAATTTGATTGATTCGAATTACATAGAAACATGTTTTTGGCTGATCCATATTACGTTTTTGCAATTGGTCGAATCCTGTAATTTATCCTCCCATTTGATTTAGTATTGTGATTTGCTCTAAAATAAATATTAAATTTTATTAAACATCTATAAATTAAAAAAAATACAAAAATACTTTTATTAGTCATAACATATTCTTTCTATTCATCATAGTTATTTGATTTATTAATATTTTTTAAAAAGATACTTAAAAAATATAATACAAACTAATTAATAAATTATTAAAATACAAAAATAATAATTAATTTAATAAAAAATATAATTATAAAATTATTAATTATTAAAAAAATAGAATTTTATATAACTATTTTATTTATAATTTAGCCAACCAATTCAACCAATCATATAAGAGATGATCCAGTGAATTTGAAATAGCTTTAAATTTAGGTTTAGGGAGACCTGATATGTTTTTCCCATCCGACGATCCTAGTACTAACAAAAATTGATTAAAAGAAAATAGGAGGTAAATATGAAATCGGTATTTAAAAGATTTTGACGCAGACAAAATAGTATTTAATTTTTGTTATTAACAAAATAATTCTTAAATGATTTTAAAATTTAACAAACGTGTTTCTAAGCTTGTCGAAGCACATTTCCGATGAAAAAGATACTGAGGTGGCCATAGAAAAATTCAAGATGAAATTTTTAATTAATTAATTAATTAATTAATTAATTAATTAACCAGTCCAACTTGAAAAATCTAAAATTCCCATTTCTAAATCCTAATCCCCCTTCTCTTTCTCCTCTGAATCTTAACCTCCGCCCTCTCCAACACACACTCTCGCTCATGAATTGCCATAAACTTGAAAATCCTCTTGAACCCTAATCTAGTAAGAGATCCTCCCTCTTCATCACACTCTCACTTTTTCAATCATGAATTGTTCCAAATTTACAGATTAATTTACAATTCAAAAAGATTAATAACAATAAAATTCAGAGATATACAAACAGATTCATATACAATAATTAAAATAAAATAAAATAAAATAAAACTCAACACAAACACCACAGAAGCAAAAGGCAGATTTAGACCAAGCCAAAAGAATAAGAAACAGAAGAGGCACCACACGGCAGAGCCAAGATAGAACACAGACAGAGGAGGTAGGGCAGCAACTGGCGGCGAGCAGCGAACAGCTACAAGCGGCGACTGGTGGTGGGTTAGCAAGCGGAGGTGACAGAAACGAGGCCGATGAGTGAGACGCACGAACGATGCGATGCCGACAGAAGAAACAGACGACACAGGAGTTGGCAGACGCAGAAGACCCGACGACAAGATGGCAGCCGTGCGATGTCGGTGACAGCGACTCTGTAGACTGAGAAGGTTGAGCTCTATGTCGTTTTGGGGAGAGTGCGTTGAGGAGGGTGGATTAGATTCAAAGGGGGAAGGGAGGGGGATTCAAAAGCGGGATTGGGGGATTAGATTCTGGATAATTAATTAATTAAAAATTCTACCTTGGAATTTTCGGTGGCCACTTTAGCATCATTCTCATTAGAAATGTGCTCCGACGAGCTTAGGGACACGCTTGTCAAATTTTAAAATCATTTAAAAACTATTTTATCTATAACAAAAGTCAGGTACTATTTTGTCAACGCGAGAATTTTTCAGATACCGATTTGGTATTTACCTCGAAAACATATTAATTCGAACCAATTTAGTTTAAAACAGAAGAGGAATTAAAACAAAAAAACTCAGCATTGTTGATCGCACTGTGAGGGCACATTGCAGTTATATATATTATGTATGCTCCTACTCCTACAATTTACTACCTAACGCTGACTTATAATCTATAATTATAAAGATCAAAATTGGCATGCGATGTAACAAAATATAAAGGTCAATGATTTGTTAGTTGAGTGTTTTGTGTTTGGATTATTCGATACCTTGCTTCTAAATATGTTGAGTTCCTATACATGCATCCCTCCGTGTGTCTCAATCTGCTAAGGACTAGGGTGGTTGCACTCCGAGATAATTAAATCCAAATTAACATTTCAACCTAACTTGGAAAATAAAAAAAATACTAATTAATTATTTTATGAGGCACACGCATTCCTCTACAAGAAATCAAACATATGGTACCATTCAATCACCAAAAAAAAAAAACATATGGTACCATTGGAAAGCCCCTACTACTTCTGCTTCATCATGCACCCCATCCTACTGTACAAAAACAATTAGAAAAATACTAAGCTTGTTAACATGTCTTACTCTCTGCTACCAAACGCCTTGTTTCATTTGAATGTATTCTCTTGCTACAACTAACGTTAATTATTAATTAAAACCAGCTTCAATTCAATTCCTGCCGACAATCTAATTTAACTTTTGTTAACTCTTCTTATATATGATGCCACGTTCATCTATTAGGTTATATTCAACATACTATTCTAATTATAAATTGGTCCATGCTACACTTTAATCATTTTGTTTGTGTCCTTGGTTTTTTGTTTCTTAAGTTAACTGAGCTGCCTTTCTTCATGCAGAGGTTGATTCTATAAGTAAAAATAACTTTGTGACACCAACTATGGAAGTGTAGTGCTAGCTAGTAGTGGTACTAACTCAGGGTGATTGCAATAATTGATGATATGAAAAAATAAATTTTTTTAAAGAAGCTGTAGTTGGTTAATATTTTTCAAAGGTGGGCCCTGCAGGCAGTTCATCTGGTTGATACATGAAAAAAGAAATAGAAATAAAGAATATAAGCTAACTAATAGTAATGATTGTAAGGGATTCCATGTCTAAACAGTCAACCAAAAAATCATATTCATTCATAGGGAATACTATATTAGTATATAGAGGATCCTCCTGGTTCAAGAAAGTATGTGGAGGCCAACATGCTAGTGGTGAATGGTGATCCACTAAGCATAAATGTCTTCTATTTGTTAATGTGAGGCAGCATTTTAGCTAGTCTCCTCAGTGCTCAGAGCTGCATAAGATTGATTGGTATTATCTGATCATATCCATCCAAATTCCAAAATGATGTACAATTCAATATTTGCCAAAAGCTTTAGCCGTTATGAGCAGAAAAAATTGGGATATGGAGCATTTGTGGGATGCTTAATAATAGTTTTGAGTCTTTGCACAGTCTTTAAGCCTTACATAGGTCCTATTCATGTTTGTGAGTCCTCAACTCTTAGTTCTTAATAAACATCCATGCATGGTGGATTACTCATGTTCATTTCTTAGTTCTTACTTTTTTGTTTCTGTTTCTCCACAGTGAAGCTGAAGCTCTATGTCAGCTTTGACACCAAAATGCTGATGCTGAATGAAACTAGCAGCTTTCCACAAACAGCCAGAGGTAAGACATTGATTCAGGTCTATTTATAGTTTAGTCACACAGATAAGATAACTTCCTTCTGAAGAAAAGTAAATAGAAGAGACAGAAACTTGAATAAGGGTGATGACGCCAATAATTTTGACAGAAACTTCTTCATTTTGCAGTTGAAGAGACAGAAACAAAGAAAATGGAGCAAGGATGCTTTTCATAAGAAAGGACAAATTTTTACCAGGTACAGGGAGATATCAGAGTCCATGGAAAATCCTCCTCTGTTTACATTGTGACACCTGAAACAACAACCTTGCCAGAAAACTCCTCATGGACCATAAGGCCTTATGCGCGAAAGGACGATGCAGAAGCAATGAGCCGTGTAAGAGAATGGTCAATAAAGGCAGTGAAAGATGGCATGAAATTCCCACAGTGCACACTATCACAGCATTCCAGCTGTGATATTCTCTACTTCAGGCTATATTGGCAACCACTTCCATGAATTCACAGACATCATCATCCCACTGTTTCTGACTTCTAGACAATTCAATGGACAAGTTAAATTTGTCGTGTCCGAAATGCGTCCTTGGTGGATTTCTAAGTACCAAGCAATTCTCAGTAAGCTGTCCAATTATGAGGTCTTGAACATTGACAAAGTTGACCAAGTTCACTGCTTCACATGTGTGAATGTTGGTCTCAAAAGGTATCCAAAAGAACTAAGCATTGACCCTCAAAAGTACTCCTATTCCATCAAAGACTTCAGGAGTTTTCTGAGAGACTCTTATTCAGTGAAGAGAGTTAATGCAATCAAATTGAGAGAGGAGGGTGAAGATGAGAATAATAAGAATAAGAAGCAGCAGCCAAGGCTTTTGATTCTTTCAAGAAGAAGAACAAGATCATTCACTAACACAGCTGAAATAGCAAAGATGGCTAGAAGCATGGGATTCGAGGCGATCGTAATGGAAGCTGGTGGAAGCATGTCAAGCTTTGCAAATGTGGTGAATTCTTGTGATGTGCTATTGGGAGTTCATGGAGCTGGCCTCACTAACATTGTTTTCCTTCCTGAGAATGCAGTTTTGATACAAATAGTTCCTCATGGTGGTTTCGAATGGCTTGCCAAATATGACTTTGAATTGCCCTCAAAGGATATGGGACTAAAGTACTTGGATTACAAGATAAGTGCGGAAGAAAGCACTCTTATTCAGCAATATCCACAAGATCACATGATCATAAAGCATCCCCCATCCATTGGGAAACTTGGATGGGAAAGATTCAAGTCTGTGTATTTGGAACAACAGAATGTGATGCTAGATCTCAATAGGTTTAGGCCTACATTGCAGAAAGCCCTTGAGCTATTGCAGCAGTAATGTAAGTACTTGTTCACGGTGGATGAGTCTTTTTTGTTTTATTGTTATATTTATCCATTGTTTTTCAAGTAGTGTACAGAATAAATGATGAACAAAGAAGTCATCATGTGGCACAAAATATTTGTACTTGAGGGAAAACAATGTTCAGTGGGGTCGAGATGTTTACTGTGGGAACTTTTTGTATCTCTATGATGTATAATAAAGACAAATGATAATTTTAGAGTTATTTAACTGAACCAATTGCATGTTTTTGGTTGGTTCGTCCCATTATGTATTTATCTCCAGAGGCACCATGTTGTGTATTGCTTGGAAGGAGTCTTTGTCGCTTCTATGAATTAGTCACTGAATTAGTTTGGCAGTGCGTGTAGTGTTAGTAGGCAGCAGTCATTATTGAGAGTACTCTGGTTGCAACATTGATGATAATGATAGGGGCCATGTTTATAGTAACGACGTGGTTGGACACGTGAGACTCATGCTGCCAATTCTTGCAGCATCCAATTTCTTGGACGGGCTGCAGGGTGTTCTCACAGGAATTGTTAGAGGATGCTATTGCCGAAAAAAGGGTGCTTTTATTAACTTAGAGTCATATTATGTAGTTGGAATTCCGTCAGCTATTGTATTAGCTTTCTTTTTGCATTTTGGAACAAAGGTATGTAAATACAAAACCGAAATTTATTGTTATTATTTGTGGAGTGTCTTAATTATTTATGATTATCAGACTAAGTACTTAAACAATTAAGGGCACATATGATTTCAAGCTAGAGTTCCTGTACAATACCTAATAATTAAGACACTCCACAAATAATAATAGATTTCAGTTTAGTATTTACATACCTTTACTTCAAGATGCAAAAGAAAAGCTAATACAATACCTGACGGAACTGCAATTACATAATATGATCCTAAGTTAATAAAACTTAAAAGCACCCATTTTTTGTCAACGGCATCCTCTAACAATTGCAGCCCATCCAAGAAATTGGATGCTACAAGAATTGGCAGCATGAGTCCCACGTATCGAACCACTTGTACGTCGTTACTATAAACGTGGCCCCAAACATTACGTATCATTATCATCAGTGTTGCAACCAGGGTACTCTCAATAATGACGGCAGCCTACTAACACTACACGCACTGCCAAACGTGCAGGCCAAGCATTACCAGCTCTAACTTTGTTAGATACAAGAGTGCTGCAACACAAACAAATAATTATACAATTGCAACGTTCACTTGATCTCGACATTTGTTGTCACAGAATTCTAAATGTTCATGAGCACGCAGTAGTAACTAAGTTACCTTATAGCTCCACTTAATCCTAACGGATCATCAGAAGTTGATGCTGTATTCATACTGAAATTCCCAACATTAATGATTAGATCGGTTCAAATAATAATATCCACAATAACATGTAAAGTGCTGGTAGCTAAGAACCGTGAGAACCAACCAAATAGAAAGCACTAGTGTGGCTGTTAATAAAAAATAACTAAATTCGAAGAAGGGAGTGAATCGAAGTATTAGGTAAGCTTTCGGAGCAGTAGTTGGTATAGCAGGAAGCGCATTTGGGGATGTCAAGCAAAAGTTTGATTAGCACAGTAAATCGAAGAGTTTCAAAGTCAACGATTATCTAGCAACTGCCACAGAATCGAAGCAAAAGAGTTATGTTTTTTAAAGTTTATCAGTTGAGGATATGGCTATAAATATTGGAAGACTCGAAGATACAAGGATTGGAACTTGGTTTCAGAAATTACTCATGCACACTCACATTCCAGCGACTTTCTGAGTCTACTTTGAGTCAAATTTCTGTAAAGTTCATTCCACTTGTTTTTTACTTTTCTTTTATAATTTCTACAAAACTTTAGTTTTCATGTTTAATTTATCTTTTAAGCAACTTTAATTTTCTTGTCAAATTTACATTTTACCACTTTCAATTTCCATGTCAAAAGTTCTTTGATTCAGTCGAAGACATTCTATCGCTTTATTTAAATTCAATAAAAGCCATTTCGATTTTAGTCAATTTTACTTTTAAAATTTTTTATTTAACACCTTTTTAGACTTTTCTTTAAATTTCGTCTAATTCGAAGATCTTTAATGCACTTTAAAAAAAAACTGATACTCGCAAAAGAGATGTTGGTTTCGCTCCTAAACCATTAAAATGGAACTACCATCGATTTACTAAAAATCGATAAAACAGTAGTGGCCAACTATCTTTGACGCATAATAAACATTCGTAGCTTCAAAATTACCCATAATCGTATAATCGAAGATTAAAAAGCAAACACAAAAAAATATCTTTACATTTTGGGTTTTGTTGTTGAAGAGAGAAAATAAAAAGAAAGAAGAGATGGGACAAGAAGCGGTAGTGTAGTGAGTGGTGGTGGTGAGTGCGAGTGGCCGGTATATGGTGCATGTTACACACATGAATGAAGAAATGATAGAAGAAGCAGTGATGAGTGGTGAGTGTGAGTGGCTGGTATATCTATGTTACCCACATGAATAAAGGAAAGGTAGGAAGCAACTTTCCGCATGGTTATAAACTCAGATCGGTCTAGTCGGTTCGACTGAAAAATTGGTAGATCAGATCCTAAATCGGTCCGAGTTACTCTGCTAATCATTCTTGCATTTGAACCGCACAAAATCCTCCTCTGTTTACATTGTGAGACCTAAAACAACAATCTTACCAGAAAACTCCTCATGGACCATAAGGCCTTATGCGCGAAAGGACGATGCAGAAGCAATGAGGCGTGTAAGAGAATGGTTGCTAAAGGCAATGAAAGATGGCATGAAAAATTGCCACAGTGCACACAACATCACAGCATTCCAGCTGTGATACTCTCTACTTCAAGCTATATTGGCAACCACTTCCATGAATTCACAGACACCATCATCCCACTGTTTCTGACTTCTACACAATTCAATGGACAAGTTAAATTTGGTGTTTCCGAAATGCGTCCTTGGTGGATTTCTAAGTACCAAGCAATTCTCGGTAAGCTATCCAATTATGAGGTCTTGAACATTGGCAAAGATAACCAAGTTCACTGGTTCTCAGGTAGGGGGTGCACATGGCCCGACCCGGTCTGATGACTCAACTCAGTCCTAAATATTTTAGGGACTAATTTGGTGTGATTTAACGGGTCTAGGGGCTAAGGATATCGAAAATAGACTTGGCTATTATTTCGGACCGGATTAAGTCGAATCTGACTTCATCCGTCCCATGTGTATCTTAAGGTAGGTTTGGTGGAGAGACATGGACGAAAATACTAAGACCGAGAGACAGAGACATAAGAGACAGATATTGAAATAAATATCAGTATTCTTTTTGGTGCAAAGTGGGAGACAAAAAGTTGAAACAAGAATAAAACTCTAATTTAATTTGCACAAAGAGTAAAATTGGAATTAATTAATTGAAATGAGTGTATTTTAGATATAAAATGTTATTAAAATTTCAGTCTCCATCTCTAAAAATTTTAGTTCCCTGTGTCCCTATTTTTTGGAGGTACTGAAATACTGAAATTTTGGGGACAGAGACAGAAAATTTAGTACCAGTCTCTGAACCAACAAACATGATACTTGTCTTAGTACCTCAAAATAAATGTTACCTAAGGAAACTAAAAAAGGTATATATATTTTAATTTAATTTCAATATTATGTTATATTAATTATAAGTTTATTGTTTTATTTTTAATCATACTTGTTAAATTAAAAAATAGATCAAAGAAATATCAAATCAGAATTTATAGACAAATTCAAGTTAAAATATAGATATTAACTTTTCAGTAATAAGTTTTTTTTTTTATGAATAAGTGCATCATAAAATATTTAAATTTTATCGAGTTTAGAGTCGAATTAAAGTCTAAAAAATAGACCCGATATATATTTAGGGTCGAGTCTGAGTCAGAACAAATCTAATTTCACCCGATCCAGAAACACTCCTACTAGTTGTGAATGTTGGTCTCAAAAGGTATCCGAAAGATCTAAGCATTGACCCTCAAAAGTACTCTTATTCCATGAAAGACTTTAGGAGTTTTTTGAGAGACTCCTATTCACTGAAGAGAGTTAATGCAATCAAATTGAGAGAGGAGGGTGAAGATGAGAATAATAAGAATAAGAACCAGCAGCCAAGGCTTTTGATTCTTTCAAGAAGAAGAACAAGATCATTCACTAACACAGCTGAAATAGCAAAGATGGCTAGAAGCATGGGATTCGACGAGGCCCATCGTAATGGAAGCTGGTGGAAGCATGTCAAGCTTTGCAAATGTGGTGAATTCTTGTGATGTGATATTGGGAGTTCATGGAGCTGGCCTCACTAACATTGTTTTCCTTCATGAGAATGCAGTTTTGATACAAGTAGTTCCTCATGGTGGTTTCCAATGGCTTACCAAATATGACTTTGAATTGCCCTCAAAGGACATGGGACTAAAGTACTTGGATTAAAAGATAAGTGTGGAAGAAAGCCCTCTTATTTAGCAATATCCACAAGATCACATGATCATAAAGCACCCCCCATCCATTGGGAAACTTGGATGGGAAAGATTCAAGTCTGTGCATTTGGAGCAACAGAATGTGATGCTAGATCTCAATAGGTTTAGACCTACATTATTGCAGAAAGCCCTTGAGCTATTGCAGCAGTAATGTAAGTACTTGTTCACGGTGGATGAGTTTTTTTTGGTTATATTTATCCATTGTTTTTCAAGTAGTGTACAGAATAAATGATGAACAAAGAAGTCATCATGTGGCACAAAATATTTGTACTTGAGGGAAAACAATGTTCAGTGGAGTCGAGATTACATTGTTACCTAGATTATTTCTTTATCAATAATAGGCTTACCATTGTAATTATTTTTTTGGTTAGAGTACATAAAGAGTACATAGTATATAAGGTGTAATAACTCAATAAATATTTTCTAAGGGAATTTTTCATTCTCTTCAACAATGGGTCCCATAGTCGGTAGCTAGGTATGGATAAGGAGGCATAGAATACATATGGTGAGCTACAACAATAGTCAAAGAGCCTAACATAGCTAAGTTAATAGATAATTGAGCATGCCATGAAGTTGTTAGGATCTCATATAGACCTTTATGACCCTGGCCTGTAAATGGACCCTTATGGGCCTCTAAGATCTCTTTTATACCATGACCAATCCCCCAGTTGGTTCTATACATGTGACCAGCTATCAGGAAAAGAATCGCAATAGCTAAATGATGGTGCGCAATATCAGTCAGCCATAAACCGCCAGTTACTGGATCTAATCCTCCACGAAAAGTAAGAAAATCCGCGTATTTTGACCAATTCAAGGTGAAAAATGGAGTTGCTCCCTCGGCAAAACTGGGGTAAAGTTGAGCCAAAAGATCCCGATTCAAGATAAATTCATGAGGAAGTGGAATCTCCTTTGGATCTACTCCAGCATTTAAAAATTGGTTAATTGGTAAAGATACATGTACTTGATGCCCGGCCCAAGAAAGAGATCCAAGTCCTAGTAATCCTGCCAAATGGTGATTCAACATAGATTCTACATCTTGGAACCATGCCAATTTTGGAGCAGCTTTGTGATAATGAAACCAACCAGCAAAAAGCATTAAGGCTGCAAATACTAATGCACCAATTGCGGTGCAATAAAGTTGTAATTCACTAGTTATTCCAGATGCTCGCCAAATCTGGAAAAAACCGGAGGTTATTTGTATTCCTCGGAAACCCCCGCCAACATCACCATTTAATATTTCTTGGCCCACTATTGGCCAAACCACTTGGGCACTAGGTCCAATGTGAGTTGGATCACTTAGCCATGCTTCATAATTGGAAAAACGAGCACCATGGAAATACATGCCACTAAGCAATGAGAAGAACTTATTTCTCTCCCTGTCTTAATTCCTTCTGGTTCATCAAACCATCAACATCACAGCTTGAACAGCTTAGGGCATGAGATTTTCTTCATGGTGCGGTGAGCGTGGAGAGCAACCAAGCTGTGAATCAAATAAAAAAATGTTGTGAATTGAGATCAATCCAATTTTGCCATTTTCTTTCTATCCCTAATTTTTCTTTCGACATTTTCTTTCCTCCATTCTTACCTCTTCCTTCAAACTCATCCAATAGAGTTTGATGAGAGGCTATTTCGCAAGATTCTTTCTTGGTGAACATAGCTGTTCCGATCAACGAGTTGGAAGAAAGAAGATCTGAATCCTTATTACTCTATGATTCATTGATTTCTCAAAATAGCGAACATGGTAAACATATCCTCCCATTGTAGAGGTCGTGGAGCTATATTGGCTTGCTCTCATTGCAATAAGCAAGGCCACATAGAAGATGTATACTATAAGAAGCATGGGTACTCCTCCCATTTCTATCAATGGCAGCAACATAACACCACCATTAATCACGTGATCACTGAGGGGCATGATGATATACTCAGTGACAAACAATCCCCGCTCAATTGTCTCCAAGAGAACACTGGAATATCAAGATCTGGGTTCACTCCAGAGCAAAGATTTGCCTTGTTAGAGTTGATCAAAGACAAAAGTGTGCAGCAACAACCTCATAATGCAAATCAAATTTTGACTAATTCCATTCAGACTTCAACTCCAGGTAAAACCATTGCATTACATTTTAATGCGAGAATTATGAGTATTATCACTCCAAAATCTGCACTATGGGTCATTGATTTCGGTGCAACAGATCATGTGACTTTTGACTTAAAAGATTTTGCAAGTTTTCAAAATATTGCTCCAATCAATGTGATATTGCCAAATGGGACCAAAACTGTTAGCACCATCATTGGCACAATCACATTCTCTCAAAATTTTTTTCTCAAAAATGTTTTATCCATTCCTTCTTTTAATTTTAAACTGATATCCCTCAAACTTACATTATCAACTGTTAATCAATGATAAGTGTTGTGAGATACAAGATAGATAGATTCACATCAAAGATGATTGGCATTGCTGAGTGTATAGAAGGGTTATATACAATGAGTAGAGAACCAGAATTCTCTCACTTTTCCTCTCTTCCAACAAAGCAAGCTTCATTGGCGGCAACTACGACTACTACTCATCCTACCACACCTTCACACAGTGAGCACAACAACATTTGGCATCTTAGATTAGGACACATACCCATGCATAAATTGATTTTTCTGAAGAAGTTTTATCCTTTTATAGATTGTATTGCTTCAAAACTTCCTTGTGATTCATGTCATTTTGCAAAACAAAAGAAATTATCTTTTAATCTTAGTACAACTAAAATAAAAGATTGTTTTGGCTTAGTTTATATGGATATCTGGGGTCCTATTTCTGTCCCTTCCAATGAAGGACATATGTATTTTTTGACTGTGGTGAATGGCAAGAGTAGATTCACTTGGATTTTTTTTATGAAAACCAAATCTGAAGCATCACAATTGGTTATTAATTTTGTGAATTTTGTCAGAGTACAATTTGAAAAACAAGTTAAGTGTATAAGGACTGACAATGGGCCAGAGTTCACTCTAAAATCCTTTTTTGCATCAACTGGAATTTTACACCAAACTTCTTGTGTAGAAACACCGGAGCAAAACGGGATTGTAGAGAGAAAACACCAGCATATTTTAGGTGTTACTAGAGCAATGCTATTTCAATCAGGAATTCCACATTGTTTTTCGCAATATGTAGTTGCTCACGCCATTCACCTAATTAATAGGCTGCCCAACACTAACCTGGATAATGCTAGTCCTTACAAGCTTTTGTATGGTAACTTACCTGACCTTTTATATTTAAGAGTATTTGGTTCTCTTGCATATGCCTCCACATTAACAAATTCAAGAACAAAATTAGACCCAAGAGCCAGAAAAACAACTTTTCTTGGATTTAAATTAGGAACAAAGGGTTTTCGACTTATTGATTTAAAATCAAAGAAAATTTTCATTTCCAGAAATGTAACTTTTTATGAAACTCATTTTTCATTTTTTACATTCCACTAGCACTGACATTTTTGTGGTACCCATTCGTACTCCACAATGCATTGATATTTTTTAATATGATACACCATCCACACATCATTTGCAATCACCCACACATACCACACTCACAGATTCAAATGAACATTTCTCAAGCTCAATGCACTCACCAATTTCCTCACACACCATTGCACCTATTACCACACCACACACTACCAATGCACCTGCATCACAACACTCTGACATCACACATGACTGCATTACTAGAAAGTCTGAAAATGTCAAGAAACCGCCTGCTTATTTGAAGGACTATCATTATATGACAACCTACACAGCTCACTCTAGCAACTTTGTCAACTCTAACTCTTTAGATCCTATCTCACAACACTTGTCATATGATAAACTAACCCCAACATATAAGTCACTTTCTCTAGCCATCACCTCAAATCAAGAACCTAGCACTTATGAGGAAGCGGCTGTACATGAATATTGGAAAAAGGCAATATAAGATGAATTGATAGCTCTAGATCAGAACAGAACTTGGTGTCTCACTGAACTCCCAAAAGACAAGAAGGCTGTGGGTTACAAATGGGTTTTTCGGGTAAAATTCACTCTAGCATTAGCAGCGGCAAAGAAATGGCATTTGAAATAGCTGGATGTCAACACTGCCTTCCTTCATGGAGATTTGGACAAGGAAGTTTATATGAAGATACCACCTGGTTTGGCTGTGTCACAACCAGGTTTGGTTTGTAAATTACAAAAATCTCTATATGAGCTTAAGCAAGCAAGCAGGCAATGGAACATTAAGCTCACTCAAACTCTTGTGGATGCTGGTTATAAGTAGTTTTTTGATGATCATTCACTCTTCATCAAGAAAGATTTTTTAAGCTTCACTGTCATTCTCGTATATGTTGATGACTTGGTTTTAACTGGGAATGACATTGGTACAATCAATTCTATCAAGAAAAATTTGGATGACAAATTCAAAATAAAGAATCTTAGTGATCTCAAATACTTCTTGGGAATGGAAGTAGCATGCTCTAACTCTAGAATTCACATTTATCAGCGGAAGTACACCATGGACCTTCTCAGGAATTTTGGTTATCTAGATTGCAAGCCTCTCTCTACCCCCATTTGATTTTAGTCAGAAACTCTCAAAGGAATCAGGTACCATTTTAACAGACAACACTGTTTACAGACAGCTCATTGGCCGACTCCTTTACCTCACAAACACTAGACCCGATATCTCTTATACTGTGGGACGTTTGAGCCAATTTTTGGACTGTGCAACCACTTCTCACCTACAGGCTGCTTTTCGCGTCCTCCGATATTTAAAAGGCCGACCTGCAACTGGTCTCTTCTTCTCCTCTACTTCTAATCTGCATCTCATTGGATTTGCCGACGCTGACTGGGCTATCTGTGCCGATACTTGTCGCTCCGTTGAAGCTGAATATAGGTCTCTTGCTGTTGCCACTTGTGAAGCTAGTTGGTTATCTTTCTTAATGGATTTTCTGGGTTTGCCACTTCAAAAGTCTATTACTCTATTCTGTGACGACCAGTCAACCATTCACATTGCCAATAATCGCATCTTTCATGAAAGAACCAAATACATTGAAGTGGACTGCCACATTGTTCGTAAAAAGTATTTGTCTGGTCTCATTCATTTTATGTCAGTTCGTTCCAAGGATCAACTTGCTGATTTTCTTACCAAAGCTCTGCCACGGGTCCTTTTCTTGCTAATGTTTCCAAGCTAGGATTGTTAGATTTACACAATTCTAGCTTGCGGGAGGGTGTTACCTAGATTATTTCTTTATCAATAATAGGCTTACCATTGTAATCAGTGGAGGAACCAGAAATTTCATAAGAGGGGGCCAATTAAATATAAAATATAACAAAAAATTAACAAAATCAAGGAGTAATTATATTATATAAAAGTCAATGTTCAACTACATACTTTAAGATTTTTGTATTTTTAAACTTGCTCGACGATGCTTTATGGAACTAAAATCATCAATTATCATCTCTGAAGTGAATTTTGAAGCAATCTCCTTTTCAATATATACAATCATATAATCTGCTAAAAATTCATCTTCCATCTTGTTCCGAAGCCTTGTTTTAATAATCTTCATAGCTGAAAAGGCCCGTTCAGTTGTTGCTGTTGTCACAGGAAGAGTCAAAACAAGACGAATCAATCTATCTAATAATTTTAACATTTAAAGAAAATTTCCTCGATTCTGAGACTCATGACTTTCGTCATGTCCCCTAAAAGCACAAGCTTGAAACGTTAACCATCTGACAGTATCAATAGAGGCTTTAAGACGTAATTTATTGCTTAAAACTTGTTGTGAGCTTTGCTTAGCCAATACTTTGTCAATGTGACATAATTGATTAAGCAAATCTTTACAAGACTTAACAGCAATATTATGAGGAGAATTAAGAGATTTACCCACATGAGATAAAAATGCACAATCCTTTCTATTATTCACTTTTTTTCAATTACGAAATCCTCCTGATGTGAATGGACTTGATTTTCTAGAAAATAAATAACATGGAAGACAAAATACAGCATCCACTTCTGGCGAATATTCTAGCCAAGAAAAACTCTTAAACCAATGAGTTTTGAAATGACGAGGATGACTTTCTAGACCAGAAAGAGGGTACTCATCCATAATAAATTGATATGGTCCAAACTTTATGTATGCTCTACGGATTTCATATTGTTGATTGATAGGATAATTCCAAATTTGCGGATGCTTTCCAGGATCACGCATCAATGTATCAATATTAACTTGATCTATTTTAATCCTTGTTATTTTGGAAGCAGGGGGTTGAATATCTTGCTTAACAAGTTGTGTCACAGGTTGTATATTAGGTTGTTCAATAATATTTTGAACATTACTCAAAGAATCTGAAGCTGAATTTTGTTCATCATTTATTCTCTCTTTTCTCTTAAAAAATGAGTGAATTGTTTTCATCTTTGACATTTTTAACTTGAACTATCTAACAAAAAAAAACAAAAATAATTGCATATATGTTATTTAAAAAAAAATATTAAACCTATTGAGTAATAACAAATAATTTTAGAAACATAAATATATAATAACCAAAAATAAAGTTATTGATTTACCTGATTATTTTTTGTTCCAAGTCTCACCCAAAAATAACTCTATTGAGTTTTGCCCTCACTTCAATCTTTGAACACTGTTCATTATAAAAAAATTAATTATTTTAAATAAATAATATAAATAATACTTGACATTATTATTAACTTAAAAAAAAATTTGAGATATACCTCTTTGAGTCTTTGTTGTGCATTCAATGGTTAATATTTAATTGTTCACTTCAAATCTTCAATGATTTTTCTTCATTTGTCTTGTTTTGGTATGAAAAGAAAATTAGAATGAGAAGAGTAGAAGACCAAAAGTTTGCACAAATGGGAGCCACTAAAAGAGAGAGAAAAGTGGCGCTAATGCTTCTGATGTATTAAAAAAAATGTTTGAAAGATGTACTAGTGCTACTTTAATTAATAATATGGGCTATTGTCTATTGGGCTAGTATCATAAAACTATTTTTATTAATTATTAGAATGAGCTATTTGTTAACAAGAACAACAATAATCCAAATATCCAATACATAGTGCAGTTTTTAGTTATTTTAATTTACAAAATTCTATAACTTATATTTATTTTTTTAATATTATATATAAAAAATATTTAATATTATTAATTATTACTACTTACTAATTTTTTTAAAAAAATTTGGGGGGACCATGGCCACCTTAGGCCCCCTATCAATCCGCCACTGATTGTAATTATTTTCTTAATTAGAGTACATAAAGAGTACATAGTATATAAGGTGTAATAACTCAACAAATATTTTTTAAAGGGATTTTTCATTCTCTTCAACAATGAGAAGAACTTATTTCTTTCCCTCTCTTAATTCCTTCTGATTCATCAAACCATCAACATTACAGCTTGAAGAGATTTTCTTCATACATCTTGCAATAACAAACAATTTATCATGTGCCTTGTGAAATTAAATTGAAGTTGGTTCAGATATTTAATATCGGAATGAATAATAGCGGCAAATGATAACAAGTTTAGAGTTATTTAACTGAACCAATTGGATGTTTTTGCTTGGTTCGTCCCATTATGTATTTATCTCGAGAGGCACCATGTTGTGTATTGCTTGGAAGGAGTCTTTGTCCCTTCTATGAATGCATGTTCTTATTCCACTTGTCCTCATTGTCTCCTTTACTATTCGCTTTTGGACTTTTGGTCGCTTAAAATATATCGTATAGTCCAACTTAAAATATAACCCAATTTGGTCTTTGAAATTTTTAACTTTCATTAAAATAGTTTCAACTTTAAAAAATGATTGAATTAGTCACTGAATATATAAAATTGTGAATCTCCTACATACCTCTCTAAATGACATGGCTTAAACCTCAATATAATTAAATAGTTATCCCAAATTAATTAATTGAACTTATTTTAGTATCTCTATCAAATACTAGTATAAAATCAATTAACTAAACTGGGTTTAATTAATCAATTTAGAACATCTATTTGATCGAACTGAAATTTTAGTTGTCAGAATTGAATTGATAATCAAATTGGTCAGATTATTTGATCACTGATTTAATTGATAGATTACTGGTCGAACCGATTAACTCAATATAATTAAATAATTATATAAATTTTAATTATTTTTTATTATAAGTACTTTTATTTTATTTTTATAAAAATAATTATCCTTTGCAAATTTTAATACTTTATTAGTTAGTTTATATTATTGTATTATTATATTATTATAGGTGAAAATTCACGTACATTTGTTTTCATGTGAGATTGATATTTAAGAACAGTTAGATGATTTGACAAGTTTGACTAAATATCATCTAACGATTTTCAAATATCAACTTCATATGAAGACAACTGCATGTGAGTCTATACCTATTATTATATACTACAAGTATTTATTGAAAAAATAATATTAATAGATATCATATAATCAAGAAAAGAAAAAATAAATTGTGATTAATAAAATTTTTTGTTTATCTTTTTAATTATATATATTTAATAAAATTTATAGTTAAATAAAATATAATTAATTTAAAAATGAATGACTTTAAAATTAAAATAAATTGAATATAAGTAAAACAAAGATTGCTATATATTATAATTGTATATATATTAGTAAGAAACATTGTAGCTTGGTGGGATGATGAAGCACGGTGGACTTGCAGAACCCTGGTGCGTCGTAGATTCGCTTTCAATCAGGACTGAGCGGTTCAGTCCGGTCCGATTTTTACTAATTTTGGCCGGTTCATATCGAGTTTGACCGTTTGTACTGGTTTTCTACCTTTAGCGGTCTTAATATTGGACCGGACCAATATTGGGTCCAATTTGTACCCATTCTCTACCTTAAGTAGTTCTAATCTTAGACCAGACCAGTATTGGATCCGGTTTTAATAACTATAGTTGGAACGGTCACACAAACATTTTAATGCTACATATCAATACTGTGTTATCGACAGTTGAATGAGGGATGAAAGAGATTCACAATTTATAAATTCATGAGCCAATTTTTTATTTTTGAAAGTCATAAACTCCTTTAATGAGCGTTGGAAATTTTAGAGACCAAGTGAGCATTATCTCATTTATACTTAAATTTTAGGGTTAAGTACTTTTTTCGTCCCTAAGATCTGAGGTGAAAATCAAAATCGTCCCCGACCTTTTTTTGTTATTAAAATCATTTCCAACATTACAAAACGTTATAAAATCATCCTTTTCTACTTCAATTATATTTTTTGACCAAATTACCCTTAACTATTAATAAAAATAATATTAAAAAAAGAAAAACCCCACCCCTCCCCACCCCACCCACCCGACTCCCAGCATCTCTTCTTCGCCCTCTTTCCTCCCACCTCCAATCCCGTTCCTCCTACACTCTGAGCCTCTTTGAACTCCCCACCCCACCCGAAACCCCATCCTACCATCCGAGATCATCAACAACGCCGCCGCATGTAGTCCTAGCCAGAGCAGCACTCTAGACTCTTCCTCTCCTCCGCCACCGGCACCCACGCCGCCAATGCTCACTACAACAAAAAAGATTTTCGCAATGGTAAAAAATCGTTATCGTAGATCGAAAAACCGTTCCTAAAACTTTAGGCAACGCTTTGGCAATGGTTTTTGACCTGTGGTATATGCGGCCGTTACCAATGCTCATAGGCAACAGTTTTTTACCTAAGGCAACGGCAACAAAAAACCGTTGCCAAAGCTACTGGCATAAGCAACAATTTTGAAAGAAAATTTTAAACAACGGTTTCGAACCGTTACTTGATAAGCAATGATTTTGAACCGTTCTCTTTCATGATCTAACGGTTTAAAACCATTACTGGATAGGCAACGGTTTTAGACTGTTATAATTTTATTATTCACATAGCCAACGATTTTAAAGCATTACCGTTGGTGTCATTTTTTGGCAATGATTTTAATACCATTGCCAATTTATAGTCGTCTAAGACAACGGTTTTAAAGCATTGCAATTGGTATAGTTTTTGGCAACAGTTTTAAAACCATTGCCATTTTATAGTCGTCTAAGACATCGGTTTTAAATCGTTACCATTGGTGTCATTTTTTGGCAACGATTTTAACACCATTGTCTTTTATAACTTTTGACAACAGTTTTTTATAATATATAATTTTTTTTTTACAATAGTAGTTTTCTTGTGAATAAAATTAATTCCAATTTTTTTTAATTATGTAGTGTCAATAAATAATCTAAACTATTTGAATCAAGTCACTAAAGAAAAATAATTGAACATTTCCCATCAAATTTGACTTATAAAAATTGTTATAAGATCCACAATCACATTATATTATCATTGCAAGATAACATAATACTAGTCTAGGTCATAACTACTTGTACTTATATCATCATCATTTTTCAAAATACCATAATACTATAGCCTAAGTCATGACAACCTCGAACTATATCATCTAATTTTGTAAAAAATATAATAACAAAAAAGAGTTGAAATAGCTAAGTAGCAAATAGATTTATCATCATGTCCACAAGTTCATGACTTTTACTCTGTAACATTTGCTCTTAAAAGTTTGACCTTAATCAAGTTCGATTTCCTCTTCAACATGCTTTTCCTGTAAACAAAAAAAAAATCAAATATAAAACTACACATCTTTAATACTAATAATGTTTACCAAAGATGATTGAGAGAGAGAGGACAAGCATATATATCAATATATCATAACATTCTTCTATTTAGATACACAAATTAAAACAATTGAATCAACATCAACATAATCAACCATATTTAAGATATGATAACATATAGAAACTTTAACAACAAATAATACCTCCTCATGCGCATCATTGTTCGGATTGCCTAAAATACTTCCTAGTTGAGCAGCTAACATCTCAACCAATCATGAAACTAACAATTTGTATCAAGCAAACTATGCAAAGAAGCTTAATCAATCAATCAATCACTAAATATTCTTAACAATTAAGACTTCAAATGAATTTAAAAAGATAATATATTAAATGATTTACGTGTAGTGTAGCTCAATGTCTAAGATAGTGGCAGCTACAGAGAGACGCACTATTTGATTCCTTTTTTCTGGTTTTAAAGAGGCAAACTACAACAACAACAAAGAATAAAAATATAAGCAATTTATAACCATAACTCTAATACTAATGTTACTATCGCTTCCATGACTACACACTAGCATTAGCACCTATAAATCAAACAAAACACACTAAAGACTCTAGTTACCACGTAACAAAAGCACCTTCAACCTATCTACCGATACAAATAGACAAATTCACTGTACTTAGTGAACCAAAACACTTTTCTGATTTATGACATCCAAAAATTAAGAACAAAATCAAACTTATTTGCATTGAATAGTTCAAATAGACTCAAAATAATAGCACGAGTAAAACCAATCAACCATATACAAATCTTCATAATTGTGGTAATATTTTTCTATTTTAAATCAATGACCAAAACAGTGCAATGACCAAAATTAATATTAAAAACAATACAAAATTAGAGCAGCATTTTCAGATAACCAATTACCATATCAAAATCAGAATAGCACTATACCAAATCAATATTAAAATCAAAATAGCATTTCCAGAGAACCAATTTCTAAATCAAAATCAGATAGCATTATACTAAATTAATATAAAATTAAGTTTAAAATCAAAGCAAAACCAGAACAACATTTTCAAAGAACTAATTACCAAATCAAAATCATAACAGTATTATAACAAATTTATATTAAAATTAAAACAAAATCAGAGCAGCATTGACAGAGAACGATTACCCATTTTGTGTCCATAGGGATTATGCAAAAGCCTAGCAAATCATAGAATTCCTAGCTGCTTTAAGTATATGGCATTATATATTCAACTTCTGAGGTGAACTATTACAACAACATATATGAAGCAAAACATCAAACAGATGGAGTGCAACTTTCATACCACTTTATATGAACAGAGCGAACCACCACGAAGACTCCTCTACAAGCCCACAAGGACTGACTAAAGCTGCCGCCGCCGTCAAAGAAATTGCCAACCATGCTCCAACTTGTCCCTAGATCAGTGGTCTCTCAAGACGCCATCTGCTCTCGAAACGGCTAAGATGAACGCCTGTCTCTGCCTTTTTTTTTTGGTGTCTTCGGCTGTCTCTACCTTCAATTGAAGTAACTGTTTATCTCTTAAGCTTAAAATTGGGCCAGAAAATCAACATTAAAATCAAAATAAAATCACAACAGCATTTCCAAATAATAATTTAATGAACAAAAGCAACGACAAAAGATTAGCAAATCCCATATTCCCATACTTTATTCCGCTCCCTAATCGCAACACCATAATAAGTTAATCATGTCTCATCTCGATCCAAACTCTAATAATGTTTAAAAATCTAAAGGTTCAGTAGCCAATTAGCCATCCAACTCAGGAAGGATTCACAGATAAATAAACATTCAAGTTGTTATAACATTTACCAAGCAAAGAACTTGCAAGGCTATTGTTCTCCAGAAATTCATACACCAATATTCGATGACTACCCTCGATACAGCACTATTCAAAGCACTATTCAAAGGACTGAAACAAACACAAAAGCAGAAACTCACAGAACCACTTTCTTTTCTTCTTCTTAACTCCAACAAAAATGGCCAATAGCCAAACACGCCCTAACTAAACAAAAGAAAATCAAAGACAAAAATCACTTACCACAGACCCACAAATGGCCAAGGCAGCAAAGCAGCAGCGAAGCAGAATCACAACCCATAATCAGCCAAGGCAGTGAAGCAGAAGCAGTGAGGTAGAAGCAGCGAAGCAGAAGCAGAACAGGGAAAAAGCAAGGAGGCCTCGGAGAACGGAGAATCAGTGACACGACAGAGAGGGGAGAAGCAGCGGCGCCATGGAGAGGGGAGAGTCAACGACTCCGGGAAGTGAAGGATGCAGTGACGACTTTGGGAAGAAGGACGCAGCAATGATTTCAGGAAGATGGAAGCAGCGACGATTTCGAAAAGAAGGACGGTGCACCGGGAACTCTATCTTCGACAATGGGTTAGGTCTACATGGTGAGCTGCAGTGCGATGATGGTTTGATGGCCTGGGTTGGTGTGGGTTAGGGTTACCTTGATGGTGGAGGGAGGAAGAAGAACGCGCTCTGATTTCTTTTCTAAGAGATCAGTAGAGTACTTGGTTTTTGTTTTTGATTTTGAGAAGAGTCCTTGGTTATCTTAGAGAAAAAATTTTTCAATAAATATTTAATATTTATTTTAAAATTATTTTAATTTTATTTTTTTATAATAATATTTATTATAAATGTATTTAACTTTATTTTTTCTAAAAATAATATTTGTTATATATTTATAATAAAAATATATAATAATTATTATAAATTTATATTAATTTTATTTTTTTTAAATAATACTTGTTATATATTTATAACAATAGTTTTTGTGTATTTTATAAATTTAGTATTTATAGAAAAAATAGTTTCAATTTATATGATTATTTAAAAGTATTTTTATTGGTATTGTTTAATTTATATAATTATTTAAATAATATTAGAAAATTATTGTTTGATAAACAATTGCTGTAATAGTTATAAAACCGTTCTTTAAAATAGTCAAAGAAAACGGTTTTATTTTGTTGCTATAACGTAATAAAAAATTGAACTTCAACAGCAACACTGTGAAAACCGTTGTCTAAGACCATCTAATAGAACGGTTTTAAAGAGTAGCATTTTGGCAACGGCTTTTATGCGTTTTTTTTGTACAATTATTTAAACAACAATAAAAAATCATTGCTTAAAAACAAATCATGGTAACAGTTATAAAACCGTTCTTTAAAATAGTCAAAGAGAACGATTTTAATTTGTTGCTATAAAATAATGAAAAACTGAATTCAATAGTAACCACGATCTCACACTCTCCCCCTTAGTCGCCTCTGCTGACACAACAATGGTGTTCCTGGTGGCTCGCCCGGTTATGTTCTTCGAAGTGTTCGCTCGAGCTGGGATGTGCGGGTTTGACTGTCCCGTTGCCGATTTTTGACACGCCGTTGTTGCCGTTGCTACCTCTGGCGCAGCGAATAGCGATTATGATTCGTCCTTGGTCGTGGTCAACAATGGTCTTGCTCGTCGCCAGCATCGTCTTGCTCAACCTCTTATCCTTATTCGATTCCTCTATCTCTCTCTCCTTCTGTGTTTTGATTCTCTCTGTTCTGCTTCTTCGAAGGCACACACATTAAGCATTAGATCCGTTGCTTCTAGAAAGTCTTCGACAAGAGTAAAGTCATAAGCTTTAGTGCTCCATGCATAAGGGGAAGTGGGTGTTGGGTATTCTAGGGTTTGTTGAGGGGAAGTGCTCCATTGGCTTCTAGTGGCTTCTGTGTTTTGTTGTTACAGAGGAAAATATTGTATTTTTGGTTTATCTTGGTATAAAATACAGAAAAAAACATTGTGTTTTGTGGTTTGTTGTTGTTGCAGTAGCTCTGTGTTTTATTTCTTGGATTTTAGCCAAATTTTTCTTCCATTTTTTCTTCCTTTTACTTGATATCCTGGATTTCAATTTGTTCTTCATTGTTTTATTTTTCTAATTTTCTTTCTTCTAGTAGAGGTGTGATGGTTATACTTGTGATTGTTGCTATTGTTGGATTTTTTATTTATTTTATAATTGTTGCTGTTGCTGGATCGTTGATGTGGTTAGGGGTTGGTGATGAGGGAGAACAGGAGTCTGGGAGAAAGAGAAAGAGTAAGAGGCTCATTGATGATGAAGAAGGGGTTGGGGGTTAGTGGTGAGGGCAAAATAGTCTAAAAAATATTGTTTATGGACAAAAGGATGATTTTATAACGTTTTGTAATCTTGAGGATGATTTTAATAACAAAAAAAGGCCGGAGACGAATTTAATTTTCACCCCAGACCTTAGGGACGAAAAAAGTACTTAACCCTAAATTTTATATTTTATTCTTGCATAGTAATTTATTTACACATTTATTTTGTGTTGTTCTGAACAAGGGGGAACCAAACAAAAACATTAATTGAGGATCTCCAACAGTGTAGTGCTGAGGTTCAGTAGAGACTTACCAAATCATAACAGCAGAAGGAATAGCAAGTCTAAAAAAAGAAGGGATGCCATGGAATGCCTCCATTGAAAACCCAGTCCAAATTTGTGAACATGAAGGAGAAAACTTGATATAGAGAGCGAGTATCAATACATTCCCCCAATAAGAAACACAATTTGATATGGCAGCTCCTCTGCTCCCTAATCCAGATTTGAACACCAACACCCAACACAAAGCAACATGTAGTACAATAGTTGTCCCGGAGCTGAGCATCATCGGAAATACAATGTTTTGTATCTGTAAGAATCTGAAGAAGACCAAAGGCGGAAAGACATGAAATAATTAACTGAGCAAATCTTCCCGCTTCTGCAGAGATTTCATGATCTTGGCCAAATAAAATCAAAATGGATTTTGTGTTTGCCCAAATAATGGAAACGGGTATGCATACGATCATAAGAACAAGCACGGCTCTTTGCGCGTGTAAGCCTAACATGCGATGCTGCCCTGTTCCATATAATTGGCCACAAAATGTATCTAAGGCACTTGCCATTTCCATCTGTTATAATATGAAACCAACAAGGAGTTCAAACTAAGGACATAGTAATAAGTTCATCAAGGCACTTGCCATTTTCATCTGTTATAATATGAAACCAACAAGGAGTTCAAACTAAGGACATAGTAATAAGTTCATCAGTAATAATTCAAATTCAATAGAAATAGTTGGCAATGATAAACAAAAAGTTATTCTCAAAAACTTCTAATGAATTGCTTTGATATTCTTTAATAAATTAAAATAATAAATGAAATAAGGAGGAGAAAATTTCTATTAGTGAAAAGGGTATGAAGAGATAAAGAAAAAGCGAACTGATCACCATTAGGGCAATGCCAGTGATAGAAGAAAAGGATGTGGCCCTGGAAATGCCCGAAAGAGCCAACTCACCAAGATGGCCCACAAACATTATAGATATAAGCTGTATTGCAAAATTGAGAAGAGACACTAATATCAAAGGCCCTATCAGCTAGGGGTGTGTATGGTCCAGTCCGACCTGAAGACCCGATCCGATTCAAAATACTTTAGAGGCTAATTTGGTATGATTTCAACGGGTTTAGGATCGGATAAGGGTCTCAAAATAGACATTGTCATTATTTTGGGTCGGGTCCAGACTATAGTTCGGGTCACCCGAACTCGGTCCGGTGACCCGGTCATCATACACAATTAATATTTTGTGTTGTTAGTGGTGGATGATGACTATTCTTATGTGGAATTTAAGTATTGTAAACCTTAATATTTTGTGGTATTAGTCATTATAAGACTATAAATTAATATTTTATGTTTAAAATGCATAAAACTTTAGACTAAGGCATAATATTGTGTTATTTGTATCGATTTAAATATTTGGTGTTATTAGACAATATGGTTATGCTTTAATTTTAGAGAAGGGTTGATTCTTGTTATATTTTTCTAAGTGAATTTTACCATGTCAAATAATGGCTGGAATTTTGGAAATTTGGATATTTTCACATGATAGCTTACAAGAAGGTATCAAGGTAATGTAATGTTAACGGCCCGGTTTTTATCCGGTTTTTACTCGGTGTTCATACCCTGGGTCGAGCTACGCAACCCAGGTTGACTGAAGACAAAAGCGACCGATCTCTTCAGGTTGGATCGCACCTGACCTCCTCTCAAAGAGCTCGGCCAAATCGCCATAAGAAGCCCAAGCAGGCCCAAAAACTAAGGGACACAGCCCAATCTAAAGGCAGTTAAAGCCTAGAAAGATAAAGGCGGTTCCCTTTAGAGATAAGATGACTTCACTTAAAGATAAGATAAGATAACTAACTTACCTTATCTAGAAAGGTCAGCCCACACTACTATAAATATACTGGAGCACCCAAGTATAACTCATACTCTGATTTTACAAAAAATACCTGCTAAAAGCACATGCTAACTTAAGCATCGGAGTCTCTTGCAGGTACCACCCCCCTCCGGTGATCAAGGATTGGCAGCACCACCAAAGCCAACAAGTCGGACACGACCGTTCCGGCCACCACAGTAGATCTCATCCGAGATCGACCTTCAGTTTCAGGTAACCCCCGAAACATTGGCGCCGTTGCCGGGGAACCTAGAAGTCATCCCTTCATCATGGCAGACAACCTTGACAACGATCACAACTCTGGATTGGAGGAAAGAACCCTGCTTAAAAATACGGATGCCACATCAAAGGATGTGCCACAAACCAACGGAAGACTTGTAGCCCTGTCCAGGTTTCTAGCCGGGTCAGCCATCAGATCTCTCCCCTTTTACGCCACATTAAGGAAAGGAAAGAGGTTTGAATGGACAACAGAGTGTGAGCAAGCCTTCCAAGATTTCAAAAAATTCTTGGGGCAACCACCAATTCTTACCCGACCACGGGAAGAAGAAGTACTCATATTATACCTCGCAGTGGGAAACCAGGCAATCGCTTCAGTACTAGTCAGAAAAGACGAAGGTGGGCAGCAGCCCATCTACTTCATTAGCAAAGCTTTATAAGGGGCCAAACTGAACTATCAAAAGATAGAAAAGTTCTCCTACGCTCTCATACTCACTTCTCGACAACTTCGCCCATACTTTCAAACTCACACTATCAAGGTTCGGACCAACCAGCCCATAAAAGACATCCTACAGAAGACAGACTTAGCTGCAAGAATCCTGCAGTGGGCGATTGAGTTGTCCAAATTTGATCTTCAATATGAAGCTTAGACAGCCATCAAATCACAGTATCTGGCTGACTTTATTGCCGAGTATACTGATACCCCGGGAACTCCCACAAAATGGAATCTTTACGTGGACGGCTCTTCAAATAAAATCGGGAGTGGCACAGGTGTGATAATAGAAAGCGATCAGGGTCTCCAAATTGAACTCTCACTAAAGTTTGAATTCCCTGCTTCAAATAATCAAGCTGAATACGAGGCATTACTAGCTGGTTTGAGGCTGGCTAAGGAGGTAGGGGTTCAAAAGCTCACCATCTTCAGCGATTCACAAGTAATTACCTCACAAATAGAATGGAGCTACCAAGATAAGGATCCCAACATAAAAAAAGTATATGGACAAGACCAGAGAACAGCTCAGACAACTCGGGGAATATGAGGTCCAACATATACCTCGGGAATAGAATGCTCGAGCTGATGCACTCTCAAAACTAGCCAGCACCAAACTATGGGGCAATAATAGAAGCCTCATCTAGAAAACACTGCAAAGTCCATCAATCTCAGAGGAAGAAAAGATCCTAGCCATATCAGGCCAGGATCAAGGGTGGATGACCCCCATAATCAACCACCTCAAGACGGAGACACTCCCCACAGACAAAAAGGAGGCAAAAAGACTAGTACAAGAAGTACAACACTACACCATAGTTGGCAACATCTTATATAGGAGAGGGATTTCAATACCCCTCCTAAAATGTGTGCCGACCTCCAATACAAAGGAATTTCTGGAAGAAGTACACAGTGGCATGTGTGGAAACCACTTGGGGGCACGAGCTCTTTCCAAAAAGGTACTACGAGCTGGATTCTTCTGGCCAACCCTACAAAAAGAAGCGACAGATTTCGTCAAGACATGCCCACCATGTCAGAAGCATGCTAACTTCCACATCGCTCCGCCAGAAGAGCTCATCAGTGTAACGTCACCTTGGCCGTTCGCAAAGTGGGGGCTCGACCTCCTCGGACCCTTTCTCCAAGGATCGGGACAAGTCAAGTTCCTCATTATAGGGGTAGACTATTTCATAAAATGGATTGAGCCAGAGCTCCTAGCTAATGCCACCGCTGAAAGAAGTCGGAAATTTCTATACAGGAACATTATTACAAGGTTCGGGGTCCCTTACTCCATCACCACAGATAATGGCACCCAATTCACTGATACAGGTTTCAGGAACTTGGTAGCTGACTTGAAAATAAAGCACCAATTCACATCCGTGGAACACCCACAAGCTAACAGACAGGCAGAAGCTGCCAACAAAGTCATACTAGCTGGGTTAAAATGGAGACTACAGGACGCAAAGGGAGCTTGGGCCAAAGAGCTCCCACAAGTCCTATGGGCATATCGGACAACTCCGCACTCTACCACAGAAGAATCACCCTTCCAACTTGCTTACAGAATGGAGGCAATGATCCCAGTGGAGATAGAGGAAGGATGCCCCAGAATGATCCTCTACAATGAAGAGGCCACCTCCCAAAATCAAAGGGAAGAGCTCGACCTACTTCCAGAAGTCCAAGAAAGAGCTCGGATTATAGAGGAAGCGTTAAAATATCGGATGGCTACAAGGTATAATCAGAAGGTAGTCTAGCGAAGTTTCACCAACAACGATCTTATCTTGATCCGAAATGATATCGGAGCAGGTCGATCAGGAGAAGGGAAGCTAGCAGCTAACTGGAAAGGACCTTACCGAGTTGTAGAAGTACTGGGAAAAGGCTACTACAAGGTGTCCGACCTCGAGGGACGAGAGCTACCAAGGTCATGGCATGCCTGTATCCTAAGAAGGTACTACAATTAGAAAGTAATAAATATCTTAGGCCAAGGTGCACTCTTTTTCCTGAAAAGGTTTTTTAATGAGGCGCCAAGCCAAGATCTACAGAATTGCCCGATTTAGAAGGGTAAGCTCTCATATGTATACATTCTTGTCTATATGCCTATTTTCTACTTGAATAAAGTTTTTAGATTCCCTAAAAAGTTGCCTACAAAGACGCATTAATCTGACCGAAAAAATTCATCGCCCGATTACGATAAAGTCGGCAAGGTGAAAACCAAATTCATCTCCCGATTACGACAAGGCGGCAAGGTGAAAACCAAATTCATCGCCTGATTACAACAAGGTCAGCAAGGTAAAAGTGATAAAAACAGATTAACGCAAGAAGTTATAAAAAGTAATCCATAAAAAGCGGCCTGACGAGGTCTGACAAAAAATGGACTACTAAAAATAACTTGGCTTGGACCGAAAAGAGAAGTCAGACCAACGAAAGCTACAGCTTGGGCCGACAAGAGAAGTTGGACCAACGAAAGCTACATCTCGGGCCGACAAGAGAAGTCGGACCAACGAAAGCTACAGCTTGGGCCGACAAGAGAAGTCGAACGAACGAAAGCTACATCTCGGACCAACAAGAGAAGTCGGACCAACGAAAGCTACAGCTTGGACCGACAAGAAAAGTTAGACCAACGAAAGTTAAGGCTTGAACCGACAAGAGAAGTCGGACCAACAAAAAGCGTGCGCTAAAAGGGACATAGCTAATAGCTTTGCCCAAAAAGCCATGGCTCCACGACAAGGCTATCAAAATTGTTCAGACTAACTAAAAAGGTTCTACCAGAACACTAAAAAGTTGTCGGACAAGTTAGCCCCAAGGGTCATCTCGCCCAAACAGAAGGCAGACAAAACAAGATCTGATAAAAAAGAGATCGGACAGCAGAGTATCAACACTCTATAAAGATCTACAAAAATTGCAAAGGCATGAACAGTATATCAGAGAAATATACCCATCAAAATAAAATATTAAAAGACTCAAAGGGCTACCTAAGTGGCAGCGTCAGAGTTTAAAAGTGTTTTGTTTTTTCAAAATGAAGTTGCATAGAAGCAACTAAGGTCAAGAAGTCTACCGCATCAAAAGATACAAAAATAGAGTTCAAAAGCCCACAAATCGGGCTGTACAGATAAAACAAAGAAATCATAAGGGGTCCAAAGTCTCGCCAGTAGTAGCATCCGTGGCTGAAGGAGGAGGAATGATCTTCCTGGGGGTGGCGTCCACAGTCCCATCATCCCGATTAAGAATTTGACAATCAAGATCAGGTTCGGGATGGTCGACCTCAGCAGAAGGAATTGAAGAAGTCGTGGCTGCAGAAGCTTTGGCTGGCGGTGCAGGAGGAGGTCTGTCATCTTCATCATCCGGGATGGGCACTATCTTGCCATCCTCTACCACGTTATCCAAGCTGAAGAGAGCCAGGTCGAGCTCAGGGGCAAGAACTCGGACTTGGGCCTTTAAATTTTCATAAGCCCCCGTCACAGTATCTACCAAATGACCCTGGAGATCGGCGTAATTCGCTTGGGCAGAATCAAGCCTCTCCCTAAACTCCAACAGCTTGGCATAAGTACGGGTATAGCTCTCCTTGTAGTTTTTTGCCGTTTTTCCAGCCAGGTTGGCAGCAGCCTCAGCAGCAGTAGCCCGCGACTTTTCCTTCTCCAAATCGAGCTCCAATTTGGCCACCCTAGCATCAAGCTCATCCTTTAACCCCTTGATTCTATCAAATTCCAATTTAGCATCCTCCATAAAAGCCTTCGTCGCATGGACTGGGGAACCCTGGACTGTATGGAATAAAGCTGCTCCCATATGAGCCATCCGAACACTTTTGCTAGTAATGAAGTCCAAATGACGAAGGATGGACACATCGTCCATGGGAAAATGGCCATAGGGAGCAATATGATTATCCACAAACCCCACAGCATCAAAATTAGGGGCATTCAATTCATAGGGATTAACAGTCTTTTGCTTTTTTGGATGAGGACCAACAGCAGTAGGGGATGAAGTGGCACCAGAGGATGGTCAAGCTGGGTCTGAAGGGACAGTCTGGACCTGAGGAATTGGAATAACCTTCCTCGGCCCAGAAGCACCCGATGTTGGTTTCTTTGGAGGCACCTGAGAAGACTCTCTCTCTGTAGCCTTGGCCAAGATGTTTTGAGCAGCTGTTGCTGTCCTAGCCCTCCGAAAGTGTTTCATGGAGTCTGTAGATTTCACCATCTCTACAAAGAAAGAACCAAGAAAATAAGTCACAAATAGAAAAAGGCAAAATTCAACCACAAAGCAAGACTATTGAAAAAAAATCGGTCACTACCCAGTTCAGCACGAAGAAGGGAAGGATCTCCTAGAAACCTCTTTGTGTTGAGATGAGGAGGCTCCCCCCAATTTTCCTCTAACACATTTACAAAGGCCTGCTCGACCTCATCCAGATTTTCCCAAGAGTACCTAGCTATTACTACATTCTTCTGCCAGCATAAAGGGAAGGTGGGCTCATTATTCTCATTAAAGAAGAAAGGGTGGACACCCTCAACAGCTCGGACCTTGAAATAGTAATTCTTAAAGTCCCTAAAGGACTCATCATACATAGAGAACACTTTCTTTCCTTGAGTAGCTCAAAAATAAATACAGGAGGCTTTCTTCTTAGCTATCCCAGGCTTCGTCAACACAAAAAGGTAAAGGAAGATAGTTTGAGTAGGTTGGATATCCAATTCCTGACACAACAAATTGAAAGATTTTTATGAAACCCCATGAGTTCGGATGAAGTTGGGAAGGGGCTACATTGCAAGACCACAACAGCTCGGTCTCAAAATGGGTAAAAGGAATGATAATGTTTAATTGACTGAAGAAGTAGTCATAAGCATAGAAAAAAGGACGCTCCCCTTGAGTCAAAGGAGGAAAACTAACCCTCTCCTCAGGGTCAGGTGACACCAACTCATAATTTTTCTCCTAGTCCCTATTGTTACAAATTCTATGGTACCTCCTAAGTCGCACACAGTACTCAGGGTCAGCCACAGTAACACACATCAAAATTATGGAATCCAGCCAGTCAGACATGCCGTCCGGAATATTAGTAGACATCTCAACCATGTTTTTGCAAGAAGACATAGGTCAACTATTCCTACAGTAAGAAAAAGGAAAAGTGGGTTACTACCAAACAACTCGGGCAAATATGGAAACAACTCGGACAATAACATATGAACATCAAGAGTCAGACACGACAGTAAAAGGGAAACCCCAGGACTCACACTAAAGTCCAGGGGCACCCCTTTGGAGGTAGTAACAAGGCAAGAACCCGGAAAAAAAAGAACTCGACAGTCTATCCCCTAACATCTCTCATCAAGAAAATACAATCCTTCTCGGGCAACGACACTCCACACAAAACAGCAAGAAAGTCATCATCACCAATAAAAAACATCAAAGTTACAACCTTTTCTACTGACACTTTATCATCAAAGCTACAAAAAGTTTTCAAAGCTATAAATCTACCAACAAATCCATAAAAGCCAAGACCTTGATCAGGGGGATACAACCACGAAAAGAGACAGAAATTGTGACAAACAATAAAACCTTAAGGAAGCAAAAATTATCAGGCACACATCACAGCAAAAAGAGTGCAGGGATCACCATAAAGATGCAAGCTTTTTCAGAAAATCATGAAAACAAAATGTCAAAAAGAAAGACACAATCTTTTTTTGAAGGGGTCAAAATCAGTAAAAATCACATGCAACAGTGGAGATATACAAGAAGGCGACTATCGAAAACATAAAAGGGGAAGAAAATACCAACCTGTAGAGGAAGAAGAAGAAAGCGTGAAGGAAGGATCAGGAAGAAACAATGATGAATCCACACCAACAATCGCTTTCAAAGCAAGGAAAGAGGGAAGCACGAAGACGCGAAAACAGAAGGGGTAGAAGAACGAAGCACTGCAGCGAGCAAGAGCAAAAAGAAAGGAGAGGAGAAACTGAAAGATGAGGCTTAAAAATTCAAAATGAAATAAAAAGAGGGAAAGAAGGGAACGGCAAAAGAGGAGTTAATGAGCATTTAACCCTTGCACATTCCCAAGAAAGCACAACGCGCGTCGCAATTAACAAAGAAAAAAAAAAAAAAGAAAAAACGCTTCGTATTCAAGGAGTCCTCCAGGAGTTATACAGAGATCGATTAAAAGGAAAAAATGCTCGAGTTCGACTTCTCCAAAGAATCGAAGTCTAAAGAAACGACCTTAAAAGTAAAGATCGAGCTCAAGTAGGGGCACTGTTCATACCCTGGGTTGTGCTACGCAACCCAGGTTGACTGAAGACAAAAGCGACCGACCTCTTCAGGTTGGATCGCACCCGACCTCCTCTCAAAGAGCTCGGCTAAATCGCCATAAGAAGCCCAAGCAGGCCCAAAAACTAAGGGACACAGCCCAATCTAAAGGCAGCTAAAGCCTAGAAAGATAAAGGCAGTTCCCCTTAGAGATAAGATGACTTCACTTAAAGATAAGATAAGATAACTAACTTACCTTATCTAGAAAGGTGAGCCTACACTACTATAAATACACTGGAGCACCCAGGTATATCTCATACTCTGATTCTACAAAAAATACCTGCTAAAAGCCCATGCTAACTTAAGCATCGGAGTCTCTTGCAGGTACCACCCCCCTCCGGTGATCAAGGATCGGCAGCACCACCAAAGCCAATAAGTCGGACACGACCGCTCCGGCCACCACAGCAGGTCTCATCTGAGATCGACCTTCAGTTTCAGGTAACCCTCGGAACACCCGGTATAATCGTGATCGGGTCTAGGGCCGAGTTCGAGTCTAACAAATAGACCCGATTTATATTTCAGGTCGGATCTGAGTCACATCAAACTCGATTTCACTCAACTCATGAACATCCTACTGCCAGCCATAGTTGCTTCTTCATTCCTTTTACCACCAAACTTGTCTACTCCCACCATTTCCCTTGGCAGCAACAACTCTGCATGCCAAGTGGGTTTGGATTATGTGCTAACAGTCCCTTGGAACTCCTCTAGCTGCCATAATTTCCAATCTTTCACATCCAAAAAACAAAAAACGTTCAAGTTTTTGTTGCACAACTCTGTTATCCCTCTTTGGCATAGCACTTGCTCAAAACCTCAAAGAAAACTCTCTTTTCCAGCTCCCGACTCTTCCTACCTCAAAATCCTGCCTTCATCACTTCCAATCCAAGCTCCGTGCTCTCTCACTTCCTAACAATCTTGTTACCTCTTGCTTTGACCCGCTTCAATTTGTTGCCAGTCCCAACCTATGTGCTAACATCCAATCTAAGCAAGACTGGATCAACAATCTTGGTCCTACAACTCGGGGTAAGCTAAACTTCAGTGTCTTTGCCAACTGCGATGTTTGTGTCACAGAAGGTCTAAATGTTCTGCAAAAGATGAATGCTATTGATGGAAATGCTTCTCATTTCCAAGAATATTTTTATTTTTTAATTCTATATGCTGCTAGAATTGCAAACGAGCTTGGCCACGAAAGTAGATGTGCTATGGCTTGTATTTATGAGTTGCCACTTATTAATGATCAAGGGAGAGGTGCCAGAAGAAAGAGCCATAATCATGCTCTTGTATTGGGTTTAATTAGAGCTTCAATTGGAATCTTGGTTGTGTCTTCCTTGATAGGTTTGTGTCTATGGTATGACAGGTTGGGGATGAGCAAAGCTGCAGAAAATTTGTATGTCTGTGCTGAACCGACAGTGCAAAGGTCTAGGACTCAAGTGAGACCAAATACAGGGTCAATTTGGTTCAAGTTTGAGGACCTAGTGAAGGCCACTAACAATTTTTCAACCCATAAATTCATTGGCAGAGGCGGTTCTGGCTTAGTTTACAAGGGCATTCTACCTGATGGCACAATGGTTGCAGCTAAAAGGATATAAGAGTCGGATTCTTAAGGAGATGAAGAATTCTACAGGGAGGTGGAGAATATTAGCAACTTGAAGCATGATGCGCGGCAGAAGTTAACCAATTAAGAGATTTTTATTTAAGAGAACAGTGTTGCACGTATAGCTCTTAACCAGCTAAGATCCGTCTCACCAACGAGTTGCAGGGAAGAGTGCTAATTTATTAATCAGAAAATTCCCAGAAAGTTGAGTTTGATAATGAGAAGTTAAAATAATTGTGAATTAAGGCAATAAAAATAAACTAAGAATAGTTATTGATACTCTGAATAAAAGGCCTTGACTGGGGGAATAATTAAGTGAAACTTCTATCCTTGTTGGAATCTTCTCAAGTGTGGTGTAAAAAGGTTGTTGTTCTCACTCGATTTTCCCTTACTAAGTAAGGAAAGGTATGGTGATTGAACTAACTCTTACCCTCAGGTCCTAGCCCTCTCCCTTGGGGAGGTCTAGTGTTAGTAGGTATGAAATTAGCCAACAATGCCCAGTTTAACCGAGCACTTGAGCATTCCAACTCAAGTATCACCTCTTAATCAACCGCCATGTCAAGTGGAAACTCTACTCCATTGACATGAAATTAATAATCATAAAAATATGAGAAGACATAATTAATTAAAATAAAATAGAGAATTAAAATTAATTAAAATAAAAATAACTTCATATATTAATAAATTCAAAATGTAACATACTTGATTGAATAGAGTCAATGAGTAACTAATTAAAAATAAAGGAGTAGGGAAACAAACTAAAGTAATGTCTTCAACGGAGGTAATGACTTTTAGCATCCAAAAATCCAAGCAAAAGCATAAACTATCAATGTAATGCAACTCTAAAAACTCAGATCTAAAACTAAGAGCAATCCTAATGTATGAATCTCAATGTGTGTGGATGCCTATTGAGTTTTTGCATGTTCCCTAGGTTTAGTATGTGTTTCTGGGCCGAAAACTGGGTCAAAAAGCGGCCCAAAATTGCCCACAGCGTATTTTGTTATTTTTGCAGATCGCGCAGGTCACGCGTACGCATCGTCCATGCGATCACGTCAGTCAGCGATTTTCCTTGTCACGCGTTCGCATGGTTCACGCGTTCGCGTCACTCGTGCAGACTCCAATCCATGCGTTCGTGTCAGGCACGCATCTGCGTCGCTGCGAATTCTTCATTTTGCGCGTTCACGTGGGCCATGCACTCGCGTCATTTCTCGTTGGTCTTCTCCTTAGTTTCTTGTGTTCCTTCCATTTTTGCAAGCCTCCTCTCCACTTTCCAAGTCATTCGTGCCCTATGAAGCCTGAAACACTTAACACACGTATCACAGCATCGAATGGGATAAAGGAGAATTAAAATACATAATTAAAAGTCTCTAGAAAGTAAGTTTTCAACCATGGAGTGATTTTGGAAAGGAATTGTAAATACATGCTTATCATATGAATAAGTGGGTAAAGAATTGATAAAACCACACAATTAAACACAATATAAATCATAAAATAATGATTTATCAACATCCTCACACTTAAACATTAGCATGTCCTCATGCTTAGTTGAAGGAGATAAAATAAATGAGTAGGGACATGTGAAACTCATGAAATGCAATGCAACCTATGTGTGTGTGTGTGTGTGTGTGTGTGTGTGTGTGTGTGTGTGTGTGTGTGTGTGTGTGTGTGTGTGTGAATGCAACTATATGCTTCTTGTATATTTGGTTAAAAGTAAATAAGCTCTTCAAGACAAATATAAATTAGATTTTACTAACTTAATTCATATAGTAAATACAGGTAACATTGTAAGAAGATAGCTCATGAAAGCAGGGAACATAGAATTAAGCACTGAACCCTTACTGGTGGTGTATGTGCACTCTAATCACCCAAGTGTATAGGGTAATCACTCTACTCTTCTCTAATCATGCTTTCTAAAATTTGTTCTTCACCTAACCAATCAACAATATTTAACATACTAATGCAAATATCATGAGGTCTTTTCAAGGTTGTAATGGGGCTAAGGTAAGGGTAAGGGTATATGTATATGGCTAAGTGAGCTTTATAAATTGAATCTTTAATTAACCTAAGCTTTCACCTAACATACATACACTCTATATAACTCTAGAATCATGTCTAGCTACCCAAAATTCTCACTTTTGCATTACATACTCATGTATCAACTTTTCTTTAATTTTATCACATATGCATTAATTTTTCATTAACTTAACGTTGGGGTAATTTTATCCCCTTATTTATTTACTTATTTATTGAATATTTTTGGATTTTTTTTAATTAGAATAAAAATAAACATAACATTATCAATGCACATGGATTTTTAATTTTTCTAGTCTCACATGAGTAGGTACCCAGATTCCCATTATTTTATCGTGACACATTCCTTTATTAACCTTTATTCCCACGATCTTCCCATACTCAATTAACACACAATTTCTATCTTAAGCTAACTAAAGATTCAACTTAGGGTATTTAATTGTTTTTCCGCTTAAGGCTAGTAATGTAGTAAAATATAGAACAAATGGGATAAAAAGGCTCAAAGTGGCTGACAAGGGTAATTTAAAGAGTAGGCTTATTTGGGAAAAGTGAGCTAAACAAATAATGGCCTCAATCATACGCATGCATATAACATATTAAACATTGGACATATAGGATGAAATAAAATAAGATTACAATCATAGAGAAGCAAACACACAAGAATAAAACATTTATGGTTAAATAATGTAACCATGTAATTAAGCTCAAATCTCACAGGTTGTGTGTTCTTAGCTTTTTAAACTATGTTTCAAATACAACTTCAAACAAGTTTACACAAAGGTTTTGATTTAAATTAGTGAAATTTTTCAGAAAATAGGGTCTTTAGAAGAAACTTATTATTTTCAATCAAGTAGAACATGCATGCAACTAATTATTACTATGCAATCTATTCTATTCTAAACAAAAAAAAATTAACTAAATATCCTATTTTACTGGTATTTAAGGAAAAGAAGTTACCTCCGGAAGTCAGGTACTGACCGACCTCCCTACACTTAAGGCTTTGCACCGTCCTCGGTGCCATCTGTCAGGAACAGAGGGGGCTGGTAGTAGCATCTCCACCATCGGGATCGTCATGGCTCCCTGTGCTGGTAAATGAAGTGGACTCCGAGGTGTCTGGGTCTTTGTAGTTTCCCAAAAGTAGCTCCTTGAGGTATGTGAATCGGCGCTTGTTATGGCGCTCTCTTAGCTTTGCTTTGTGTTCCTGCTGATCCAACCTTTCAAGTATCTGATGGAGCAGTTGGTTTGTTGTGGGTGCTTGTGGTGTTGAAGGGAGAATGTCTTCAGCCGGTTCTGTAGGCTGACTTGTAGTGGCTGCTGATGGTCTGATATATTTTCCGTTAGGGACGTACTGATCATCCTGTGGAAGGAAGGCTTTGGTGTCCCCAGCTCTGTAGGAGACTCTGGCTACTGAGATGAGATCTGAAACCAAGGCAAAAAAAGGTAGGTTGCCTGCAATTTATACGTGTCCCATTGCATTCCGAATGTGTCTTGGTAAGTTTAGGTGCTGGTCTGTAAGGATACACCAGAGTAAAACAACCATGTCTGCAGTGAAGGAGGACTCGTGAGTGCTTGGAAATATATAATGGGACATAATCTGTGCCCATACTCGAGCCTCCAAGGTAAGTACTGAAGCCGATATCCCTTTTGGTCAGGATCGATGGTATCCATATATCCATCTGCTGCCAGGTTGTGCTATAACTCTGAGAACGGCGTCCCAGTCAAATTGGTATGTCTGGCGCTTGAGTGAGACTTCTTGAAATGCGTCCAATCCTTCTGGAGCAGGAGGAAGATCTAAAGCTTGTTGAATGGCCTCTTCAGTTATGGGGACTTGCTTCTGACGGACATAGACAAACTGCATGGTTGGCACGTCAAAGTTGGAGTAGAATTCTACTACCCATGAGAGATTAACCTGCCGTGGCTGTCTCCGTAGGAATTCCCATTGTCTTCATTCAATTTACGGCTCAACAAATTCAGCAATGTGGATTGGGAGGATGAGAAGGTATTCATTGTTGTAATTCCTCTTTGCCAGGATGGGGAACATCTGCTCACAGTAGCGGTAAGGAAACCGCGCAGTGTCATTTGCTGGAAAGGCTTTTTCTTTTTCATCGACCTTGATCATCCTCTTGATTCTTTTTGTTGAGGGCTTTACTGCTGTTGAAGATGGCTCAGCCACTAATGCTCTTTTTGTTCCTCTCCTTGCTGGTGGGTTGGGAGTGGCTTTCTCCTTTCCTTTCTTGGTGGCCATCTTTAAAAAGGGAAGAGAAAGTAATATGTAAAGCTAAGGGTTCGAGCAAGGGAGCGAATATGATGAGTGGAATCAATGCACGGCAAACAGGGATGTTGTTAACACATGGTCTAGACTACATATGAAAAGTTCATCAAATGTAATATAGTAAGTGCATGTGATGGTAATTGAATGCTAGATGTTTATTAGCATGCTCGCAAAGGCATGAGTAGCATAGATCAAGTATTCAATGTCCAAGTTAGATTACCACATCATTCAAACTAACAATCTGTTTGTATGGACAATTATATTTTAATCAATAAAATATAAAAAGAATTTTGTGAAAAGCAGGCATTAAAGTAGTGGAATAGAATAAATTAAAATAATGTGTAATGCTATACGGCTTTTTCACAAACACGTGGCATGTATGATGAAAATATTATTGAAAGTAGGAAATTTGAACATGCAAGCAACCCTTATGAAAAGTAATATATAATTGTCAAACAAATCCATGATAATCCACAAGCAAAATATGGAAAATAAAGACTGAAATAAATTTTCAACACCAATAAAAAGGGATAAAAAGAAAGAAAAAAATAAGGGAAAATATAGATAATGAAGGTGAAAAGAAAAATTTAAAACATAAATAAAATTGATAAGGGAAAGTAAAAAGTAAAGAAAGAAAGAAAAGAACCTTGATGATGGGTGTGAAAAATAAGGAAGGAGAAGGTAAAAAGTGAGAATGAGTAAAGAAAGAAGAAGGGGAAAGAAAGAAATAACAAAGGAAAAGAGAAATTAGGATTTGGGGGAGAAAAGATAAGATATTTTGGCTAATCTGGATATTCTGTGCGCTGCATGCGACGCGGACGCGTGGGTCACGCAGTCGCGGGGCATGTGAATTTGTTAAGTGACGCGGACGCGTAAGTCACGCGGTCGCGTGACTTGAATTGTGCGAATAGCGCGAGAGCAGCCGCGCGTTAGCGCGACTCTCTGTTTCAAACTCTTTTTGCCAAATTTTTAAGGTGACGCGATCGCGTGGTTGACGCGATTGCGTGAATGGTGATGTGTTGAAAACGATGCGGTCGCGTGATGTAGCTGGTGCTTCTAGCATAAGGCCAGCCCAGCTCCATCGCAACATGCTGCCATACACCTATTTACGTTGATTTTACAGGGCCACGCATTCGTGTGGGTGACGCGGACGTGTGGGGAGGCTATTTCGCAAACGACGCAGACGCGTGGGTGACGCGGACGCGTGGGCATGTTTGTGCCTAAGGCACGCTTCCAGCCACGCTTTCGCGTGACTCGCTGTTCACTTTTCTTTTCTTCCTATTGCACCTGTGACACGAACGCATCATCGACGCTGCCGCATCGCGTGCTTTTTGCTTTTTTTTTTAAAATAAAACTAATATGCAAAATGCACATGCAAACTATATGTGGCTAAATGCAGGGATGATGAGAAGAGTCATTAACATCATAAAAATAAAGTAAAAATAAAACTAAGATTGAAACGGAACGATCATACCATGGTGGGTTGTCTCCCACCTAACACTTTGCTTTTACGTCCTTAAGTTGGACGCTCGTTAGGCTCATTCAGCTTCTCTTGGTGGATCTTCCAAGAGGAAGATGTCTAGTTCTTTTTTATTCTTTGTCTTCTCACCATGGTAAAGCTTTAGGCGATGTCCATTAACTTTAAGAAATTTGGAGTTAACAGGATGACGCAGGTGGAAAACTCCGTATGGCTCTACCTTTTCTACTCTGTATGGACCTTCCCTTCTTGATCTCAGTTTACCTGGCATGAGCCTCAATATGGAGTTATATAGTAGAACTAACTCCCTTAGTCTGAATTCTTTTCTTTTTATGTGCTTGTCATGGATAGCCTTCATTTTCTCCTTGTAACGCCTGGAATTGTCATATGCTTCTAGGCGGAGGGTCTCTAGTTCTGCTAGTTGCAGCTTTCTTTCAGCACCAGCTTTTGTAGGATTCATGTTGCACTCTCTTACAACCCAGAAAGCCTTGTGTTCCACCTCTACGGGGAGGTGGCAAGCCTTTCCGTATACCAAGCGAAAGGGGCTCATCCTAATGGGTGTCTTGTACGCTGTTCTATATGCCCAGAGTGCATCTTGTAGTCTGGCACTCCAGTCCTTCCTATGAGGTTTTACTATCTTCTCTAGAATACGTTTTATCTCTCTGTTAGAGACTTCTGCTTGCCCATTGGTATGGGGATGATAAGCTGTTGCTACTTTGTGAATTTTCCCATGCTTTTTCAGTAATCCTGTTAGTCTCCTGTTACAAAAATGGGTGCCTTGATCGCTCACGATTGCTCGTGGTGATCCAAAACGACAGATAATATGGTTTCTAACAAAGGAAACAACAGTGTTAGCATCATCAGTATGGGCGGGAATTGCTTCCACCCACTTAGAAACATAATCCACGGTTAACAGTATATAAAAATAACCATTAGAATTCGGAAACGGACCCATGAAGTCAATGCCCCAAACATAAAAAATTTCACAGAAAAGCATAAGCTGTTGAGGCATCTCATCCCTCTTGGATATATTACCAAACATTTGGCATGGGGAACAAGATTTACAAAATTCAGCAGTATCTTTAAAAAGAGTAGGCCACCAGAATCCACAGTCTAGAATTTTTCTAGCTGTTCTTTGAGGGCCAAAATATCCTCCACTCTCAGATGAGTGGTAGGCCTCTAAAATAGACTGAAATTTTGATTGAGGCACACACCGTCTAATTACTTGGTCAACACCACACCTCCATAAATATGGATCGTCCCATATATAATATTTGGATTTACTTTTCAGCTTGTCTCTTTGGTGCTTAGTAAAATTTGGAGGGAAAGTGTGGTTAACTAGATAATTAGCTATAGGTGCATACCAAGGAACTACTTTAGATACTGCTTGTAAGTTATCAAATGGGAAATTATTATTTATAGGACTGGAGTCACCCTTAATGTGCTCAACGCGTCTCAGGTGGTCTGCTACTAGATTCTGGTTACCACTCCTATCTTTAATTTCTAAATCAAATTCTTGTAACAGCAGTATCCAGCATATTAGCCTTGGTTTGGACTCCTTTTTTGCTAATAAATATTTTAGAGATGCATGGTCTGAGTATACTACTACCTTAGTACCAAGTAAGTAGGCTCGGAATTTATCCAGAACGAAAACAATAGCAAGAAGCTCTTTTTCAGTAGTAGTATAATTAGACTGAGCAGCATCTAGAGTCTTAGATGCATAAGCGATTACAAAAGGGTCCTTACCTTTGCGCTGAGCTAGCGCCGCTCCTACTGCATGGTTGGAAGCATCACACATGATTTCAAATGGCTGGCTCCAGTCTGGTCCTCTCACAATTGGAGCTTGCGTCAGGGCAGTCTTCAGCTTATCAAACGCTTGCATACAACTTTCACTAAACTCGAACTCAATTTCCTTCTGCAGCAATCTGGATAAAGGTAATGCTACCTTACTGAAGTCCTTAATGAATCTCCTGTAAAAACCTGCGTGGCCAAGGAACGAACAGACTTCCCTCACGGAGGAGGGGTAAGGTAAACTAGAAATAACATCCACCTTTGCTGGATCTACAGAAATGCCAGTATTAGACACAACATGTCCTAGTACAATTCCTTGTTTGACCATAAAGTGACATTTTTCAAAATTTAATACAAGGTTTGTATTAACACATCTGTCTAACACTCTAGATAAACTATCCAGGCAAAGGCTAAATGAATCACCATATATGCTAAAATCATCCATAAAAACTTCCATACATTTCTCAATAAGATCAGAGAAAAAACTCATCATGCATCTTTGGAAAGTAGCAGGTGCATTGCATAAACCAAAGGGTATTCTCTTATAAGCATAAGTCCCAAAAGGACATGTAAAAGTAGTCCTTTCCTGGTCTTCAGGAGCTATATGAATTTGAAAGTAGCCTGTATAACCATCTAAAAAACAATAATGAGATTTACCTGACAGGCGATCAAGCATTTGATCAATGAATGGCAAGGGGTAATGATCCTTACGAGTGGCTTGATTGAGACACCTATAGTCAATGCAAACTCTCCATGAATTCTGCACTCTAGTTGTCAGAAGCTCTCCATGCTCATTCTTTATTGTTGTGACTCCAGACTTCTTGGGCACTACTTGTACTGGACTTACCCATTCACTGTCTGAAATGGGGTAAATAATATCTGCTTCAAGTAACCTGGTCACTTCCTTCTTGACAACTTCTAAGATGGTGGGATTCAATCTTCTTTGAGGCTGACGGACAGGCTTTACTCCCTCTTCTAAGAATATTCTGTGTTCACAAATTTGGGGGCTAATGCCTACTATATCCGCCAAGCTCTATCCAATTGCTTTCTTATGTTTTCTCAGCACTTTGAGTAGTTGTTCTTCTTGTTGAGAAGTGAGTTCCCTTGCAATGATGACTGGAAACTTCTGCTTGTCCTCAAGGTAAGCATACTTGAGGTGTGGAGGAAGGGGCTTTAATTCTAATTTCTGCTCATAGCTGGGCTCTGGATCATTCGAGGCTGGTGATAATGGTAAAGTTTTCTCATTATTTTCAGAAAGTGTCCCCACACTTGGACCTTGCTCCATGTACTTTTCTTCTAATTCTTCCTGGTGAACTTCAGCTACAGTTTCATCAATAATGTCGCATTGGAAGATAGAATGATCTTCCGGAGGCTGCTTCATAGCTTCATTTAAACTGAAACTCACTGTTCTGTCATCTATCTCAAAAAAGTAAGTTCCTGAGAATGCATCCAGCTTGAACTTTGAAGTCTTCAGGAATGGTCTTCCAAGCAGGATTGATGATGGTCTTCCTGAGTCATTAGGGGGAATTTCCAGGATATAGAAATCAATGGAAAATGTGAGGCCCTTAATGCTTACTAGTACATCTTCAGCAATTCCAACTACTGTAATAATGCTTTTATCTGCTAACACAAAACGAGCTGCCGACCTTTTTAAGGGAGGGAGCCTCAAAGTATCATATATAGACAAGGGCATTATACTAACACATGTTCCTAAATCACACATACAGTCAGAAAATATCACACCTCCAATTGTACAGTTAACCATACATGGACCTGGATCACTACATTTTTCAGGTATATTTTCCATTAAAACAGATATAGAACTACCTAAAGGAATATTTTCTAATTCATTAATTTTATCCTTATGTATGCATAAATCCTTTAGAAACTTTGCATATTTAGGTACCTGTTAAATAACATCAAAAGGGGGAATAGTTACCTCGACTTTTTTGAATATTTCTACCATTTTAGGGTCAAGTTCTATCTATTTTCTGGGCTTCCTTGCAAGTTGTGGAAAGGGAATAGGAGGGGCACGATTTGTAGCTTCAGCATCCATTGGTACTTCATTCTGTGGCTGAGCTTCTTCTTCTTCAACTATGTCTTGTACGTTCTCTTCCTCTTCAGCTTCTTCCACTTCCACCACATCCTCTGTTAACACATTTTCTGGTGGGTTTGGCTCCTTATGGTTCCTCTTCTGCAGTGTGGTTCCGGATCTTAGAGTGATGGCATTGATGCCACCCTTGGAATTAGGCAATGGTTGAGAAGGAATTCTATTAGAGCTTGAAGGTTGATGTGTGGAATTAAGTGAGGAATCCATCCGGGAGACGAGAGCTTGTAAAGTGGCAGTTAAGCCATTCAGACTAGAGTTCAGTTGAGCATGCATGTCTTGTTGTCCTTGTGCAAGAGAACGGAGCATCTCATCATTTGATGAGGAACTAGAATAAGCAGTCTGAGAAACTTGTTGTTGGGTTTGCTGGGGTCCTTATGATTGTCTTAGGTGAGGTGCTCTGTCAGGTTAGTTCTAATTCTGCTGTCTGTTGTTGTTATTATTATTCCACCTCTGGTTTCTATTATTGTCTATGCCTCTTCTGTTAAAGTTATCCCTCCATCCATGGTTAGAATTATCTCTCCAACCTTGGTTAGAATTGTCCTGCCATCCATGGCTATTATTGCCACCTTGGTTGTAGTTGCCACCTTATTGATTGTATCCTTGATTCGGGCAGTCATAGAAGTTGTGAGTGGCTACCACGGTGTTGTCTTCCTGGAGTTGCGGGCATTCATCAGTATAATGACTATAATCAGCACAGATCCCGCATACTCTTTGTGGAACTAACTGTTGGCTCTGTTGTGGTGAAGGCTGAGTTTGTTGCGCTTGTTGTTGATTCAACTGCATCTGCTTCAGTAGGTTGGTCATTTCACATACTCTGGGTGAGAGCAGTAGTCTCTTTGCTAGTGGAAATCTCTGCAACAACTTTGGGGCTACGCCTCTGTATGTGATTTCTAGTGGACTCAGCTAAGTCGCTGATCAATTGCCATGCTTCATCTGCAGTTTTGTACTTTTTTAGAGAACCATTACTGGAACCTTCCAGTGTAGTTTTATCCTGGGGGTTCATGACTTGAGTGAAGTAGCTGATCAATACTAGTTTACCAATCATGTGATGGGACATGCGTCCAAGAGATTGTTAAAGCGCTCCCAATATTCAAAGAGAGTCTCTGATTCACCTTGAACAATGCAGGAGATCTCTTTTCTCAGTCTATCTGTGACTTCAGCTGGGAAGTATTTTTCCAAAAATTCTCTTCTGAGTGTATCCCAGTTGGTAACAGTTGCTTCAGGTTGGGAGTAGTACCACTCCCTCGCCTTTCCCTTAAGAGAAAACGAGAAAGCAGTTAACAGAATAGAAGTTTCATCTACACCATGACGCCTAACAGTAGAACAGGCTATCTGGAAATCCCTAAGGTGCTTGATAGGCTCTTGAGCAGGTAAGCTATGAAACTTGGGCATCAAGTTGATCAGTGCGGTTTTTAGTTCAAAATCTGTAGCTGCAGTTGGGTCATGCACTTGATACGGCTGCAGTGTAAAATCTAGGGCTCCTGCCTCCAGGAGAGTGATTCTCCTAGGTTCTGCCATGTTTTCTGCACGTAAATCAACTGGATCAGTAGTAAATGAGCTTGTCTCGCTCTCAGATGGTGGTTCAGATTCGCCCTCAGATGAGACTGGTGAATTGATAATAATCACTTCACCACCCTCAGAGGCTAATCGACGTCGAGTTCGTCTAATATGTGAAAGAGTTCTTTCAATTTCAGGATCAAATGGGAATAAACTCGGATCAGGCAATAAACGCGTCATTCAATGAGAAAGACATGTAACTCATGGTAACAGAAATAAAAATAAAATATGCAAATAAAATAAAATATATACACTAATTAATAATTTAGCACACTATTACAACTCCCCGGCAACGGCGCCAAAAATTGGTGTGCGGCAGAAGTTAACCAATTAAGAGATTTTATTTAAGAGAACAGCGTTGCACGTATAGTTCTTAACCAGCTAAGATCCGTCTCACCAATTTAAAAAGGGTTGTCATAAATTTTTAGAAATAAAATACTGGGAGTATGAGTCCCAGGTCGTCTCCCAACGAGTTACAGGGAAGAGTGCTAATTTATTAATCAGAAAATTCCCAGAAAGTTGAGTTTGATAATGAGCAATTAAAATAATTGTGAATTAAGGCAATAAAAATAAACTGAGAATAATTATTGATACTCTGAATAAAAGGCCTTGACTGGGGGAATAATTAAGTGGAACTTCTATCCTTGTTGGAATCTTCTCAAGTGTGGTGTAAAAAGGTTGTTGTTCTCACTCGATTTCCCCTTACTAAGTAAGGAAAGGTATGATGATTGAACTAACTCTTACCCTTAGGTCCTAGCCCTCTCCCTTGGGGAGGTCTAGTGTTAGTAGGTATGGAATTAGCTAACAACACCCAGTTTAACCGAGCACTTGAGCATTCCAACTCAAGTATCACCTCTTAATCAACCCCATGTCAAGTGGAAACTCTACTCCATTGACATGAAATTAATAATCATAAAAATATGAGAAGACATAATTAATTAAAATAAAATAGAGAATTAAAATTAATTAAAATAAAAATAACTTCATATATTAATAAATTCAAAATGTAACATACTTGATTGAATAGAGTCAATGAGTAACTAATTAAAAATAAAGGAGTAGGGAAACAAACTAAAGTAATGTCTTCAACGGAGGTAATGACTTTCAGCATCCAAAAATCCAAGCAAAAGCATAAACTATCAATGTAATGCAACTCTAAAAACTCAGATCTAAAACTAAGAGCAATCCTAATGTGTGAATCTCAATGTGCGTGGATGCCTATTGAGTTTCTGCATGTTCCCTAGGTTTAGTATGTGTTTCGGGGCCAAAAACTGGGTCAAAAAGTGGCCCGAAATTGCCCCCAGCGTATTCTGTTATTTTTGCAGATCGCGTAGGTCACGTGTATGCGTCGTCCACGCGATCGCGTCAGTCAGCGATTTTCCTTGTCATGTGTTCGCATGGTTCACGTGTTTGCGTCACCTGTGCAGACTCCAATCCACGCGTTCACGTCAGGCACGCGTCCGCGTCGCTGCGAATTCTTCATTTCGCGTGGGCCATGTGCTCGCGTCGTTGCTCGCTGGTCTTCTCCTTAGTTTCTTGTGTTCCTTCCATTTTTGCAAGCCTCCTCTCCACTTTCCAAGTCATTCGTGCCCTATGAAGCCTGAAACACTTAACACACGGATCATGGTATCGAATGGGATAAAGAAGAATTAAAATACATAATTAAAAGTCTCTAGAAAGCAAGTTTTCAACCATGGAGTGATTTTGGGAAGGAATTGTAAATACATGCTTATCATATGAATAAGTAGGTAAAGAATTGATAATCACACAATTAAATACAATATAAATCATAAAATAATAGTTTATCAAAGCACCACAAATCTAGTGCTGCTAAGAGGGTGTTGTGTGGTTGATGAAGAAGAAGAGGAGGATTCCAGGTACAGAGTAAGCCAAAGATATCTTGTTTATGATTACATGCCAAATGGTAGCCTTGAAGACCATCTCTTCTCTTCCATGGACAACCAAAATGCAAAAATCACTTACTTGGTCTAAAAGAAAGAGAATAATCTTGGATGTGGCAATTGGGTTGGTCTATTTGCACTTTGGAGTTAAACCTGCAATCTACCACAGAGATATCAAAACCACCAATATACTGCTTGATGCAGGTATGACTGCAAGAGTTGCGGATTTTGGGTTAGCTAAACAAAATATTGAAAGTATATCTCTGATAAATACAAGAGTTGCTGGAACTCATGGGTACCTGGCACCAGAATATGCACTTTATGGCCAATTATCCGAAAAGAGTGATGTCTATAGTTCTAGTGTGGTTATATTGGAAATATTGTGTGGAATAAAAGCTCTTGATTTATCTTCATCTGGAGCACCTGCATTCGTTACCTCTGATTGGGTTTGGTCATTGCTGAAATCTGGTAACTTAGAATCAGCTTTGGATGCTTCTTTGTTAATAGATGAAAATTTTACTAGTAGAAAAATAATAGAAATATTCCTAATGGCTGGTGTTCTGTCTTCTCATGTAGTAGCTTATTCAAGGCCAACAATTTTGGATGCTTTGAAGATGTTAGAAGGGGATATTGAGATTCCACCAATTTCAGATAGGCCACTGGCTGTTGGGCACCATGTGTTTCCCAACATTATAATTAAAACATAAATTTGGATTATATCATATTAACTAAAAAGCTTTGTATATTGTCACAACATTAAGTATGTGTTATGTGTTAAGGATGACAATTTTTTCCAGCAAAACGAATATCTGTGGAGATTTATCTGCCGGAGAGCAAGTTTGGGAGGCCTTTTTTTTCTTGTGGGTAGAGGGGTACGGGTTTTATGGAAAGTGGCCGTTACAAGATTTAGTAGCACTTTAAAGTTTAAACAGATTTTACTGTAACAAAAAGTGGGTGACACAATTGATACCTAAAAATAAAAAAAATAAAAAAAAATTTAGGGTGCGTTTGGTTTGCGTTTTCATTCTCTGTTTTCATTTTTAGTGTTTTTTATTTTTTTGATTTTGTGAAAGAAAAGATAAAATAGAAAACAAGATCTTATTATTTTCACTTTTTCCTCCACAAAATTCAAAAAATAGAAAACACTAAAAAAAACAGAAAATAAAAACACAAACCAAACGCACTCTTATTCTGCGAGAATGCTAGTTTGTGTTTTGGTATTAATACAATAATTAATTTAATAATACTTTAGTAAGTACTCAAAGAACTTTAAGAAACACTCGTTTTTATACAATAACAAATAACGAATTTATTTGAATTTAAATGTATAAAAAAAATAATGAAGTTTAGTATCACTTGAATAACGATACAAAAAATAAATATAATTAATTATATTACTCTCCGGTACATATCAAAATTGATACAGATATATAGAAATTCGTTGCTTGGTTGACACATATACTATCATTGTAGAATGGAGTAGACTTTTGCCAGTAATTGTCCCCCTAAGCCATGGCTTGATGGTGAAGCCAAATGCGACTCACCCCTCTATGTGTTGGCCTCTGTAACGAGCAAATTGGTAAGTTGGTGAGTTTGGGTTATGGGTCTCTTTGTTCGTTTGTTTTTGGACCATGGGGATATTCTGAAATAAGATGTTGGGTTGGGGAGGAGGAAAATTGATGAAGTCACTGTCATGTTCCATGGATTAAGCAAAACTGCCAGCATCATCGCCGTTTTCTACAGGGATTCTTCTCCCTCCTACATGGATACACACCAGAGCTTTCTGTGTTGGAGAAGACCAGACCCGATGACTTGGAACATCATCAAAAGACTCATCTTTTGTCATGTTCAACAATGGTATTTCTGGTCTCGCCACACAGATGATTAGAATATTCAGCAAATGTGGAGCACATTTGGTGGCAATAGAAACTAAATCAGAGCAGCTTCTTATTCTGCGTTACAAAGACTGAAAAAACGAGACAGAAGTGTGGTGAGGAAGAGGAGCAGACGGAGTTTCCAATTGAAGGAAGAGCAAGAAGTCATTGAAGGGCATCAGAAGAGTTACGGGGAAGATGATGATCTAGGTTGGCATGGGTTTGTTGGGAATGGGTTTTTTTTCGGGTCGGATTCTTCTTTGATGTTGTGATCCGGCCCAGTTGGATTTTTCTAACTGGGTTGTACAATTAAAAAATATTAATATAAAAAATGCATATAAAATAATAAAAAATTTAAATTAAATATAAAATAATATTTAATTAAATATTTTAGATTATATATATTAACTACAAATATAATATATGGTTATATAATGTAATTTTTGAAACAGTATCCTTTAAAAATAATTTTTTATACAGTTTTTTATTATAATGTTTTAAAAAAATAAAACAAATACATTTAAATTATAACAGCCCAGACCACCCGCTAGCACGATATTGTCCGCTTTGGCACACAAAGCCTCACGGTTTTGCCTTTGACGATAGGGATGCTAGCCGAAGCCCCCCACACTCACTCGTCAAAACGCGTCATGCTAGGGAGAGGTATCCACACCCTTATAAGGCATGCTTCGTTCCCCTCTTCAACCGATGTGGGCCTTACAATCCACCCCCCTAAGGGAGCCCAGCGCCCTCGCTGGCACATCGATCCGGGCTCTAGCTCTGATACCATCTGTAACAGCCTGACCACCCGCTAGCACGATATTGTCTGCTTTGGCACACAAGGCCTCACGGTTTTGCCTTTGCCGATAGGGATGCTAGCCGAAGCCCCCCACACTCACTCGTCAAAACGCGTCATGCTAGGGAGAGGTATCCACACCCTTATAAGGCATGCTTCGTTCCCCTCTCCAACCGATGTGGGCCTTACATAAATAGATTTAGTGTCTTTTTAAAATTAAATACTCATTCAAAATACAAACTAAATAAAACTAAAATTTAAACTTTAAAATTTCTATTTCAGTTTTAACATTTTTAGTTTCTAACAAATTACAATTTCAATACACATCCAAAAATTAAATTAAATAAAATTCAAAATTTTAATTTTAAAAGTAATAAAGACTTTAAAATGAAAAATACTAATGCTCACATAAATAATAAAAATTTCAACTAATACTATGATATATTCAATTGAATTTGATATATTCAATGCTTGGCGTTATCCATCCCTAGATTGTGAGGATGTCCATCTTGTTGACTCCTTTTGATACTGAAGGTGACTGTAGTGTTTCTTGAATCACGATTTTATTATTGTCTCTGGCTTTGTACTGGCTAGTTTGGAGAGGGCATCAACTTGACTATTCTGCTCTTGGCTTATATGCCTGATCTTTCCTTCTTCATTCTTGAGGGTGATCTCTGCCCCACTACCAGATTTGTTTGATGATTTATCTTTTAGTTGTGGAGCTCCCTTTTTGTTTTTTCTGCAAGGAAGTCGGCCAAGTAATGTGACTTGATCACCGTCCGAGCTTCATACTTCAAATTGAACTCGAATAGCTCCATACCTCACTGTAGCATCTGCCCTGCACTATCCATTTTTTGAAGGACATGCTTGATGGGCTGATTAGTTCAGGCTTTGACAGTTTGAGCTTGAAAGTGGAATCACAATCTCTAGGATGCCAGGACCAAAACATATGCAACTTCCTCAATTTTCTAATAATTGGGCTAAGCTCTTTGTAGTACCTTATTGGTGAAGTAGGTGAGCTTTTGCTTATCATCATCTTCTCTGAATAAAGCAGAGGCTACTGCTTTGTCAGCTACAGCTAAATATAGAACGGGCCATTCTCCCATTTCAGGTTGGGTAAGAATTGAAGGGTGAGACAAGAATTGTATGAATTTTTGAAAGACTTGTTCAAATTCTTGACTCCATGTGAAATTGTAACTCTTTTATAGTAGAACGAAGCTAGAGCTGTAAGTATACCATTTAATTGTTGAACCTCCTTTCAAGCAGGTAGAGTTAGCTTTAATGTCCCCTTTTAGTGAGCATGAACCCCAGAAATTTTTCTGCTTCTATGGTGAAGGTGCACTTTGTGGAATTTAGCCTAATCCCGTGCTGCCTTATGGTTTGGAATACTTCTATCAAGTTGGATATGTTGTACTAGCTCTTTTCCAAGTCTTAACTGATTTTATTGGGATCTTTTCATTTTGTTGTCGGCTTTTCTTAGTCCAATTTCGGCCCAATGTCATTTTGGGTCAAGATGAGGTCATCATTTGAGAAACTTCTTCATATAACCTTCTTATGGCCAGTTTTTGCTTGGAATCTTGCTTCTAAAGAAGTTGTATCTCTGGAAAGAGGTCGGATTTTTTCATATAAGCTCAGAAATTTTCAACCTCATTGTAGTTTGACCCTTAAAAGAGGTCGGATTTTCTTCATAAACTCTAAAGGAGGTCGAATTTTTATTTGTAGACTTGAATCCTTAGGAGAGGTTAGATTTTCTTCATAAGCATAAATCCTTAGAGGAGGTCCGATTTTCTTTGTTAGCTCTAAGCTTATCCGACCTTGTTGTAAAGTATAACCCTGAAAAGAGGTCGGATTTTTATTTTTAAGCTTGGAAAGAGGTCGGATTTTCTTTTGTATCCTTAGAGGTTCTCGACTGTTCATGCCTGGGTCGAGCTGTAGGACCCGGGCTGATCGAAGACAAGTCGACCGACCTCTTCAGGTTAGGATTACCCGACCTCCTCTCAAGGAGTTCGGCCAAAATGCTACAAGGAGCCCAAGCAGGCCCAAATAAAGGAACATAGCCCAATCTAAAAGCAGCCAAAGCCTAAAAAGATAAGGGCAGTTTCCCTTAAAGATAAGATGACTTCACTCAAAGATAAGATAAGATAACTAAAAAGGTCAGCCTATACTACTATAAATACACTGGAGCACCCAGGTATAACTCATACTCTGATTATACTAAAAACCTGCTTAAAGCCCATGCTAACTTAAGTATCAGAGTCTCTTGTAGGTACCACCACCCTCTGGTGATGAAGGATCAGCAGCATCTCCAGCTCCACCAGATCCAACAAGTCGGACATGACAGCTCCGACCACCACAGTAGATCTCATTCGAGATCGACCTTTAGTTTCAAGTAACCATCGGAACATTGGCGCCGTTGCCGGGGAACTTGGAAGTCATCCCATCACCATGGCAGACAACCTTGACAATGACCACGACTCCAGATTGGAGGAGAAAACTCCGCATAAGAACGTGGACACCACACCGAAGGATACGCCTCAACCAAACAAAGACAAGAATTCGCCAAACACAGAAATTATGGAGGCCCTACAAGTTCAACAAGATCGCCTCAAACAACTCGAAAAAGAGGCCGAACATCAATGATAAGCCAAAAGAAACCTCCAGAGAGAAACTAGGCGACGCCGAGAGTTAGAGGACAAACTCCTAAAACTCGAACCCGACCTGAAAACCAAGACCATCCAAACCGGTCGCGATAACACCTCCCACAAGGATCAAGACCCCTTCATCAAGGAAATCATGAAAGCTAAGGTTCCAAAGGATTTTAAAGCTCTCGACATGACCCCATACGACGGTACCTCCGATCCCAGCCATCATCTCAGTAATTTCAGAAGAAGAATGTATCTCACTGACGCCTCAGACGCTACTCGATGCAAAGCCTTCCCAACCACTTTAACAAAGATAGCAATTAAGTGGTTCGACAATCTGCTTCCTAGATCCATCACAAGTTTTGACAACTTGGCCAAGAAATTTCTTGCCAGATTTTCCATCCAAAAAGACAAAGCCAAATATGCCCCAAGCTTATTAGGGATCAAGCAAGGAAATCGGGAGAGTCTTTGCAATTACATGGAAAGATTCAACAAAGCATGTCTGGACATATAAGATTTGCCAATAGAAGCTGCTATTATGGGTCTCATCAATGGCCTACGTGAAGGACCGTTTAGTCACTCCATTTCAAAGAAACATCCTACGTCTCTGAATGAAGTACAAGAACGGGCAGAGAAATATATCAACATGGAGGAAAACTCTCGATTAGGAGAAACCTCAAAATCTGGATTCCCCTACCCCTCTCGGGACAAGGATAAAGAGCTCAAGAAAAAAGAAGATCAACATAGAGAGAAGATTAAAAAATACCACAATTTTACCCCTCTTCAGGTGTCTCTCGTGGAAGTTTACCGAGAAGTATGCCACACTGAGAAGATTCCACCAACTCGACCAATCAAAGGCAAAAGAGAAGGTGGAAGTCGGACAGAATATTGTGAATATCATCGAATCTACGGACATCCCACCAATGAGTGCTTTGACTTGAAAAACATCATAGAAAAATTGGTAAGAGAGGGGAGATTAGATCGGTACGTAGCTAGCAAGTCGGATGAGCCCAGGAAAAGAAGAAAGGACGAGGAGGTCAGACGAATTGAACAACCACCTCTCACCCCGCAGAGACATGTCCACATGATAAATGGAGGATTTGCAGGAGGAGGAATCTCCAAGTTATCTCGCAAGAGACACCTTAAGGAGATATATCATGTCGAGGGAGGGGAAAGAGCACCCGACCTCCCTACTATTACTTTCACCAAAGAGGACGCGGCAGGCATCATCCCGGGACATGATGATCCCATGGTCATCACTGTCATATTGGCCAATGCTAATCTCTACCGCACACTGGTGGACCAAGGAAGCTCGGCGGATATCTTGTTTAAATCCGCCTTCGACAAACTCGTCCTACAAGAAAAAGAGCTCAGAGCATATCTGAACAGCTTGTTTGGACTAGGAGACACTCAAATCCAACCACTTGGATATATCTCACTACACACAACTTTCAGAAAAGGAGCCCGATCAAGGACACTCAACATAGACTACATCGTAGTCGACGTGGGCTCAACCTACAGCGCCTTGATAGGTCGGACAACGCTAAATCAGCTCGCTGCGGTAGTTTCAACTCCACATCTATGCATGAAATTCCCAACTTCAGAAGGGATCACCAAGATAAAAGGAGATCAGAAAACCGCATGACGATGTTACAACGAAAGTCTGAACCTTAGAGGCAAAGAAGAAGAAATCAATAATATCGAACTCGGGGGAGTCTGAGGTCGGGAAGAGCTTCGTCCACAACCGGAGGGCGAGATTGAGAAAGTCCAGATTGGGGACGTCCCAGACAAGACAACAAGTATTGGGGCAACTTTGAAAGGAGACATAAACAAATCTTTGATACAATTCCTAAAAGTTAATGTCGACCTCTTTGCATGCAAGGCCGCAGACATGCCCGGCATAGATCCCAAACTAATATGCCACAAACTGGTAGTATACCCAGGATCTCGGCCAGTACAGCAGAAACATCGGAAGCTCGGGCCAGAAAGATCCCAAGCCGTGGAAGAACAAGTACAAGCTCTACTAGAGGCAGGATTCATAAGAGAATTTAAGTATCCACTATGGCTGGCCAACATTTTATTGGTAAAAAAGTCAAATGGGAAATGGCGAATGTGCACCGATTACACCGATCTCAAAAAAGCTTGTCCAAAAGACCCTTATCCACTCCCAAGCATAGACACTCTAGTGGACACCTCCTCCGGATACAAGTACCTCACCTTCATGGATGCTTATTCATGATATAACGAAATCCCAATGTATCCGCCGGATTAAGAAAAGACCTCATTCCTAACCCCAAAAGCAAATTACTGCTATGTCGTCATGCCATTCGGACTCAAAAACGCAGGGGCTACCTACCAAAGATTAATGAATAAGGTCTTCGCGGACCATATTGGGAAACTCATGGAGGTATACGTGGACGACATGTTGGTAAAAACACAAAGGGAGGAATCATTACTCTCCGACCTCACTAAAGTATTCGACACCATCAGAAAGCATGGCATGCGACTTAATCCTACAAAGTGTGCCTTTGCAGTAGAAGCCGGCAAGTTCCTGGGTTTTATGCTAACACAGCGAAGAATTGAGGCAAACCCGGACAAATACTGAGCTATACTCGACATGAAAAGTCCGACCTGTGTTAAAGAAGTGCAACAACTCAACGGAAGACTGGCAGTCTTGTCCAGATTTCTAGCCGGATCGGCCATAAGATCTCTTCCATTTTACGCCACATTAAGGAAGGGAAAGAAGTTCGAATGGACCACAGAGTGCGAGCAAGCCTTCTAGGATTTCAAAAATTTCCTGGGACAACCACCCATTCTTACTCGACCAAGGGAAGGAGAAGCACTGATATTGTACCTTACAATGGGAAGTCGGGTAATAGCCTCAGCACTGGTCAGAGAAGACGAAAGTGGGCAACAACCCATCTACTTCATCAGCAAAGCCCTACAAAGAGCTGAACTAAATTATCAAAAGATAGAAAAGTTCGCCTACTCTCTCATACTAACTTATCGACGGCTTCACCCATATTTTCAGACTCACACCATCAAGGTTCGGACTAACCAGCCCATAAAAGGCATTCTACAAAAAGACAGACTTAGCTGGAAGAATTCTGTAGTGGGCAGTCGAGCTATCTGAGTTCGATCTTCAGTATAAAGCTCGAACGGCCATCAAGACTTAATATTTGGCCGATTTCATTGCTGAATACACTGACACCCCCGGGAACTCCTACACAATGGAACCTCTATGTAGACGGCTCTTCAAACAAAACCGGGAGTGGGGCAGGTGTGATAATAGAAAGTGATCAGGGAACCCAAATCGAACTTTTCTTGAAATTCGAGTTCCCTGCTTCCAATAACCAGGCTGAGTATGAGGCACTGTTGGCTGGTTTGAAGCTGGCTAAGGAGGTTGGAGCTCAAAAGCTTATTATCTTCAGCGATTCACAGATAGTTACCTCACCGATAGAAGGGACCTACCAAGCCAAAGACCCTACTATGAAAAAGTACCTAGACAAAACCAGAGAACAGCTCGGATAACTCGGGGAATATGAAGTCCGCCACATACCTCGGGAACAGAATGCTCGAGCTGACGCACTCTCAAAACTAGCCAGCACCAAACCAGGGGGCAATAATAGAAGCTTCATCCAAGAAATACTACAGAATCCAGCAATTTCAGAGGAAGAGGAGGTCCTAGCAATATCAGACCAAGATCAAGGATGGATGACTCCCATAGTCAACTATCTTAAGTCAGAAATACTCCCTACAGATAAGAAGGAGGCAAAGAGGTTAAGACGAGAAGCACAATACTACACCATCATAAACAACATCCTATACAAGAGAGGGATCTCGACACCCCTATTAAAATGTGTACCGACCTCCAACACAAAAGAAGTCTTGGAAGAAATACATAGTGACATATGTGGCAACCATCTTGGAGCACGAGCTCTCTCCAAAAAGGTACTCCGAGCCGGATTTTTCTGGCCGACCTTGTAAAAAAAAAGAAATAGAGTTTGTCAAGACATGCCCACCATGTCAAAAACATGCCAACTTTTACATCGCCCCACCAGAGGAGCTTATCAGCGTAACATCACCTTGGCCATTCGCAAAATGGGGACTCGACCTCCTGGGACCCTTTCTCCAAGGGTCAGGACAAGTCAAGTTCCTCATTGTAGGGGTCGATTACTTCATAAAATGGATTGAGGCAGAGCCCTAGCAAATGCCACTGCTCAAAGAAGTCAGAAATTCTTATATAGAAACATTGTCACAAGGTTTGGGATTCCTTACTCCATCACCACACACAATGGAATGCAATTCACGGACACAGGCTTCAGAAAGCTCATAGCAGACTTGAAAATCAAACATCAATTTACGTCCATAGAACACCCACAAGCTAATGGACAGGCAGAAGCAGCTAACAAAGTCATATTGGCTGGGTTAAAACGGAGATTACAGGACGTAAAGGGAGCCTGAGCTGAAGAGCTCCCACAAGTCCTATGGGCATATCGGATAACTCCACATTCCACCATAAAGGAATCACCTTTCCGATTGGCTTACGGAATGGAGGCAATGATCCCGGTAGAAATTGAAGAAGGATTCCTCAGAATGATCTACTACAACGAAGAGGCCAACTCCCAACTCCAGAGGGAAGAGCTCGACCTACTTCCAAAAATTTGAGAAAGAACTCGGATCAGGGAGGAGGCATTAAAACATCAAATGGCCTCAAGATACAATTGGAAGGTAGTACAACGAAGCTTTGACAACAATGACCTCATCCTAATCCGAAATGATATCGGAACAAGTCGACTAGGAGAGGGGAAGCTAGCAGCTAACTGGAAATGACCCTACCGAGTTACAGAAGTACTGGGAAAAGGTTACTACAGGGTGTCCGAACTCGAAGGGCGAGAGCTACCAAGGTCGTGGCATGCCTGCAACCTAAGAAGGTACTATAGTTAGGAGGTAATAAAGATCTTAGGTCAAGGTGCACTCTTTTTTCCTGAAAAGGTTTTTTAACGAGGTACCAAGCCAAGATCTGTAAAATTGCCTGAATAAAAAGGGAAAACACCCACGTGTATATATTTTATTTGCCTATATGTCTACTTTCTATTGGAATAAAACTTTTCAGATTTCTGCAAAATTTCTCTACCAAAGCGCATTAATCTGAACACAAAAATTCATCGCCCGATTACAAAGCTACAGGTCGGTAAGGTGAAAACCAAATTTATCGCCCGACTTCGATAAGGTCGGCCAAAATGAGAACCAAACTCACCGTCTGACTTCGACAAAATCGGCAAGATGAAAAAGCGATAAAAACATATTAAAACAAAGTTATAAAAAGTAATCCATAGAAAGAGGCCTGGCCAGCCCTTATCAAAAATGGATTATTAAAAATAACTGGGGAAGGACCAGTATGAAGAAGCCAGACCAATCCCCCCAAAGCAACAAAGTTATAAAAAGTAATCCATAGAAAAAAGACCCGACGAGGTTTGAGAAAAAATGGATTGCTAAAAATAACTTGGGAAGGACCGGTATGAAGAAGCCGGACCAATCCCCCCAAAGCAACAAAGTTATAAAAAGTAATCCATAGAAAGAGGCCTGGCCAGCCCTTATTAAAAATGGATTATTAAAAATAACTGAGAAGGGATCGACACGAAGAAGTCGGCCCAAGCCGATTTAAGCGACAAAGTTATAAAAAGTAAACCCATAAAGAGACCCGGCAAGGTCCAATTAAAAAAGGGATTACTAGAAAAAACTCGAGAAGATTTGATCGACCAACGAGAGGATGTACGCTAGAAGGGACGCAGTTCGACCCGAAAAAAGCCACGACCTTGCAAGTGTTCTATATTAAAAGGAACAAAGCTAGCCTCAGAGGCCACTTCGACTACAGCAGGAAATAAACATACAAAAGAGGTCAGACAGCAAGACTCCCACACTCTAAAAATTCCTGGAAATAGCAGAAGTGAAAACCAGTATAGCAAAAAAGATGCTATAATAAAAGCTTAAGAAGGCGACCTCCAAATCAACCGTAAGAGCTCAAAAGTATTTGTTTTTTGAAAGGCAAAAGTTGCTAAGTAAAGCAACCTAAAGCAAGAGTCAAATCATCCAAAAAATTACAAAAAATAGAGTTCAAAGACCCACAAGCCGGGCCATATAGATACGTAAACAAACTACAGAGGATTTAAAGACTCTCCAGTAGCGGCATCTCGAGGTGAAGGAGGACGGGTCGCAAGCAGGACAGCATCAACGGTTCCATCCGGCCGGTTCAGGATCTGAACATTAGGGTCCGACTCAGAATGGCTGACCTCAGCTGTAGGAGTTGGAAAAGTTAGAGCAGCAGAAGCTTTAGCTGACGGCTCAGGGCGAGGACCATCATCATCATCCTCATCTGGGGCAGGAACAATCTTACCATCCTCAACAATATTGTCCAGACTAAAAAGACTCAGGTCGAGCTCGGGAGCAAGAACCCGGACCTGAGCTTTTAGGTTCTCATATGCGTCAGTCACACTGCCCACAAGATGGCCCTGAAGCTCAGCATAATCAGCATAGGCCGACTCAAGCCTCTCCCTGACCTTCAGCAACTCGCCGTAAGTAGTAGTATAACTCCTTCAACTTCTTGGCCATCTCCTCGGCCAAATTCGCAGCCGCTTCAGCCTTGGTAGCCCGAGACTTTTCCTTATCTAAATCCAGCTCTAGCTTAATAACTCTAGCATCCAGCTCGTCCTTCAACCCCTTAATCCTGTCATACTCTGACTTGGCTTCCAGCATAAATACCTTCGTCGCATGGACGGGGGAATCTTAAATTGAGCAAAACAACGCTGCACCCATGAGAGCCATTTGAACACTAGCACTGGTGATAAAATTCAAATAACGCAGGAGGGACACATCGTCCATGGAAAGTCGACCATAGGGAGCAATCTGGTTATCAACAAACCTCACAGCATCGAAATCAGGGGCATCTAGGTCAAAAGGCTCAATAGTTTTTTGTTTCTTAGGAGGAAGGCCAGCAGCAGAGTGAGAGGCAACACCAGAGGTTAATGGATCGGAAGAGGCCAAGCGAACTTGAGGAGTAGGGATAATCTTCCTCGGTCCAAAAGTATCCGAGGTCGACCTCCCCTGGGCACCCTTCGAAGATTCCTCCCCAGAACCTTTGGCCGAGATGTTCTGAGCCATGGTAGCCTTCCTCACCCTCTTAAAAGCCTTCATACCATTAGTAGTTTTCACCATCTCTGAAAAAAGAAAGCAAAGCAAAGGCCAGAGTTACAAATGAGAAAGGGATATATTGACAAAACAAACAAAATAAAAATGAATCTAAAAAGAAATCGGCAGCTACCCAATTCAGCTCGAAGGAGGGAGGGATTCCCCAAAAACCTCTTCGTATTAAGATGAGGAGGCTCCCCTCAATTCTCCTCCAGTACATGTACAAAGGTCTGCTCGACCTCATCTAACATCTCCCAAGAATACCTAGACACTACCACATTCTTTTACCAGTATAAAGGGAAGGCAGGCTCATCATTATGTTCCAAGAAAAAAGGCCGAGCTCCTTCAACAGCTTGGACCTTGAAGTAATAATTCTTGAAATTCCTAAAAGACTCATCATACATGGAAAAAATTTTCTTCCCCTGGGCAGCTCGGAAGGAAACCCAGGAAGCCTTCTTCTTAGCCATCCCAGGTTTTGTCAACACAAAAAGATAAAGAAAGAGAGTTTGAGAAGGTCAGACATCTAGCTCCTGGCATAACAATTGAAAGATCTTTATGAAACTCCACGAGTTCGGATGGAATTGGGATGGGGCTACATTACAGGACCACAACAAGTCGGTCTCAAAGAAAGTCAAAGGGAGGGTGATGTTCATTTGGCTAAAAAAGTAATCATAAGCGTAAAAGAATGGACGGTCCCCCTGAGTCAGCGAAGGAAAACAAACTCTCTCATCTGGATCAGGCGCTATCACTTCATAATTCTTCTCCTGATCTCTATCACTACAAAGTCGGTGATGCCTCCTAAGTTGCACGCAATATTCAGAATTCACCACAGAAACACACATCAAAACAAGGGAGTCCAGCCAGTCAGACATGCCCTCGGGGACTTTGGAAGACATCTCGACAATGTTTTTGTAAGAAGACATAGGCCAACTAGTCCTACAGTGAGAAAAAGGAGAAATGGGTTACTAATCAAATAGCTCGGACAAATACAGAGATAACTCAGGTAAAGCATGCAAAAAGTTAGATACAGCAGTAAAAGGAAAACCCCAGGACTCACACCAAGGTCCAGGGGCATCCTTTGGAGGTAGTTATGAACCAAGTCAACCCAGAAAAAAAGAAATCAACAGTCAATCTCCTAAAAAATCTCTCAAACTACGAATCCTCCCCCAACATCACTTCACACAAGCAGCAAGGAACCCATTATCATCAAAATAGCAAAGCTACAATCATCCCCTACCAGCAGGCCAAACAAAAATAGGGAACCCAGAGACGAGGACATATAAGGACGAAGAGAAACAAGAAACAGCGATAACCCTAAGGCAGCAAAATTGCTTAAACGCATGACATAGCAAGAGAGTGCAAGAACCACTATAAAGATGCAGGTTTTCTCAGGAAAAAATAGAAATGGAATGCCACAATCTTTTCCTCGAAGGAATCAAAACTGACAATCAGCAAAAAACCACATGCAACAGTTTTCTCCATACAAAAGGCGATAATCAAACACATAAAGCAGGGAAAAGAAAAAATGTTAACCTGTAAAAAGGATAAGAAGCGAGCGCAAGGAGAAGATCAGAAAGAAACGGTGACAAATCCACACCAGCAAGGAGAGAAGTGCACGTGGGCGTGAGAGAAACAGAGGGAACAGAGCAAATGGCAATAAATAACGAAGTTGAAGGAGATGAAGAAACTGAAAAGTAAATCTTTTTTGAAATTCAAAAGTAAAGATACAAAAGAGGGAAAGAAGGAACGATAAAAGGAGTTAATAAGCATTAAACCCTCGCACGTTTTCAAGAAAACAAAAACAACTAAATTAAAGAAGAAAACGTTTCGCATTCAAGCCACTAATTCTACAACAAAGGTCGAAAATGCTCGAGCTCGGCTTCCCTGAAAGAAGTCAAAAGTCTAGTAAAAGACACGACTTCAAAGGAAAGACCAAGATCAAGCAGGGGCACTGTTGATGCCCTGGGTCGAGCTGTAGGACCCGGGCTGATCGAAGACAAGTCGACCGACCTCTTCAGGTCAGGATTACCTGACCTCCTCTCAAGGAGTTCGGCCAGAACGCTACAAGGAGCCCAAGCAGGCCCAAATAAAGGAACATAGCCCAATCTAAAGGCAGCTAAAGTCTAAAAAGATAAGGACGGTTTCCTTTAAAGATAAGATGACTTCACTCAAAGATAAGATAAGATAACTAAAAAGGTCATCCTATACTACTGTAAATACATTGGAGTGCCCAGGTATAACACATACTCTGATTCTACTAAAAACTTGCTTAAAGCCCATGCTAACTTAAGCATCGGAGTCTCTTGCAGATACCACCACCCTCCGGTGACGAAGGATCAGCAGCATCTCCAGCTCCACCAAATCCAACAAGTCGGACACGACAGCTCCGACCAACACAGTAGATCTCATTCGAGATCGACCTTCAGTTTCAGGTAACCATCGGAACATCGACCTTATTATAGAATCTGACTTTTAAAAGAGGTCGGAATTTTCTTTCTGGTAAGCTTCGAGATTTTTGACCTTTATTGTAAAGTTGATCATGAAAGAGGTCAAATTTTTTCACAAACTCCAAAAAGAGGTCGGATTTTTTTTTCCAACTTGGATATTTTTTAACTCATTGTAGAGTCCAACCTTTAATAGAGGTCGGATTTTTCTCTGTGAGCTCTAAAAGAGGTCGAAATTTCTTTTGTGAGCTTGGAGTTTTTGACCTCATTGTAGAGTCAAACCTTTAAAAGAGATCGGACTTTTTTTCGTGATTTTTTCCTTCCTCTTGATGACTTTGATGCCCCTTTTCTTGGAAGTGATTATACCACAAGGAAGACTTACATTTATGTTGTCCCCAATTTGGTACTTGGTTGTTTCCATGCCAGCAAATTCGTCAAACGAAGTCCTTTTATACTTTTTTGCAGATTCTGCTATTAAGTCTTTAATCAGACCAGTTATTTCTTCTGCTGGAGTAGTAGGCTCTTGCTTACTCCTTTCTTTCTCATGTATTTTCTCTTGCCAATTGAATTTTCGCATATTATTTTCTTCAATTGGCTTTCGAGTTCGTTTTGGTTTGCTTTATACAATGACCTTAGGATGGTGCTTTCTTCTCCTTTATTTGTGGTGTTTTCTTCTTCGAAAACATCCATCTTTATTGATGTGCAAACAACATCAAATTCTACATGATGTAACTTATGAAGGGGAAGGGGAAGACGAAGAGGTGGAGTGAATGTGTATGTGTGTATGTGTTTGAGGCGTAGAGGGCTTTTGAGATAGACGAATTCTCTCACTCTTCCTTGGTGCTGTTTTCTTTTTCATAATGAGGAAGATGAATGGTAATGGAAGTTGAAGAGGGAGAGGTGGCCGAATGGTGAGGTGAGTGGAAGGAGGTTAGAGGAGCATTAAATGCTTGATTGGAAAGAGAGAGTGGAGGGAGTTATTAACCATTAAGAGAGCGGTTATTATCCAAAGGGGTTTCGAAAAACTGAAAAAAGGGTTTCCTTGAATCAAGGGATTAGTTGGAAGGAAAGATTTGATTTGACAACATGCTTCTTCCAACAAGATTTGATAAGACAACCAAGAGATTTTGTGAGTTTATTTTTCAAACAAAAACGGGAAACTAACAAAACTGTCATGGTGGGGTCAAAGATATTTGGTGGGGCCCATGAAACTTAAATTCTGTGTTGCCTCCCCCTTAATTATAGCTCTTCCATCATGTCCTCATTTTTATCTCGTCCCCCTTAAATCAAACATTCCCAAACTTTTTCTCAAGGTGCAGAATCTATCTTCACATAGGAGTTTTGTAAAAATATCAGCAATTTGGTCTTCAGATGTTACAAATTGAATATCAATAGTACCCTTTTGCACATGCTCTGTAATAAAATGATATTTTATCTCAATGTGCTTGGTTCTTGAGTACAGAACATGATTTTTTGAAATGTTTATAGCACTCATATTATCACAAAATAAGGGTATACTATTATTTTTAATTTGTAATCTTCTAATTGTATTTTTAACCAAATTAATTGAGAGCAACAAGCAGATGCGGAAATGTATTCTGCTTCAGCCGTGGATAAAGCCACTGTGGCTTGCTTCTTGCTTGACCACATGTTGAGTGAGCTTCCAAGGAAGCAACACATGCCGGATGTGCTTCGTCTATCCACTCTATCTCCCGCATAATCTGCATCACAAAACCCTACTGCACAAAAATCATCAGATTTAGGATACCATAATCCAAAATTACAAGTCCCCTTAATGTATCTAATGATGCATTTAACAGCCATAAGATGGGATTCTTTTGGGTGAGATTAAAATCTTGAGCATACACCCACACTTTGGACAATATCCGGTCTAGAGGAGGTAAGGTACATAAGTGAACCTATCATTCCTCTATACCTTGTTTTATCCACATCTTGGCCATCATCATCCTTTTTAAGTTTTGTGTTAGGATGCATTGGTGTACCCATTGGTTTGGAATTTTCTAGGACAAACCTTTTGATAAGTTTTTTTGCATACTTTCCTTGGTGAATAAAAGTACCACTAGGAGTTTGTTTGATTTGGAGGCCAAGAAAGAAAGTTAGCTCTCCCATTAAACTCATTTCAAACTCACTAGTCATGAGTTTTCCAAACTCTTCACACAAGGACACATTGGCCGATCCAAATACAATGTCATCAACATAGACTTGAACAAGGAGTATATCATCATTAGATGCTTTAATAAATAAAGTAGTGTCGGTGGTACCCCTTTGAAATTGATTTTCCAATAAAAAGGCACTAAGCCTTTCATACCAAGCTCTTGGAGCTTGTCTAAGACCATAAAGAGCCTTAGTTAGTTTGAAAACATGATTTGGAAACTCATTATCCTCAAAACCGGGGGGTTGAGTGGTGCACGAAATTGTGATGTCACATTCATAATTTGTCACAACTTCGATACAACTAACCAGCAAGTGCACTGGGTCGTCCAAGTAATACCTTACGTGAGTAAGGGTCGAATCCCACGGAGATTGTTGGTATGAAGCAAGCTATGGTCACCTTGTAAATCTCAGTCAGGCAGATATAAAGTGATAATGGTGTTTTCGAATATTATATAATAAAATAGGGATAGAGATACTTATGTAAATCATTGGTAGGAATTTCAGATAAGCGAATGGAGATGCTTTTCGTTCCTCTGAACCTCTGCTTTCCTGCTATCTTCATCCAGTCAGTCTTACTCTTTTCCATGGCTGGCTTTATGTGATACATCACCACTGTCAATGGCTACTTTCGGTCATCTCTCGGGAAAATGATCCAATGCCTTGTCACGGCACGGCTAATCGTCTGGAGGCATCACCCTTGCCAATGGCTTCATCTTATCCTCTCAGTGAATAATATGCTCACGCACCCTGTCACGGCACGGCTATTCATCTGTCGGTTCTCGATCATGCTGGAATAGGATTTACTATCCTTTTGCGTCTGTCACTAACGCCCTGCAATCGCGAGTTAGGAGCTCGTCACAGTCATTCAATCATTGAATCCTACTCGGAATACCACAGACAAGGTTTAGACTTTCCGGATTCTCTTGAATGCCGCCATCATTCTAGCTTATGCCATGAAGATTTTGGTTAAGAGATCTAAGAGATATTCATTCTAGCTTATTTCATGTAGAACGGAAGTGTTTGTCAGGCACGTGTTCATAGGGGAGATGGTGATGAGCGTCACACATAATCATCACCTTCATCACGTTCTTGGGTGTGAATGGATATCTTAGAAGCGAAATAAGATGAATTGAATAGAAAACAGTAGTACTTGCATTAATCTTTGAGGAACAGCAGAGCTCCACACCTTAATCTATGGAGTGTAGAAACTCTACCGTTAAAAATACATAAGTGAAGGTCCAGGCATGGCCGAGATGGCCAGCCCCCTAAAACGTGATCAAAGGATCATAAGGTAATCCAAAGATGAACAATGGATTAAAACTGAGACCAAAGATGTCTAATACAATAGTAAGAGGTCCTATTTATAATAAGCTAGCTACTAGGGTTTACATGAGTAAGTAATTGATGCATAAATCCACTTCCTGGGCCCACTTGGTGTGTGTTTGGGCTGAGCCTGAGTGTTGCACGTGCAGAGGCCATTTGTGGAGTTGAACGCCAGTTTCTGTGCCAGTTTGGGCGTTCAACTCTGGTTTTGGATCCTTTTCTGGCGCTGGACGCCAGATTTGGGCAGAAGGCTGACGTTGAACACCAGTTTACGTCATCTATTCTTGGTCAAAGTATGTACTATTATATATTTCTGGAAAGCCCTGGATGTCTACTTTCCAATGTAATTGGAAGCACGCCATTTCGAGTTCTGTAGCTCCAGAAAATCCACTTTGAGTGCAGGGAGGTCAGAATCCAACAGCATCAGCAGTCCTTCTTCAACCTCTGAATCTGATTTTTGCTCAAGTCCCTCAATTTCAGCCAGAAAATACCTGAAATCACAGAAAAACACACAAACTCATAGTAAAGTCCAGAAATGTGAATTTAACATAAAAACTAATGAAAACATCCCTAAAAGTAACTAGATCCTACTAAAAACATACTAAAAACAATGCCAAAAAGCGTATAAATTATCCGCTCATCACAACACCAAACTTAAATTGTTGCTTGTCCCCAAGCAACTGAAAATCAAATAGGATAAAAAGAAGAGAATATACTATAAATTCCAAACTATCAATGAAACATAGCTCCAATCAAATGAGCAGGACTTGTAGCTTTTTGCCTCTTGAATAGTTTTGGCATCTCACTTTATCCATTGAGGTTCAGAATGATTGGCATCTATAGGAACTCAAAGTTCAGATAGTGTTATTGATTCTCCTAGTTCAGTATGATGATTCTTGAACACAGCTTCTTTATGAGTCTTGGCCGTGGCCCTAAGCACTTTGTTTTCCAGTATTACCACCGGATACATAAATGCCACAGACACATAATTGGGTGAACCTTTTCAGATTGTGACTCAGCTTTGCTAAAGTCCCCAATTAGAGGTGTCCAGGGTTCTTAAGCACACTCTTTTTTTCTGCTTTGGACCTTGACTTTAACCGCTTAGTCTCAAGTTTTCACTTGACACCTACACGCCACAAGCACATGGTTAGGGACAGCTTGGTTTAGCCGCTTAGACCAGGATTTTATTCCTTTAGGCCCTCCTATCCACTGATGCTCAAAGCCTTGGGATCCCTTTTATTACCCTTGCCTTTTGGTTTTAAGGGTTATTGGCTTTTTCTGCTTGCTTTTTCTTTTTCTTTTTTTTTCTTTCTATTTTTTTTTCGCCTTTTTTTTTCTGCAAGCTTTGTTCTTTGCTGCTTTTTCTTGCTTCAAGAATCATTTTTATGATTTTTCAGATTATCAAATAACATGTCTCCTAGTCATCATTCTTTCAAGAGCCAACATATTTAACATTCTCAAACAACAACTTCAAAAGACATATGCACTGTTCAAGCATACATTCAGAAAACAAGAAGCATTGTCACCACATCAATATAATTAAGCTAAGTTCAAGGATAAATTCGAAACTCATGTACTTCTTGTTCTTTTGAATTAAAACATTTTTTTATTTAAGAGAGGTGATGGATTCATAGGACATTCATAACTTTAAGACATAGTTACTACTACTAATGATCATGTAATGAAGACACAAACATAGATAAGCACATAACATAGAAAACGAAAAACAGAAGAAAGAAGAACAAGGAATGAATCCACCTTAGTGATGGTGGCGTTTCCTTCTTGAGGAACCAATGATGTCCTTGAGCTCTTCTATGTCTCTTCCTTGTCTTTGCTGCTCCTCCCTCATTGCTTTTTGATCTTCTCTTATTTCATGAAGCATGATGGAGTGCTCTTGATGTTCCACCCTTAGTTGTCCCATATTGGAACTCAATTCTCCTAGGGAGGTGTTGATTTGCTCCCAATAGTTTTGTGGAGGAAAGTGCATTTGAGGCATCTCAGGGATCTCATGGAAATGAGCTTCTTGCGCCTCTTGAGCTCCATGACTGGGCTCTCTAGCTTGCTCCATCTTTTTCTTAGTGATGGGCTTGTCCTCTTTGATGAGGATATCTCCCTCTATGTCAATCCCAGCTGAATTGCATAGGTGGCAAATGAGGTGAGGAAAGGCTAACCTTGCCATGGTGGAGGACTTGTCAGCCACCTTGTATAGTTCTTGAGGTATAATCTCATGAACTTCCACCTCTTCTCCAATCATGATGCTATGGATCATGATGGCCCGGTCTATAATAACTTCAGACCGGTTGCTAGTGGGAATGATTGAGCATTGAATGAACTCCAACCATCCTCTAGCTACAGGCTTGAGGTCCAATCTTCTTAGTTGAACCGGCTTGCCTTTGGAGTCAACCTTCCATTGAGCTCCTTCCACGCATATGTCCATAAGGACTTGGTCCAACCTTTGATTAAAGTTGACCCTTCTAGTGTAGGGGCGTTCATCTCCTTGCATCATGGGCAAGTTAAACGCCAACCTCACATTTTCCGGACTAAAATCTAAGTATTTCCCCCGAACCATTGTAACATAGTTCTTTGGATCCGGGTTCTTACTTTGATCATGGTTCTTGGTGATCCATGCATTAGCATAGAACTCTTGAACCATTAGGATGCCGACTTGTTGGATGGGATTTGTTAGAACTTCCCAACCTCTTCTTTGAATTTTATGTCGGATCTCCGGATACTCATTTCTTTTGAGTTTGAAAGGGACCTCGGGGATCATCTTCTTCTTGGCCACAACATCATAGAAGTGGTCTTGATGGGCTTTGGAGATGAACCTTTCCATCTCCCATGACTCGGATGTGGAAGCTTTTGTCTTCCCTTTCCCTCTTCTAGAGGATTCTCCGGTCTTAGATGCCATCAATGGTAATGGAAAAACAAAAAAGCTATGCTTTTACCACACCAAACTTAGAATATTGCTCGCCCTCGAGCAATAAACAAAAGAATAGAAGAAGAAGAAGAGGAAATATGGAGAGGGAGAGGGAGATGTGGTTTCGGCCAAGAGGAGTGTAGAGGGGTGTGTTGTGTGAATTTGATGAAGAATGGAGGTCTTTATATAGGGAAGGGAGGGAGGTTAAGGTTCGGCCATATGGGTGGGTTTGGGTGGGAAATTGGTTTTGAATTTTGAAGGTAGGTGGAGTTTATGAGGTAGGTTTATGGGGAAGAGTGGATGGATGTGAGTGGTGAAGAGGTGATGGGGAAGAGAGTTTGAGGTGATTGGTGAAGGGTTTTTGGGGAAGAGTGTTTATGGGGTTGTGTGAAAGAGAGTGGTGAGAAGAAGTGAGTGGGGGTAGGTGGGGATCCTGTGGGGTCCACAGATCCTGAGTGGATCCTGTGGGGTCCACAGATCCTGAGGTGTTCAAGGATTTACATCCCTGCACCCATTAGGCATGTAAAAATGCCTTTGTACCCAACTCTGGGCGTTAGTGCCAGGTTGGTGGCCATTTTGGGCGTTCAACGCCCATTTGTGTGCCATTTCTGGCGTTGAACGCCAGAACCATGCCTGTTCTGGCATTCAGCGCCCAGAAGCTGCCCATTTTGGGCGTTCAGCGCCAGAACCATGCTCTGTTCTGGCGCTGAACGCCAGACAGATGCTCCTCCAGGGTGTGATTTTTCTTCTGCTGTTTTTGACTCCGTTTTCAATTTTTATATTTATTTTGTGACTCCACATGATCATGAACCTAAGAAAACATGAAAAACAATAAAAATAAGAATTAGATAAACATTGGGTTGCCTCCCAACAAGCGCTTCTTTAATGTCAATAGCTTGACAGTGAGCTCTCATGGAGCCTCACAGATGTGCAGAGCTTTGTTGAGACTCTCCAACACCAAACTTAGAGTTTGACTGTGGGGGCTCTGGTTGACTCTGCTTGGAGAGAAGCTTTTTCTGCTTCCTCTCCATGGTTGCAGAGGGAGATCCTTGAGTTTTACACACAAGGGAGTCCTCATTCCATTGAAGGAATATTTCACCTCTGTCAACATCAATCACAGCTCTTGCTGTGGCCAGGAAAGGTCTTCCTAGGATGATGGATTCATCCTCTTCCTTTCCAGTATCCAGGACTATGAAATCAGCAGGGATGTAAAGGCCTTCAACCTTTACTAATACGTCCTCTACTTGTCCATATGCCTGTTTTCTTGAATTATCTGCCATCTCTAATGAGATTCTAGCAGCTTGCACCCCATAGATTCTCAGTTTTTCTATTACAGAGAGGGGCATGAGGTTTATTCCTGAACCAAGGTCACACAGAGCCTTAAAGATCATGGTGCCTATGGTACAGGGTATTATGAACTTTCCAGGATCCTGTCTCTTCTGGGGCAATGTCAGTTGATCCAGATCACTTAGTTCATTGATGAACAAGGGAGGTTCAACTTCCCAAGTATCAATGCCAAATAACTTGGCATTCAGCTTCATGATTGCACCAAGAAACTTGGCAGTTTGCTCTTCAGTAACATCCTCATTCTCTTCAGAAGAGAAATATTCATCAGAGCTCATGAAGGGCATAAGGAAGTTCAATGGAATCTCTATGGTCTCTAGATGAGTCTCAGATTCCTTTGGTTCCTCAGAGGGAAGCTCCTTATTGATCACTGGACGTCCCAGGAGGTCTTCCTCCTTGGGATTCATGTCCTCTCCTCTTCTCACAGGTTCGGCCATGGTGCTTATGTCAATGGCCTTGCACTCTCCTTTTGGATTCTCTTCTGTATTGCTTGGGAGAGTACTAGGAGGGATTTCAGTGATCCTTTTACTCAGCTGGCCCACTTGTGCTTCCAAATTTCTAATGGAAGACCTTGTTTCATTCATGAAACTTACAGTGGCCTTGGACAGATCAGAGACTAAGTTTGCTAAATTAGAAGTATTTTGTTCAGAGTTCTCTGTCTGTTGCTGAGTTGATGATGGAAAAGGCTTGCTATTGCTAAACCTGTTTCTTCCACCATTATTAAAGCCTTGTTGGGGCTTTTGATCCTTCCATGAGAAATTTGGATGATTTCTCCATGTTGAGTTATAGGTGTTTCCATAAGGTTCACCTAAGTAATTTACCTCTGCTATTGCAGGGTTCTCAAGATCATAGGCTTCTTCTTCAGAAGAAGCCTCTTGAGTACTGTTAGATGCAGCTTGCATTCCATTCAGACTCTGAGAGATCATATTGACTTGCTGAGTCAATATTTTATTCTGAGCCAATATGGCATTCAGAGTATCAACTTCAAGAACTCCCTTCTTCATAGGCGTCCCATTACTCACAGGATTCCTTTCAGAAGTGTACATAAACTGGTTATTAGCAACCATGTCAATGAGTTCTTGAGCTTCTGCAGGCGTTTTCTTTAGGTGAATGGATCCACCTGCAGAAGTGTCCAGTGACATCTTTGATAGCTCAGATAAACCATCATAGAATATATCCAGGATGGTCCATTCTGAAAGCATGTCAGAAGGACACTTTTTGGTCAACTGTTTGTATCTTTCCCAAGCTTCATAGAGGGATTCACCTTCTTTCTGTCTGAAGGTTTGAACATCAGCTCTAAGCTTGCTCAGCTTTTGAGGAGGAAAGTACTTGGCTAAGAAAGCCGTGACCAGCTTATCCCAAGAGTTCAGGCTGTCTTTGGGTTGAGAATCCAACCATAATCTAGCTCTGTCTCTTACAGCAAAAGGGAAAAGCATGAGCCTGTAGACTTCAGGATCTACTCCATTAGTCTTAACAGAATCACATATTTGCAAGAATTCAGTTAAGAACTGAAAAGGATCTTCAGATGGAAGTCCATGAAACTTGCAGTTCTGCTGCATCAGAGAAACTAACTGAGGTTTCAGCTCAAAGTTGTTTGCTCCAATGGCAGGAATGGAGATGCTTCTTCCATGTAAATTGGAATTAGGTGCAGTGAAGTCACCAAGCATCTTCCTTACATTATTATTATTTTCGGCTGCCATCTCCTTCTCCTGTTCGAAAATTTCTGAAAGATTATCTCTGGATTGTTGTAATTTAGCTTCTCTTAATTTTCTCTTCAGAGTCCTTTCAGGTTCTGGATCTGCTTCCACAAGAATGTTCTTATCCTTGCTCCTGCTCATATGACAAAGAAGAAGGCACAGAAAAATAATAATAATAATAATAGAGATCCTTTATACCACAGTATAGGGATCCCTGTGTGAGTAGAAGAAGAGGGGAAGACAAAGAATGTAATATAATGGAAGAAACACAACTGTGAGGAGGCTAGATATGTGAGATGAGATGTTAGGATATGAATGAATAAATAGAGTAAGATGGGGGAGGGAAAATTTTCGAAAATTATTTTGAAAAAGAGTTAGTGATTTTTGAAAATAGTTTTTGAAAAATGTTTAGTATTTTTTTTCGAAAATTTTTGAAATCAAAAATAAAAAAATAATTAGTTAATTAAAAAAGAAATTTTTGAAAAAAGGGGGAGATATTTTCGAAAATTAGAAAGAGAGAATTAGTTAGGTGGTTTTGAAAAAGTTAAGAAACAAACAGAAAGTTAGTTAGTTAGTTGAAACAAATTTTGAAAACCAATTTTGAAAAGATAAGAAGTTAAGAAGTTAGAAAAGATATTTTGAAAAGATATTTTTGAAAAAGATAAGATAAGAAGATATTTTTGAAAAGATATGATAGGAATTAGTTTTTGAAAAAGATTTGATTTTTAAAATCACAATTAATGACTTGATTCATAAGAAATCACAAGATATGATTCTAGAACTCAAAGTTTGAATCTTTCTTAACAAGCAACAAACTTCAAATTTTTGAATCAAAACATTAATTGATTATGTTATTTTCGAAAGTTTGGTATAAAAATAAGAAAAAAATTTTTGAAAAATATTTTTGGAATTTTCGAAAATAACTAAGAATTTTGAAAAAGATTTGATTTTTGAAAAAGATTTTGAAAAAGATAAGATTTTCAAATTGAAAATTTGATTTGACTCATAAGAAACAATTTGATTTTAAAAATTTTTGAAAAAGTCAATCCAAATTTTCGAATTTGATGAGAGAAAAAGGGAAAGATATTTTTTTGATTTTTGAATTTTTATGATGCAAGAGAAAAACACTAAAAGGATGCAATGCATGAAATTTTTAGATCAAAACAATGAATGCATGCGAGAATGCTATGAATGTCAAGATGAACACCAAGAACACTTTGAATGTCAAGATGAACATCATAGACACAATTTTGAAAAATTTTTAATGCAAAGAAAACATGCAAGACACCAAACTTAGAATTCTTTAATGCTTAGACACTAAGAATTCAAGAATGCATATGAAAAACATGAAAAGACACAAAACAAAAAATCATCAAGATCAAACAAGAAGACTTACCAAGAACAACTTGAAGATCATGAAGAACACTATGAATGCATGAAATTTTCGAAAAATGCTAGATGCATATGCAATTGACACCAAACTTATGATATGACTCAAGACTAAAACAAGAAACAGAAAAATATTTTTGATTTTTATGATTTTCTAAAATTTTTTTTTGGATTTTTTTTTCGAAAATTATATGAAAAAGAAAAATTAAGGATTCCAAAATTTTTTACATGAATTCCAGGAATCTTGCCATGTTAGTCTAAAGCTTCAGTCCAGGAATTAGACATGGCTCACTAGCCAGCCAAGCTTTCAAAGAAAGCTCCAGTCCAAAACACTAGACATGGCCAATGGCCAGCCAAGCTTCAGCATTTAACACCAGAGTATATTGCTCTTGATAACAAATTGCTGCTCATCATTTATCAAGTATGTGACTTACCTCTGATGGTTTGGAAGCCTCAGTCCAAAAGAATTTAGACATGGCTTTACAGCCAGCCAGGCTTCACATGCTTCATGAAACACTAGAATTCATTCTTAAAAATCTTGAATAAAATTTTTGAAAACATTTTTATTTTATTATTTTTTTTTTCGAAAACAGATGAGAAAGTTTTGAAAATATTTTTGAAAAATTTTTGAAAAGAAAACAAAAAGAAAATTACCTAATCTGAGCAACAGGATGAACCGTCAGTTGTCCAAACTCAAACAATCCCCGGCAACGGCGCCAAAAACTTGGTGCACGAAATTGTGATGTCACATTCATAATTTGTCACAACTTCGATACAACTAACCAGCAAGTGCACTGGGTCGTCCAAGTAATACCTTACGTGAGTAAGGGTCGAATCCCACGGAGATTGTTGGTATGAAGCAAGCTATGGTCACCTTGTAAATCTCAGTCAGGCAGATATAAAGTGATAATGGTGTTTTCGAATATTATATAATAAAATAGGGATAGAGATACTTATGTAAATCATTGGTAGGAATTTCAGATAAGCGAATGGAGATGCTTTTCGTTCCTCTGAACCTCTGCTTTCCTGCTATCTTCATCCAGTCAGTCTTACTCCTTTCCATGGCTGGCTTTATGTGATACATCACCACTGTCAATGGCTACTTTCGGTCATCTCTCGGGAAAATGATCCAATGCCCTGTCACGGCACGGCTAATCGTCTGGAGGCATCACCCTTGCCAATGGCTTCATCTTATCCTCTCAGTGAATAATATGCTCACGCACCCTGTCACGGCACGGCTATTCATCTGTCGGTTCTCGATCATGCTGGAATAGGATTTACTATCCTTTTGCGTCTGTCACTAACGCCCTGCAATCGCGAGTTAGGAGCTCGTCACAGTCATTCAATCATTGAATCCTACTCGGAATACCACAGACAAGGTTTAGACTTTCCGGATTCTCTTGAATGCCTCCATCATTCTAGCTTACGCCACGAAGATTCCGGTTAAGAGATCTAAGAGATATTCATTCTAGCTTATTTCATGTAGAACGGAAGTGTTTGTCAGGCACGTGTTCATAGGGGAGATGGTGATGAGCGTCACACATAATCATCACCTTCATCACGTTCTTGGGTGCGAATGGATATCTTAGAAGCGAAATAAGATGAATTGAATAGAAAACAGTAGTACTTGCATTAATCTTTGAGGAACAGCAGAGCTCCACACCTTAATCTATGGAGTGTAGAAACTCTACCGTTAAAAATACATAAGTGAAGGTCCAGGCATGGCCGAGATGGCCAGCCCCCTAAAACGTGATCAAAGGATCATAAGGTAATCCAAAGATGAACAATGGATTAAAACTGAGACCAAAGATGTCTAATACAATAGTAAGAGGTCCTATTTATAATAAGCTAGCTACTAGGGTTTACATGAGTAAGTAATTGATGCATAAATCTACTTTCTGGGCCCACTTGGTATGTGTTTGGGCTGAGCCTGAGTGTTGCACGTGCAGAGGTCATTTGTGGAGTTGAACGCCAGTTTCTGTGCCAGTTTGGGCGTTCAACTCTGGTTTTGGATCCTTTTCTGGCGCTGGACGCCAGATTTGGGCAGAAGGCTGGCGTTGAACGCCAGTTTACATCGTCTATTCTTGGCCAAAGTATAGAGTATTATATATTGCTGGAAAGCCCTGGATGTCTACTTTCCAACGCAATTGGAAGCACGCCATTTCGAGTTCTGTAGCTCCAGAAAATCCACTTTGAGTGCAGGAAGGTCAGAATCCAACAGCATCAGCAGTCCTTCTTCAACCTCTGAATCTGATTTTTGCTCAAGTCCCTCAATTTCAGCCAGAAAATACCTGAAATCACAGAAAAACACACAAACTCATAGTAAAGTCCAGAAATATGAATTTAACATAAAAACTAATGAAAACATCCCTAAAAGTAACTAGATCCAACTAAAAACATACTAAAAACAATGCCAAAAAGCGTATAAATTATCCGCTCATCATTGAGCCACATACACTTCTCTATCAATAAAGCCATTAAGGAAAGCACATTTAACATCCATTTGAAACATTTTGAAACCCTTATGGGCAGCATAGGCAAGAAGCAATCTAATTGCTTCCATTCTAGCTACCGGAGCAAAAGACTCATCAAAATCTATACCCTCTTCTTGATCGTAACCTTGGGTCACTAATCTAGCCTTGTTACGAACAACTTGTCCATCCTCACCAAGTTTATTTTTAAAACCCACTTAGTACCCGTTACCTTCTTACCATCCGGATGAGGTACTAGTGTCCAAACCTCATTCTTGTCAAATTGAGCAAGCTCCTCTTGCATGGCCTTGACCCAAGATGGATCTTCAAGAGCTTGTTTGATATTGTTTGGCTCCACTTGTGACAAGAGAGCAAAGTTGCTAGGTTCGGTTTGCCTTTTGGTGGAGGATCTTGTTGTTACACCTTGAGAGGGGTCACCAATGATGAAGTCATGAGGATAACCCCTCATAGACTTCCATTCCCTAGGCTTTCGGATAGGTGTTGAGCTTTGATGAACTTCTGGTGGTCTCACTGTTTCAGTTTCTCGTGCCTGCTCAGGAGACAAAATGGAAATGTCTCCTCCAATCTGACGAGACAAAACTGGACTGACAGATTCCTCATGTTGAACAGATTTGGGATTTTCTTTGCTTGTTCCAGCTTCTTCACTATCTGAATCATTATCTATCACAGTACTGGGAATTAAGTTAGAATCACAAAAAGTAACGTGTATGGATTCCTCTATGGTTCTATGTTCCTTGAGATAAACTCTATAGGCCTTGCTTGTGGTGGAATATCCAACAAACATTCCTTCATAAGATTTTGGATCAAATTTTCCAAGGTTTTCTTTATTATTAAGTACAAAGCATTTGCATCCAAAAACATGAAAGTACTTAAGATTTGGAGGGGTTCCTTTCCATAGCTCATAAGGGGTTTTCTTCAACCCTTTTCTAATGATTTTCCTATTCAAAATGTAACAAGATGTATTCACAGCTTCTGCCCATAAGAATTTAGGAATCTCATTCTCACAAAGCATAGCCCTAGTCATCTCTTGAAGGCTCCTATTCCTTCTTTCAACCACCCCATTTTGTTGGGGGTTCTAGGGCATGAAAACTTATGAGAAATTCCTAAGTCATCACAGAATTTTTCAAAGTCTTGATTTTCAAATTCTCTTCCGTGATCACTTCTCAAATGAGCAATTTTTAAATCCTTTTCATTTTGAATTTTCTTGCAAAGAGTTGAGAAAGCATGAAAGGCATCATTTTTATGAGCAAGAAAAAGTACCCAACCAAATCTAGAGTAATCATCTATTACCACAAGACCATAGTGTTTACCTCCTAAACTTTGAGTTCTTGTTGGTCCAAAAAGATCAATATGTAACATCTCTAATGGCCTTTTGGTTGAGATTTCATCTTTAGGTTTAAAAGAGGATTTTACTTGTTTGCCTAATTGGCAAGCATCACAAGTAAGATCCTTATCAAATTTGATGTTTGGAATACCTTTAACCAGATTTTTCTTAACTAGCTTAGAAATTTGGTACATGCTTGCATGACCCAACTTTCTATGCCATAGCCATTTTTTAGATTCAAGGGATGTAAAGCATGTTACATTTTGTTCTTTTAGGTCCTCAAGAGTTAATCCATACACATTATTGCATCTTTTAGCTTCAAATAAAATATCCCCAGTTTTCTCACAAACAACTAAACAAACAAACTTCCTAAAAATAACTTCAAAGCCTAAATCACACAGTTGACTAACACTAAGTAAATTATGTTTCAAGCCATTCACAAGAAGAACATCATTTATACAAGAAGAAAAGTTTTTACCAACTTTTCCAACATCCACTATTTTTCCTTTCGCATCATCACCAAAACTGACAAGTCCTCCATCATATTCATCAAGTTTTATGAAGAAGGTTGTCTTTCCGGTCATATGCCTAGAGCATCCGCTGTCCATATACCACATGTTTTCTTTTCGTTTGGATGCTAGGCACACCTACAAAGCAAGCTCAAGTGACCTTAGGTATCCAAATTTTCTTGGATCCTTTCACGTTAAACCATCTCTTATGTCCTAAGCCATTGTAATCAAAAACAACTTTACAAACTTTATCACCAATCATTCTTTCACCAAAGAAACATTGAATAGGAAAGTGTCCATTTCGATTGCATAGCCTACAAAATCTTGGAGTTGTTGTTTTGTTAAAATAGGTGGGGTCTTGATACCTTTTATCATTTGAAGAAGAAGCAATGTTTTCAAAATGAGATTTTTCAGATTTATAAAACCCCAACCCAGCCTTGTCATAAAGAGGTTTTTGACTAGCCAAGATTTGATTCAGATTTTCAGAACTTTGGGTGAACTTGGCTAAGTCTTTCTTAAGCCTTTTAACTTCTTTAAGCAACTCTTCATTTTGCTTAAAACAATCTACATATGCAAGAACGGAATGATTACTTTCACAGCTCTTAATTTGGGCTCTTAACTGCTTATTTTCCTCAACAAGATCACAAGCAGTTTCGGCCTCTCTCACTTTCTCTTTAAGAAAACTATTTTCAGCTTTAAGAATGGTGATTTGTTGTTCAAGTTCTTGATTTTCCAACAGAAAACATCTTATTTTTTTAGAAAGGTGGTCTATCATAAGATGAAGATCTTCAGTGTTAGGGTTATGAAAGACTACCTGATCTATGTGATCTGCCATGAGGCAAGGTTGTGACTTGGTCTCGGATTCCTCATCATCATCATCCGAGTCATTTTCCAAATCTTCCCATGAAGCCATTAGTCCCTTCTTCTTTCCTCTTTTTGGCTTCTCTTCCTTCTTTAACTTGGGACAATCAGATTTGAAATGCCCCATTTCCTTACAGTTGTAACAAGTTACTTTGCTAAGGTCTTTCTTCATTTTCCTTGAGCTGCTGCCTTTGCCTTTGAGCTTCATCATTTTCCTGAATTTTTTTGCAAACAACATAAATTCATTTTCAGATGAGTTATCACTGGATTCATCATCCAGAGGGTTAGTGACAGAAGAAAAAGCTATTCCTTTCTTTTTTGAATCTTTTTTTAAGAAGGTGTTTTCAAAAGCAAGTAAATTTCCTCTCAAATCATCATAGGTCATAGAGTCAAGACCACTACTCTCAGAGATAATTAAAGCTTTTGTTTCCCATTCTTTTGTGAGACATCTCAACACTCTTCTCACTAGCACAAATTTAGGATACTTGATTCCCATAGCATCCAAGCCAACAATAATGGTGTTAAAGCGTTCAAACATCTCATCAATGGATTCTCCTTCCTTCATTGCAAACATTTCGTATTCTCTGTTTAACATATCAATCCTGGCCTTTTTCACAATGGTTGTTCCTTCATGAGTGACTAGGAGTTTATCCCAGATTTCCTTTGCTGTTGTACAACGTGATACCCGTCGGTACTCCTCAAAGATGATAGCACAATTGAGCAGATTGATGGCCTTGGCATTGAGCTCCACCTTTTTTCTATCTTCATCCGCCCAACTTGCTTCAGGTTTAAGAGAAACAACTCCTTCGGCACTTGTAACAGTTGGATATTGAGGCCCTTCCAGGATGATCTTCCAAAGTCTGTAATCCACTGCTTGTACAAATATCTTCATCCTCTCCTTCCAATAGGTATAATTTTTCCTATTGAACAGAGGAGATCTGTTGCTTGATTGTCCTTCGGTCAGATTATAGGACACCACATTTGAGCCACTGTTTTCTGCCATGAGGATCTTTACTCCAAGCTGCAAAGCTTGATCTCTTTGAGACCAAGCTCTGATACCAATTGATGGTTTCAGTGGCTAAGAGAAGGGGGGTTGAATCTTAGTCCCCTTTTTGCTTAGTAACACTTGATGGCCTTTGAAATAACCTCAGGAGACTTTTTGATTTTTTGTCTCGTCCCTAGCCACGAGACTTTTATTTTTATCTCGTCACTTGGCACAAGACTTTTCTTTTTGTCTCGTCACTTGGCACGAGATATTTTTCAGTTTGAGCTCCTGTGCAATAGAAACAGAATTGGAGTAGAGAAGAGAGAAAATTACACCCAGATATATCCTGGTTCAGCTGCTAAGTGCAGTGCAGCCTACATCCAGTCTCCATCACAACCATGATGGAATTTCACTATAATCTTCTTGATTACAGACTGTAAAGTGCTAACCCAACTTACAAGGGGATTCCCACAGAATCATGAAACACAACATAGATGAACAAAGGAACTCTAAGACATCTATGGCTTTTTCTTTTAATTTTGCACTCTCTGCCTTTTTCCGCTCTATGGCTTTTTCATACAAACCTCACTGTTTGCCTTTTTCCATGAGACTCAAGACATGACAAAATTAAACAGAAAAATACTAAGCAGAATACATTGAAGGAGAAGAAAATCTGTAAGCTTAGGTAGCTATGAGAATCCTGTGCCTTGCACTCTCACTGCTTACTTCTAACTCCCTTGCTCCAAACAGTGGTTGTTCTCCCCTTTTATAGAAGAGAGAAGCCTCCACACTTGAAGCCAAAAATCCAAGCCAACTTCTTCTTCTTCAAGAAACAGAACCGGTTCGGCCACATAGAGAGAGAAGAGATAACCATGCAAGACCCAACATGCAATTACCTCTAGTCCTTCCTTGGTCACCACTCTTCATCAATCCGAGCTCTCTATCCTTGGCTTGTTCTCCAAGATGGATTTCTGGCCCTTGATGCTTCATGATGATGATGACTTCATCTGCTTCAATCTCTGTCTTTACCATCACTTCGCCACTCTAGCTACTTCCTGTGGTGGTTGAGCAGAATCAAAGACAAGTCACGCCTCTAAGAGTCTCCTCCTTGCTGGCCGAATCTTCTTTTTCCTTTTTGAGCATGAAGAGCTCGAGATTACCACACCAAATCTAACCATATTTGGTGAAAATCTCAGCCACAGCATGCTTTTATTTTGATATGTTTTCTTGCCATCATTGTGATGGTCTTGTAGCTTGTTCTTCCTTCACTTCGGTAGCTCCATTTTGCTTTCATGGTTTCCTGGACAATAACCGAAGCAGAGAAAGAAATGAGAGAGAAGAAAGTATGAAGAAAAGCAATCAAGTGTATCTGAGCAAATTAATTAAAGTGAATTTCTTTTACTTCCCTTATGTGGAGTAGCGTGTAGCAATGCTAATCCCATCATGTCAACTTGTCAAATTCTCTCTCATAGTTCCCATGCAATAAATAGCAATTGAATGAATTTTGGAATCCATCACATGTTTGAATTCTTGGATCCGATGGAAGCAATTTTGCTTTCTTTCTTCTTTGGTTTCGGATCATGCATGAGGAACTTTCATCAAATATAAAATTAGGCTTGGTTGCAACAATCATTTAATCTGGCCCAATAATAACATTTGCTTTCCTGATAAAACTTTTTTCGGATCATGTATTGAGCAAATAGGAAAGCATATTTAACTTGGACTTGTAACCATAATGGATTATTTTGACCCAAGTAACATAATGATTAATTCAGCCATATTCATCATATATTTTTGTATCAAACCAAAGGCTGAATATTTTTGATGTAATTGGGCTTGCATCAGAATTTTTTATTTTCGGCCCAATATTAAAAAACTGCAACAAAATTATTAATCAATATATATTAAATGAGAATCAAATTAATAATTTTGTAATTAATTTCTTTTAATAATATTTATTCATCACAAATATTAATTTAGAATTTTCTAAACTCATCAAAAATAATATAATATTTTTCTTTAAATAAAATTTGAAGCCATAACAATTTTTTAAGCAACATCTATATGTGTGCAGGTCTACTTAAAAAAAAAATTATTTAGTTCTTGATCTTAAGAGAAATATATGCAAAAATGTAACGTTGTATCACATTATTACAAGTTGTTAGAGAAAATAATTTTATGATAGTGATCTTATTTTTGGAGAATAAGAGACTTTTTATTTTAATTTTTAAGTATAAATTGAATTGAAATTTAGTTCTTCAAAATATTTTTTTTATGTTGGTATTTGTATTTATTATAATGTATCATGCTCTAATTATTCTGCAGCGAGAACAGTAACCTTATGCAACAACTTATATAGGGGATACTATTTAAAGAGACATAACCTGAAAGTTAAAAACAACACTAATTCATCATATATAAAACTAAAAGTACTTATAGACAAAGAGTATTGGTATAAATGTGATTTTATAAAATTAATTATGATTAAAATTATATTTATGTCATATAATTTATGTTGGAATATTTTTAATTAGAAATTAAAAAATAAATATTTTTAAATAATATTAATTAAAATTACGTTGAAATTTAATTTATTAATAGGATATAATTTATATATTTTTCATATTATTTTTTCAATTGTTTTTACAATGTTAGTGTCTAATTCATTTTAAAATAATCAATAAAATGAATTTTAGCATACACATTATTTTTTTGTAAATTGATGTTAATATAGGCAAGAAAAATAAGAATATTATTTAGCTTCAATAAATATAGGGTGTAATAGTCTTATATATCGGATAATAAGTTATTATAGACGAACACTTTTTAAATTAAAGGTAACAATTATTACTCTATTAATATCAATTAATATCAATTGACATGCAAAAACAAATTTTAAAGTGGATCAATACGTGCGGGTTTTAAACTAGTATGATGAATAGGATAGGTGGTTTTGTTAGTTGTTGTACTGGGTGTATACGTTGATTAGTGTAGGTTGATTGAATACATGGTGACAGATTATGGACAAATAAGAACCTATGTTCTAAGAGACGCTCATGCAGAGAAAAAATCCTCTCCCCCAGAGAGAACGACAATGCATTGGTGTTTATTTTTGGCCATAAGTTCTATACTACTATTATTTTTGTTGTGGGCTTAGATAAGTTGAATGCAAACAGTACTGTATATAAAGGGCCTTGAATTTCACTCAACACAACACTGGGATCTATTGGATCTATAAATATTGGGCTTCCATTTTTTATCTTTTCGCCCTCGGCTCCTCACCGAGACATTTGCTCGTTCCTTAAAAATTAAAATTAGAGTAAAGATTTAATTCTGTTTTGTCCATTTTTACGAAAGACAACACGATTTTTGTAAAGAAAATAGATATTTCGGTTTTTAATATTAAATATTTTGAAATTTTTTATTGCAATCATTTTTATTGTCGATCTCAATTATAAAAAAATATATAATATATATTAATTAAAATTAACGGATAAGATTATTAGAACATCAATATTTTAAAAACTTTCCTATACAATATACATCATACATACCCTTCTACTCTATTTGCATGATTTAGCTGGTATCTTTATCAGTGTGTGTTATATGATACATACGCTTCTGCGTCTACTTCTACTCTATAATAAATATAAGGTAATTTCTGTGATGGCATAAAAAACAGTGACTAAAGATAGTATTGGGTTGACCTACTATGGTGATACTTGGCTTAAGAATTATCAAAAGAGACTTTGTTAAGTAGAAAAGAAGATTGATGTAGTAACAAACTGTGAGGATATACCGAAAAAATGAACACAAAAAAATTTTAAATTTTTTCAAATTAAGTAAAAATTATATATAAATATTAGATTTTAAAATTTGAATTTCACTTGTATAATTCTTTTTATCCCGGTTTAAATTTAAAGTTTTATTCTTTTGACCCAATGATATTGGTAAAAAATTTAACATCATCATTCACAAAGATCGCATGAAACATTACATTTTTATTCTTTATGTAAAAAATAGTAATGAATTTTTTTAATGGTGATGCAAAATTTTTTTAATTTTGACATATAAATTTTTTAATTTTAATACTGAAATTTCTTAAAATTTTGAATTTGATGACCGTTTTTATATTTAACAGTAGAATTTTTAATTAATAAAATTCAATTAATGCTTTCTTAAAATAATTGAATTGTCATTTATTTCATTTTGGTTTGTTTATTTCTTTGAAAAAAATACATAAAATTAAAATTGCTGAGATTGAAAATTAATGTATTTTGTATAAATATATGCTAAGGTCCTTCTTAATTCACTTTTTTTTGTAATTATCGGTGTAAAAATAATTGAAATCAAATTAGTAAGAAATCATAAATTGCTAATAATAGTAATACTTTATTTTTTATCTTTTTTTATTTTATTTGTCACAACTCTTTCACTTTTATTAGTATTCGTAAAAACTAATTTTTTTATTATGCAATTTCAATTTAAATATTGTGATTTCAATTCAATATTATATTTAAAATAGACTGTTATTAATATTCATAAACACTAAAACACATAAAACTTCCGAACTTTAAATTTTGCACAAAAAATTCAACAAAGTACTAAATAAAAATATTTCTACAAATATAATTGAGTCAAAAGAATAAAATTTTTTAAATTTTATAAAATTTAATAATTATAAAAAATTTCTTATGTAACAATGATTAAAAAACATACAAGTGAAATTCAAATTTTAAAATCCAATATTTAATTATTTATATATAATTTTAATTTAATTTGATAATATTTGAAAAGAAAATGCATACTTTTTATTAAATTTTAGTGATTATTTTTATTCAACGAGTGGATTTTGAAAAAATTTTATTTCAAACGTTTTCTTAACAAAATATTTTTATTTTTATTTTCTTCCTTTCTCTCATTAATTTTTTTTTCATTTTTTTCCTTCTGCATTGTAAATTTAGTTATGCATTTCCAATTATTAAATTTGGTTATTTTTTATTATTGGGTAAAAAAATTATAACACAAGATTATTACTTCTTGATTATTTTTATTTTTTTTATATATTAGTGTTGCGTTTTCAAAGCTTAGCAGCTTTTTTGGTATTTAATTTTCCAGTATATTCTCCCTATTAGTTATCTCACCATTTTTTTTTGTGCACTACAAAATCTCCTTTAATAATTCTTATGCTGCTGTAATTCTAATAGTAGATCAATTTAATTAATCATTATTTTTTATGCTACCACAAAACTCACCCAAATATAAATATAATTTATTGTATTATTAACATAATAGCTGTTTCGTAGAACAGAGAAAAAGAAACAACTCAAGATATTAGCTGCCAGATTCCTATAGCAATAACAACTCTTACTTACTTAATCTTTTTAGCGGTTTAATTATACAGTAATATTATCCTTTTAAACTAGCAATTGATTAGCAATAATTTTTTGAAGCAATTTCTCTGTCTCACTTTTAAAATCTTCAAATGAAATTCGCTACCCTAAGTGGTTTTTATAGTCACACCATCTTTAAAGAAACCGTTACAAGGTGTCATGTCAATATAAACTGCGATAAAGTGTAGCAATTTACGTGCAAATCCTAATTCGTAGTAGAATGTTGTAGTTTACACATAAATAGAAAAAGTTGCAATTACGTTTGATGTTTAAAAAATTGTATTCTAAAAATATTTTTCTCCAAAAATTTTAATTACGGTGAATTGTTTTTTGGTGACTTACGTAAATTGTTTGTGTATATAGTTTTTCTTTTCTATTAAAAATATTAGAATAAACTATTAAAACTGTCCTTAATTTTTAAAGAGCTCAACAAAAATAATTAGATAACTATTAAAAAGTAAAAGTACATTAAAAAAATCGAACCAAAATTTGATCTCAATAATCTTTTATTTTTTAAATTTTTTTATTGACAAAAAAATGGTAAAATAAAAAATGTATTTGGTGTAATCACTAAATTTTAAGCATAAAAATGTGTGATTTTTTTGAATCATATTTGTAAAGAATATCAAAATTAACTATTTTTTATAATATATATTTAATATTATTAAAAGAGTATTTTTAAAAATTGAAAACAATGTTAATAGTTTATCATAAAAGTTTATTAGTTAATAACTTTAATGTGTTCTAAAAATACATGTTAACAAAACTAACTAAAATATAATATATCTAACATTCAAATTACTTTGTCCTAGACCCTTTTATTACCAACTATGACTAATTTCGCATGAGGGAAGATGTTGGATTTTTTTTTCCATTTATTTTCTCATGTTGCATAATATGGGTAGTTGAGAATGTGTTAAAAAATATTACATGATATGATCTTACCCGCACTAGAACAGCACATTAACATACAAATTATTTTGATCTTATAGGTGCAAATTGTAAAAATATTTTGCACTACGAGAAAATGCGAAATGTGCTTAACTTTTGTGAGTAACTCATATAAAAGGTGATTTTCGATTAATAAGCTTAATTGATTATATATTTAATCACTCTACATATTTTCATAATTTTATCAAAGAGTGAAGTATCGTTTTTGTCTCCAACGTTTGGAGTAAATCTTATTTGTGTTTCTAACGTCTAAATCATCCTATTTGTATCCCTAACGTTTGTAAAAGAGATGAAAGAGAACGTAGATAAAAAATGTTGAGAAAATTCGAAAAAAAAAACAAAATCCTTTTTAAAAGGGCAGTTATGTATTCGCGCATAAATTGAATTATATAGACATGTATATATAAATGACTTATACGTAGAGAATATTTGATTACCTCTTTCGATAAATATTTTATTTCTTTAATTTAAATATAAAAAATTTGCATAATTTTCTCCCTTAAAATTACTAAATTAGTATTTAAAATTTGAAAGTTACTTAAACCACCATTATTTTATTCATGTAACACACATAATATACAACTTTTCTTTTATTCATATAATATATAATAGGAAGAATTTCAAGTATTAGATTTATTGGGTTCTAATCATTTTTATTGTCGATCTCAATTATAAAAAAATATAAAATATATATTAATTAAAATCAATAGGTAAGATTATTAGAACATCAATGTTCTAAAAACTTTCCTATACAATATACATCATACACATCCTTCTACTCTATTTGCATGATTTAGCTGGTATCTTTATTCGTGTATGTTACATGATACATATGCTTCTACTTCTATTCTATAATAAATATAGGTGGATACTATTATGAAGATGTTATAATTGTTTTTATGTGAAAATGTATCTTTTTTACCATTAGATGATGAATTGAAGGGTTTGATTTTGATATGTTATAAAAGTATTATCTTTCTCTAAAATGTGGCCAAACAAATAAAGCACACTTTTAACACAAGACTCTTCATAAGAAGATGTTTTTAACATCTTCATTTAAATAGATGCCATAAATATATGATTTCTGTGGTGGCATAAAAAATAATGACTAAAGATAGCATTAGTAAAAATTAAGTATAAATATTAGATTTTGAAATTTGAATTTCACTTGTATAATTCTTTTTATCGCGGTTAAAAGAAATTTTCTTTAATTATTAAATTTAAAGTTTTATTCTTTTGACCCAAAAATCATTCACAAAACATCATATGAAATCATACATTTTTATTCTTTATGTAAAAAATAATAATGAATTTTTTTAATCGTGATGCAAAAATTTCTTAATTTTGACAAAAAATTTTTAATTTTGATATTAAAATTTTTTAAAATTTTGAATTTGATGACCATTTTTATACTTAACAGTTGAATTTTAATTAATAAAATTCAATTAATGCTTTCTTAAAATAATTGAATTGTCATTTATTTTATTTTGGTTTGTTTATTTGTTTGAAAAAATACATAAAATTAAAATTGCTGAGACCGAAAATTAATATATTTTGTATAAATATATGCTAAGGTGCTTTTTAATTTACTTTTTTTTAGGTGATTATCAGTGTAAAAATAATTGAAATCAAATTAGTAAGAAATCATAAATTACTAATAATAGTAATGCTTTAATTTTTTATCTTTTTTTTATTTCATTTGTCACAACTCTTTCACTTTTATTAGTATTCATAAAATCTAATTTTCTTTTTTATGCAATTTTAATTTAAATATTGTGATTTTTAATTCAATATTATATTTAAAATAGATTGTTATTGATATTCATAAACACTAAAACACATAAAACTTCCAAACTTTAAATTTTGCACAAAAAATTCAACAAAATACTAAATAAAAATATTTCTACAAATATAATTAGGTCAAAAGAATAAAAATTTCTTATTTAACAATGATTAGAAAAACATACAAGTGAATTTCAAATTTTAAAATCTAATATTTATATATTTTAATTTAATTTAATAATATTTGAAATGAACATGCATACTTTTTATTAAATTTTAGTGATTATTTTTATTCAACGAGTGGATTTTGAAAAAAATTTATTTCAAACGTTTTCTTAACAAAATATTTTTATTTTTATTTTCTCCCGTTCTCTCATTAATTTTTTTTCATTTTTTTCCTCCTGCATTGTAAATTTGGTTATTTATTTTCAATTATTAAATTTGGTTTTTTCTATCATTGGGTAAAAAAAATATTAAAAAATAACACAAGATTATTACTTCTTGATTATTTTTAATTTTTTTATATATTAGTGTTGCATTTTCCAAAACTTAGCAGCTTTTTTGGTATTTAATTTTCCATTATATTCTCCTGTTAGTTATCTCACCATTTTTGTCTGTGCTAACAAAATCTCCTTTAATAATTCTTATGCTACTATCATTCTAATAGTAGGTCAACTTAATGCTGCCATCCTTAGTCATAATTTTTTATGGGTGTTTACTACGGTATGATCATAAATTTATATGTACCAATACGTTTAAAATATGAATAAATAACAATAAGCCATGTGAAATTTATTTTTCACATCAACATCTATTTTAAATATATATATATATATATATATATATCACTAATTTTACTAAAATATCTTTATAATTTAATAAAAATAAAAAATATTTTTTATTTAATTTTTTAAAAGACTTAAATACCCTTTTTTAAATAATTATTTTTTTAAATTAATTAAATTAATTTAATTTAATTTAATTAATTTAAAAAATAAAAACAAAAACACATTTAATTATTTATCTATACTAAAAAAATTTATTTTAATCTTATTAATATCTTTCATAAACCTTAATCATTCATTCACACCAAAAAAATAAACAAATTTAAAAAATACAAAAAAAATTCACTTTGTTCTTTTTTTTTTTTGGGTTTCTCACCGAATCTTCGTATCTCTTCCATGTCTCCCTCTCTTCTCTTCATACTCTCTTCTCTCCAGTAAAGAAGACGAAGAAGCTTCCTTCACGGCGCCCTGTCACCGCAGCATTTGTCGGGCGCCTCACCCAGCCGAGGAGAACGTTGTCGTGTCAGAGGGCGTCGCCGTCTTCCTGGTTCCAGAAAGCGTCGCCGTCGTCTTCCTAGTTCATCATAACCATCGTCAGCCTCTCCCTTCTGGTAACATCCTCTCTGTAAGAAAGACTTTGAATTCAGATTTGTGGCATGCTTGTGTTGGCCCTCGTCTCTTTACAAATAATTTTGTATCGTTTGAGCTAAAAAAGACAAATACAATGCATAGTATGAACTAAAGTGTGTGATTGCATTATTATTATTCTTGTTTTTGAATAATCTAATTGACAAGGATGTATTTGGATATAAAGGTTGAATCTTAAGACACTGATGCCTAATTGGTGGTTAAAAACATGGAAGATGTTTTGTTTATTCTTTAAATTTGTTAGTATGGCAACATCAATCAATTTCAAATAATCAAATATTGTTGACGATTTTATGATGTATATGTAACAAGTTTCAGGTTCTAGTTCATGTGATTTTCCATGTGTATATAGTCTTTTAAACACTTCAATTTCTCTCGTTGTTGGATTAAGCAGAAAAGAAAAGAAAAAGCATTCCCAAATTTGATGTGTTCTTGTTGCCTTTGAAGAAGGGGGTGGTGTAACTAGAAATTGAAACCATTACATTATGGATTTGGATACCTATAGACAAACTTCCTATGATGGTCTTGGCTTTGGTTAGATCTCTGATTCATTCTTTTTATTTATTTGTTGAGTGTGTAGAGGTTGAAAAGGGAAAAACTTTAAACCCTGTCAATGCCAAACTTAACTACTCAAGGATGGCAGATAAGAAGAGCTCAGTTACTATTTTTGACTTTCAATTATTATAGGCCGCAACAAACAGCTTTAGCAAAAATTAAATGGCTTTGTTGTATAAATCCAACACGAAGTTTAGGTCTTGTGAGGGATTCTACATAAGTTGTGGTGGGTTTGGTTATTTGGATAGTGGTTTTGCCACTTTCTGTATCTATAATCTAATATTACTGCAGCCATATGCAAGACTTGCTAGCTCACCTTTGCAATTGTGTATTCACAGAGCCTCTTAAGTCCTTCTAATAGATATTAATCAGCTGTTTGGAGAAGGTCTTGAGCTATATCCAGAGTGATTTCAGTCGATCCAGTGTATATAAATCTGGACATCGATCAAATAAAAAGAATATTAGTTGCTCAAAAACTACTAGAAAGTTTCTATAAAAGATATGGCTGCAGAATTTATTAGACTTCATCATCAGCTTAAAAATTTTCCATCTAATATTTGGAATCTCAATATCCTTTGCATCCTTCTCCTGACATGAATAGAACATTTGTATATTAGTGCCAGAAATCTAATAATCTATCTCACTTACTGCTTGAAATTGCAATACAAGTTTTACCAATTATATAAATTCTACAACAACAATAACAACAAAGTCTTGTCCCACTAAGTGGGATCGGCTACATGAATCAAACGACGCTATTGTGCTCTGTCATGTATCATGTCTACAGAGAGACCGTTTACATGTAGATCTCGTTTGACCACCTCATAGATGGTCTTCTTAGGTCTTTCTCTGCCTTTCGCCCCTTGTCCATCTTCCATCTCATCCCCCCTCCTGACTGGATGTTCTATCGGTCTTCTTCTCACATGTCCAAACCACCTGAGACACGATTCAACCATCTTTTTCACAATGGGTGCTACTCCAACTCTCTCCCTTATATCTTCGTTCCTTATTTGATCCAATCGCGTATGACCACTCATCCATCTCAACATCTTCATTTCTGCCACACTCAACTTATGTTGGTGCTCCCCTTTAGCCGCCCAACACTCCGTACCATAAAGCATAGCCGGTCTTATAGCGGTGTGATAGAATTTACCTTTAAGTTTTAAAGGTACTTTTTTGTCGCATATAAAACCAGATGAACTCCGCCATTTTGACCAACCTGCTTGGATCCTATGATTTACATTCTATTCAATCTCTCCATTATCTAGTATGATGCACCCAAGATACTTAAAACTTTTAACTTTTCGTAGGCTGTTTTCTCCAATCTTCACCTCTATATTAGGGTTTTTCCTTCTTAGACTGAACTTACATTTCATATATTCCATCTTGCTACGGTTTATGCGCAGACCATACACTTCTAGAGCTTCTCTCCATAAATCTAACTTCTTATTTAGGTCTTCCCTTGACTCTCCCATAAGGACGATATCATCGGCAAAAAGCATGCACCATGGCACAGGCTCTTTGATGTGCTCTGTGAGTACTTCCAAGACTAATGTGAAAAGGTATGGACTTAAGGATGATCCCTGGTGTAATCCTATACCAATATAAAATTCCTCTGTCACACCACCTTGAGTCTTCACACTAGTTGTGGCCCCATCATACATGTCTTTAATTGCACGAATATATGTGATCCTTACTCTCCTCTTTTCTAAAACCTTCCATAAGACCTCCCTTGGTACTCTATCATACGCTTTTTCCAAATCAATAAACACCATATGTAGATCCCTTTTATTAATACGATACCTCTCCATCATCCTTCTTAAAAGGTATATTGCTTCAGTGGTAGATCTGCCTGGCATAAATCCAAATTGGTTCTCTGTTACTTTTGTCTCTTTTCTCAATCTCCGTTCTATCACCCTTTCCCATAACTTCATGGTATGACTCATAAGCTTGATCCTTCTATAGTTTTCACAACTTTGTATATCCCCTTATTCTTGTAAATAGGTACCAAGGTGCTCTTTCTCCACTCATCAGGCATCTTCTTTGATCTTAAAATCTCATTAAAAAGCTTGGTTAACCAGTTGATGCCTTTTTCTCCAAGACCCTTCCAAACCTCAATCGAGATATTATCAGGTCCTACTACCCTGCCATTTTTCATCTGCTTTAGAACCTCTTTTATCTCGAAGTCTCGGATCCTCTGATAGTATTCAAAGTTTTGCTCTTCTTCCCTTGTGCATAATCGACCAAGGCTCGGAAGAGTCTTCTGTCCCTCATTAAATAACTCGAAGAAGTAGCTCTTCCACTGACGTGGGGCAGAAGTCGGCTAATTAAGAAATCAAAATATGGAATACGTTGTGAGTATAGTTCTTAATCAGCTAAGATCCGCCTCATCAATTTAGAAAAGTTGTCACAAAAGTTTAGAATAAAATACTGAGAGTATGAGTCCCAGGTCGGCTCCCAACGAGTTGCGAAAAAGGGTGCTAATTTATTAATCAGGAGTTTTAAAGAAAGTTTGAGTTGGATAATGAGCAATTAAAATAATTGTAAATTAAAGCAATAAAAACTAAGGATTATTATTAATATAAAAAGCCTTGACTGGGGGAATGATTAATTGGAATTTCTGTCCTTGTTGGAATCTTCTCAAGTGTAGTATAAAGAGGTTGTTGTTTTCACTTAGTTAACCCTTACTAAATAAAGGAAAGTCAAGTGATTGAGCTAACTCTTATCCGCAAATCCTAGTCTTCTCCCTTGGAAAGGTCTAGCATTAGTAGATACGAAATTAGCCAACAACTTCCAATTTAACTAAGCACTTGAGCATTCCAACTCAAGTGTCTCCTCTTAATCACCCCCATGTCAAGTAGAAAATCTACTCCATTGACATGGATATAACGCTCGTAAAAATATAAGAATAAGACATAATAAATTAAATAAAATAAAGATTGAAAATTAATTAAAAATAAAAATAATCCTTTCCATTAACAATCCATGAAAATAATCCAATTGTAACTCTGAACATGGAAGAGTAAGTAACAAGCCAAATAAGATAAATTAAAAGAGTAAAGAAATAGGAAACAAACTAGAATAGTATCTTCAACGGAGGTGATGACTCTTCAATATCCAAATTCAAAGCAAAAGCATAAAACTATGAATGTAAAGCGAATCTAAAGGAAGAGTATGTTCTCTTTAGATTCAGATCTAAAACCTAAAAACTATCCTAATGAGAATGTCTGAATGTATGTTGAGTCTTTGCATGTTTCCTGGCTCTAATCTGTGTTTCTGGGCCAAAAAATTCTTGGGACAACCACCTATTCTAACTCGGCCGTGGGTAGGAGAACCACTTGTATTATATCTCGCAGTAGAAAATCGGGCAGTAGCTTCAGCACTAGTCCGAGAAGACGACAGCGGACAACAACCCATATACTTCATCAGCAAAGCACTACAAGGGTCCGAACTAAACTACCAAAAATAGAAAAATTCGCCTATGCCCTCATATTAACATCCCGACGACTCTGTCCATATTTCCAAGCCCACATCATCAGGGTTAGGACCAACCAACCCATAAAAGGCATACTACAAAAAATGGATTTGGCGGGTAGAATATTGTAATGGGCAGTCGAGTTGTCTAAATTCGACCTTCAGTATGAAGCTCGGACAGCCATTAAATCACAGTATCTGGCCGACTTCATTACAGAATTTACGGACACGCCGAAAATCCCTACAGAAGGAATCTCTACGTAGATGGTTCTTCAAACAAAACCAGAAGTAGCGCAGGAGTGGTAATAGAAAGCAACCAGGGAATACAAATCGAACTTTCCCTGAAATTCGGATTCCATGCTTCAAACAATCAGGCCGAATATGAGGTACTACTAGCTGGTTTGAAGCTGGCTAAGGAGGTCGGAGCTCAAAAGCTTATTATCTTCAGCGACTCACAAATAGTCACCTCACAAATAACAGGGAGTTACCAAGCCAAGGATCCCACCATGAAAAAGTACTTGGACAAAACCAGGGAACAACTCGGACAACTCGGGAAATATGAGGTCCGACATATACCTCGGGAACAGAATGCTCGAGCTGATGCACTCTCAAAACTATCCAACACCAAACCAGGGGGCAATAATAGAAGCCTCATCCAGGAAATGCTGCAGAACCCATCAATCTCGGAAGTAGAAAAAGCCCTAATCATAACAGGTCTGGATCAAGGATGGATGACTCCCATAATTAAATACCTCAAAACAAAAACACTCTCTACAGACAAGAAGGAGGCAAAGAGGTTAAAAAGGGAGGCATAATACTACACTATCATAAACAATACTCTATATAAAAGAGGAATTTCAATACCATTGTTGAAATGTGAGCCAACTTCCAACACAAAGGAAGTTTTAGAGGAAGTACACAGTGGCATCTGTGGCAATCATCTCGGAGCACAGGCACTTACCAAAAAAGTCATCCGGGCCAGATTTTATTGGCCAACTCTACAGAAAGAAGCCACAAAGTTCGTAAAGACATGTCTACCATGTCAGAAACATGCCAACTTTCACATCGCCCCGCCAGAGAAACTCATAAGCATAACCTCACCTTGGCTATTCGCAAAATGGAGACTCGACCTTCTCGGACCTTTCCCTCAGGGATCAGGACAAGTCAAATTCCTCATAGTAGGGATAGACTATTTCACAAAATGGATCGAGGCGGAACCCCTAGCTAATGCCACTGCTCAAAGAAGTCGAAAATTTCTATATAGAAACATTGTCACAAGGTTTGGGGTTCCATACTCCATCACCACGGACAATGGTACCCAATTCACAGATGCAGGCTTCAAAAAGTTAGTGGCCGACTTAAATATGAAACACCAATTCACATCCGTAGAACATCCCTAGGCCAATGGACAAGCAGAAGCCACTAACAAAGTCTTATTGGCCGGGTTAAAATGAAGATGCAAAGGGAGCCTGGGCCGAAGAACTCCCACAAGTCCTATGGGTATATCGAACAATGCCACATTCCACCACAAAAGAATCACCTTTCCGATTAGCCTACAGAACGGAGGCAATGATCCCAGTAGAGGTCGAAGAATGGTCGCCCAGAGTGATCCATTATAATGAAGAAGCCAACTCCCAACTTCAAAGGGAAGAGCTCGACTTACTCCCAGAAATTCGAGAAAGAGCTCGGATCAGGGAAGAAGCATTAAAACGTCGGATGGTTGCAAGATACAATCAAAAGGTAGTGCCACAAAGTTTTGCCGAGAACGACCTCGTCCTCATCCGAAATGATATCGGAATAACTCGACCTGGAGAAGAAAAGCTGGCAGCAAATTGGAAAGGACCCTACAGAGTCATAAAAATACTTGGAAAGGGCTACTACAGATTGTCCGAACTCGAAGGGCGAGAGCTTCCTAGGTCATGGCACGCCTGCAACCTAAGAAGGTACTATAGTTAGAGGTGATAAAGATCTTAGGATAAGGCACACTCTTTTTTCTGAAAAGGTTTTTTAAAGAGGTGCCAAACCAAGATCTACAAATTGCCCGACTTAGAGGGATAAAACTTCCACATGTATATATCTGCATTTTATTTTAAATAAAGTTTTTAGATTTTCTACAAATTCTCAAGACGCATTAATCTGAAATGCTAAAAAATTCATTGCCCGATTATGAAGCTACAAGATCGACAGAAAGTGAAGATCAAATTCACTGTCCGATCACAATAAAGACCAAAGAAGATGAAAACCAAATTCATCAAAAGGTCGACCAAACAAGGATCAAACCTAACCTCGACAAAATCGGCAAAGATGAAAAAGCGACAAAAACAGAATAATACAAGAAGTTATCGAAAGTGATCCATAGAAAGGACCTGACGAGGTCTTAATAAAATGGGTTGCTAAAAATAACTTAAAAGACTGGCCGACTTAATAAAGTCGGACCAGTCGACCACAATAACAAAAGTTATAAAAAGTCAATTCCTGGAAAGAGGCCTGGCCAGCCCTAAAAAAGAGGATTACTAGAAATAACTTAGAAGAGACCGACATGATGAAGTCGGCCTCCTACAAATAAGTTATAAAAAGTAACCCCTAAAAGAGACCTGACAAAGGTCCAAAAAGAGGATTACTAGAAATAACTTAGAAGAGACCAACATGATGAAGTCGGCCTCTTACAAACAAGTTATAAAAAGTAACCCCTAAAAGAGACCTGACAAAGGTCCAAAAAGAGGATTACTAGAAATAACTTAGAAGAGACCGACATGATGAAGTCGGCCTTCTACAAACAAGTTATAAAAAGTAACCCCTAAAAGAGACATGACAAAGGTCCAAAAAGAGGATTACTAGAAATAACTTAGAAGAGACCGACATGATGAAGTCGGCCTCCTACAAAACAAGTTATAAAAAGTAACCCCTAAAAAAAACCTGACAAAGGTCCAAAAAGAGGATTACTAGAAGTAACTTAGAAGAGACCGATATGATGAAGTTGGCCTCCCACAAACAAGTCATAAAAAGTAAATCTTGAAAGAGACCTAACAAAGGTCCAAACAAGACGGATTACCAGAAATAACTTCAAGCCGAAGTAAGGAAATCGACATACAAGTTGGACCCAAACATCCACAACCTTAAAAGAATCAAGCCACAAGTATGAAGATACAAAGGCAATCAAAAGAGGTCGGACAACAAGGCTCCAACACTCCCAAAAACCTAAAGGGTACCAGATAGATGCAAACAAACATGTTATGAAAAGCACAAGTTATAATAATAACAAACTCAAGAGGCTACCAAAAGCCAGCCCCAAGAGCTTGAAAACTACTTTGTTTTTCAAAGTAAAGTTGCTAAACAAGCAACTAAAAGAGTATCAAAAAGTCAGAACCATCAATTACAAAATATAAAAAGTTCAAAGCCCACAAGTCGGGCTATATACATAAACATCCAAGATAACTATTGAGGATCTGAAGATTTCTCAGTTGCATCAGCACGGGGTGAAGGAGGACGAGTTTGGAGAGGCATTGCATCCACCGTCCCATCATCCCGGTTCAAGATTTGACAACCAGGATCCGACTCGGGACAAACAACTGCAAGGGTTGAAGAAGTTGGCACAGCAGAGACCTTGGCGGAAGGCACAGGAGGAGGATCAACATCATCATCATCATCAGGGTCATCAGAAACAATTTTATCGTCCTTCACAATGTTGTCCAAGCTGAAGAGAGTAAGGTCGAGCTCGGGCGCGAGAACTCGAACTTGCTCCTTCAGGTTCTCATAAGCAGCATTTACGCTGCCTACAAGGTGACCCTGGAGCTCGACATAATTAGCTCGGGTGGACTCCAAATCCTCCCTAAGACCCATCATCTCCCTGTAAGTCATGACATAACTCTCCTTGTGCTTCAGCGCCATGTCTTCAGACAACTTGGCAGAAGCAGCCAAAGCAATAGCCCGAGTTTTCTCACCCTCCAATTCCTTCTCCAACCTCGCCACCTTCACCTCAAGCTCCTCCTTTAAGCCTTTAATCCAGTCATATTCCGACTTGGCCTCTAGCATGAAAGCCTTCGTGGCGCGAACAGGGACGTCCTGAGCAGTGCGAAACAATGCCGCCCCATATACGCCATTTTTAGGCTGCTCCGAGTGATGAATGATGACAAGTCATCTTAGCCTAGTTTTACTAGTCTTTTTCTTTTGTTTTTAATAGGTTTTATGCACTTTCTTGTATTGTAAGTAAGTAATTTGGAATGGAATTGCATGATTTCTTTGAATCAATCAACCACCCTTTAATTGATACAAAATCATGAAGTTTAAACTAAAATTAATTGGTTTTAAATGAATTTTAAGCTTTGTGAATTTTGTGATACTTTGATTGGTTGTTTTGATTACTTGTAGGTGAAGAAAAGAAAAAAAAATAAGAAAAGCGTAGCCTAAGGAGCATGATCTAAGCAAAGAAAGAAAGCGTGGCACAAGGAAGAGAAGCGTGGCTCAAACAAGGAGAAGCGTGGGTGCAGTCAAGAAACAAGGGCATAAAGCTCTTGTGGAGAGCTTTCCTTCACATAATCAGAAGCCAAGCTCTTGCCAAGAGCTTAGAAGCTCTTGCCAAGAGCTTTATCAAAAGTAAATGGAAGAAGGAAGCAAGAGACAAGCTCTTGCCAAGAGCCAAGCTCTTGCCAAGAGCTCAAAAGCTCTTTCCAAGAGCTCAAAAGCTCTTGCTAAGAGCTTTTTCGGGCATGCTTTGAAGGAAATCAAGGAAGAAAAGCTCAACTATGCACTCACCAAGACTTGAACCCATGACCAAGGGGAGGGGGTCAGCGCTATTCCACAAGGAAAAAACAAGCCAAAATTGGCTTGTTTTCATTCAGCAAGGTTCGAACAGGGAGCATCAAGGAAGCAAGGCCTTGTGCGCCACTCATTTGCCAAGGAAAATGGCCAGCAACTTCCTTCACCAAGGATTGAACCGGGCATCTCAAGGAAGCAAGACTTTGGGCGCTCCTCTTGTGCCAAGGAAATTAGCTCCACAAGTGCTCCACCCAAGACTTGAACCAAGGACCTCAAGGACAAGTAAAGCTCTTGCCAAGAGCTCAAAAGCTCTTGCAAAGAGCTCTGTTCTCTTGTCACAAGAAAAAGGCACGCAACACTTTAGCAAGGAAAGGGAACTAAAGCTCTTGGCCAAAGCTCTTGCCAAGAACAACCTTCCCCTGGGAGGTGCACCATGGGCCAAAAATTCATCAAAAATTCAAATTAATTCATTTTCTCCACCAAATTTTAGAGCCCACCCAAATTCTTAGATCCAATTTAGGAAGTGTATAAATAGGTGTTAGTTTGATTTAGGAAGAGCTTTTTACTGACTTTGAAATTTTCTTTTGCTTCTTTGAATTTCCATTTTTGTAATTTTTGAGAGCTCTTTACTTTGAACTTGGATCTTGGAGAATTAGGAAGGGGAATTGATCTCTCTTCTTCCTTGTTCTTGCTTGAGCACTCTTTAGTTTTCTTGCTTTTAATCTTGGGTGGAGAATTGAAGAACTTCTGTTTCAATCTCACTTTGAGATCTCTTGTTTACTTTTCTGCATAATTCAATTTCCATCTCTGTTTACTGATTCATCTTCTACTCTTTCTACAATTTACTTTTCTTTATTTCTTTTGCAATTGTTCTTGTTGGATCAAGGAAGGATTTGAGATCTAGACTTATTTTCTAGTCTCTTCCACTCCTGAGATCTTCAACATCCTTTTAATTGCTGCAAATTAAGCATCACTTTCTGTTTCAATTTCTCAAGCATTTCTACTTTTCTGTTTAGATCTACTTCAACTCAAATCACCTTTTACTCTTCTGTTTGTTGTAATTTACTTTTGCTTGTTTAAATTATGTAATCCCAACTCCCAATCCCATTTACAATTCAAGCAATTTACATTTCTTGCACTTTAAGATTCAGTCATTTATATTTCTTGCAATCTAAGTTTCTAAAATTTAATTTACTTGTTCTTTAAGATTCAGCACTTTTATTTTCTGTTCTCTTTAATTCACTGCAATTCTTCCCTCTCCCTTTACAATTCATGCAATCTAGTTTCTGCCAAATACAAATCACTCAACCAATACTTGATTCGCTTGACTAAATCAACCACTAAACTAAAATTTCTCAATTCTTCAATCTCTGTGGGATTGACCTCACTCATGTGAGTTATTATTACTTGATGCGACCCGGTACACTTGCCGGTGAGTTTTGTGTTGGATCGTTTTCCACACATCAATGAAGTCTAAATGACAGAGGATAGAGACATCATCAGTGGAGACAACACCATAAGGGGCGATCTGTTGATCAACAAATCTGACAGCATCAAAGTCAGGGGCATCCAGATTGAAAGGCTCGACAGTCCTCTATTTTTCGAAGGAGGAGTGATAGGTGGAAGAGAAGTAGTAGCAGAAGTCTAAGGAAGATCAACCAGGTGAACATGAGGAGTGGGGATCATCCTCCTCGAGCTAGGAGAGCTCGGCACAGGCTGTTTAGTAGGAACTCGGGAAGATCCTTCCCCGATCACCTTGGCTGAAATGTTCTGGGCCGCCGTAGCTTTCCTTGTCTTTTTAAAGGCCTTCATAGAGTCATTGTTTTTTTTCCATCTCTGAAAAACAAAAATCAACCATAAGAGCAGGTTACAGACTGGAAAAAGAAGAAAGCAAAGTAAAAACAAAAGGGCACAAAGATATACCCAGCTCAGTTCGGACAAGGGAGGGATCCCCCCAAGAACTTCTTGGTATCAAAATGGGGAGGTTCCCCCTAAATATCCTCCAAGACACTCACAAAGGCCTGCTCGACCTCGTCCAACATCTCCCAAGTATACCTAGATACCAATACATTCCTCTTCCATTCTAAAGGAAAGCGGGGCTCGTTATTCTCGTCCAAAAAGAAAGGACGAGCTCCTTCAACAACCCAGACCTTAAAGAAGTAATTCTTAAAATCCCGGAAAGACTCATCGTACATAGAAAAAACCTTGTGTCCCTGGGCAGACCTAAAAGAAATCCAAGAAGCTTTCTTCTTGGTAGTCCCAGGCTTGGTCAACATAAAAAGATACAAAAAGAGAGTTTGAGAAGGCGTAACATCAAATTCTTGACAAACCAGCTGAAAAATCTTGATGAAACCCCAGGAATTTGGATGAAGCTGAGAGGGGGCTACGTTACAGGACCATAGCAGGTCGGTCTCAAAAGAAGTAAAGAGAAGGGTGATGTTCATCTGGCTAAAAAAGAAGTCGTATGCATAGAAAAAGGGTCGCTCCCCCTAAGTCAGAACAGGGAAGCAAACCCTATCATCAGAATCAGGTGCTGCCAACTCATAGTTGTTCTCTTGATCCCCACTGCTACAAATTCGGTGATGTTTTCTAAGCTCTACAGAAAATTCAGAATTGGCTAGAGAAACACACAGCAACACAAGGGAGTCCAACCAATCAGACATCCCCTCAGGAACCTTAGAAGATGCCTCGACAATATTTTTGCGAGAAGACATGGCCAACTAGTCCTACAAACAAGAAAAGAAAATGGATTACTAGCCAAATACAGCTCGGACGATATCAAAACAACTCGGACAAATATGACTCAAAGCAGTACAAACAGTAAAAGGAAAACCCCAAGACGCACACCAAAGTCCAGGGGCATCCTTTGGAGGCAGTGATACAAAGTAAAAGACTCAGGAAAAACTACAGAAGCTAAAATAACCTAGCAAAAGACTCTAAGTAAAAAGACGTAAATCAGAGCAAGATCACCAAGAAGACCATCGTTCTCTACAAAGCTATCACAACAGAGAAAAATTTCTTCCAATCAACACTCCGAAGAGAAAAATGGGTTGTTAAAGCCACCTCTCAACTACAGTTTCAGTCTACAAGAACTACCAAGAAACAAAATTTACCAAGAAAAAATCATCAGAGATGCAACCTTTTCCAGGAACGAACAGAGCCATTATCCCACAGCGACTACAAAATCAAACAGTAATGCAACAAACATGCAAAGCCCTAAGATAAGCATCAGAGGAAATACCAAAGTATACATAAAGGTCGAAAGAAAGCCAGAAAGGTACATCACAATGACAGGCAGGCACAAAAACACGAAAAGGTTCAAGCTTTTCAACAATACACTCAAGCAAAAATTTAAATTTTACCAAGAAATGAAAGGAGCGACAAAAGAAGTAAAGAAACGAAAACCAACCTAAAGAAAAAGGAGAAAGCTCTGAAGAAGTTGAAGGACGGAGCAACGAAATCCGGAATCGCCTTTCAAGCAAAAGCACCCACAATCACAGCGTCGCAGAGAAAAACGCGAAACAGAAAGACAGAGAGAAAAGGGGGGAAGTTACAGAGAAGAAAAAACTGTTTTTGTGTGTAAAGTTCAAAATAAAAGAGCCAAGAGAAACGGGGCATTAAAAATCAATTAATGAGGGTATTAAACCCTCGCACATTCCCAAGACCAGAGCGCTAATGCAAAGCGCGCGCTTTTAGAAGAAGCGAAAAGAAAACGTTCCGCATTCAAAAAAAGACTCTACAAAGAGGAAGTCAACAGATGCTTGAGTTCGACTTCACCAGAGAAGGATCGAAGTCCCAAAACTAAGACTCGACCTCCAAAAGAAAGACCGAGCTCGAGCAGGGGCACTGTTCATACCCTGGGTCGAGCTGTTCGACCCGGGATGTTTAACGACAGAACGACCGACCTCTTCAGGTAAGACTATCTGACCTCTTCTCAAAGAGCTCGGCCAAATTACCAAGAAAGCCCAATAAAGGGCCCAGATAGAGGAACACGACCCAAATCCTAAGGCAGCCCAAGCCTACAGAGATAAGGGCGGTTCCCTTGGAGATAAGATGATCTCACTCAAAGATAAGATAAGATAAGATAAGATAAGATAAGATAAGATAACTAACTTATCTTATCTAAGAAGGTCGGCCCACACTATTATAAATACATTGGAGCACCCAGGTATAACTCATACTCTGATTCTACTAAAAACCTGCTTAATACCCTTACTAACTTAAGCATCGGAGTCTCTTGCAGGTACCACCACCCTCCGGTGACAAAGGATCAGCAGCATTGCCAGCCCAACACGCCGGATACATCATCTCCGACCAGCACAGAAGATCTCATCCGAGATCGACCTACAGTTTCAGGTAACCCTCAGAACAAGTGTGAAGAAGAAAGAAGGGGGAAAGGAAAGTAAAAAGTGAGAAGGAGTAAAGAAGAAAGAAGGAAGAAGAAAGAAATAAGAAGGGAGAAGAGAAAAATAGGATTTGGGGAAAAGATAAGATATTCTGGCACTGATCTAGTAAAACTGTGCGTCGCATGTGACGCGGACGCGTGGGTCACACGGACGCGTGACTTGATTTGTGCTAGTGGCACGAGAGCAGCCTTGCGTTCGCGCAACTCTCTGTCTCAAACGCATATTGCCAAAATTTAGGGTGACGCGTGTGCGTGGGTGACGCGCACGGGTGAATGGCCCTACTTTCAAAAATGACGCGGACGCGTGGAGGTCGCGTTCGCATGATGAGGCTTTGTGCTTTTAGCACAATTCCAGCCCTACTCCATCATAACTCTCTGCCATGCACCCATTTACGTCGATTTCGCGGGGTCACGCGTGCACGTGGGTGACACGCACACGTGGAGGGCTGGATTTGCAATTGACACAGAGGCGTCAAGGACGCGTTCGCGTGCATGCGTTGGTGCCAAAGGCACGCTTCCAGCCACGCTTCCGCGGGGCTTTCTGTTCAATTCCCTTTTTTCGCTAATGCTCTTTTGACGCGGACGCGTTAGCGACGCTGACGCGTCACGTGCTTCCTTTTTTTTATGCAGAATACAAATGCAAATGTGAATGCAAACTATATACAGAAATTATGAGAAGAGTCATTAACCAAAACAAAATAGAATAAAGTAAAATAAAACTAAGACTTGAAATGGAACAATCATACCATGGTGGATTATCTCCCATCTAGCACTTTGCTTTTACGTCCTTAAGTTGGACGGTCTTCAGGCTCATTCTGCTTCTGTTGGTGGGTCTTCCAAGAGGAAAACCTCTAGTTCTTTGTGATCTTTCATCTTCTTACCATGATAAAGCTTTAGGCGATGTCCATTGACCTTGATGAATTTGGAGCTAGAAGTATGACGCAGGTGAAAAACTTTGTATGGCTCTGCTTTTTCTACTCTGTATGGAACTTCCCATCTTGATCTTAGTTTACCTGGCATGAGCCTCAGTCTGGAGTTATAAAGAAGAACTAACTCCCCTGGTCTAAATTCTCTCCTTTTTATGTGCTTGTTATGGACAGCCTTCATCTTCTCTTTGTATCGCCTGGAGTTGTCATATGCTTCTAGGCAAAGGTTCTCTAGTTCTGCTAGTTGCAGCTTCCTTTCAGCACCAGCTTCCTCAAAATTCATGTTGCACTCCCTCACAGTCCAGAAAGCCTTGTGTTCCACCTCTACTGGAAGGTGGCAAGCCTTTTTTGTATACTAAGCGGAAGGGGCTCATCCCAATGGGTGTCTTGTATGCTGTTCTGTATGCCCAGAGTGCATCTTGTAGCCTGGCACTCCAGTCCTTCCTATGAGGCTTTACTATCTTCTCCAAAATACGTTTAATCTCTCTGTTAGAGACTTCTGCTTGCCCATTGGTCTGGGGATGGTAAGCTATTGCTACTTTGTGAACTATCCCATGCTTCTTCAGTAATCCTGTTAGTCTCCTATTACAAAAGTGGGTGCCTTGATCGCTCACGATTGCTCGTGGTGATCCAAAGCGACAAATAATATGGTTTCTAACAAAGGAAACAACAGTGTTAGCATCATCAGTACGGGTAGGAATTGCTTCCACCTATTTAGAAACATAATCCACAGCTAACAGTATATAAAAAGTAACCATTAGAGTTTGGAAATGGACCCATGAAGTCAATGCCCCAAACATAAAAAATTTCACAGAAAAGCATAATCTGTTGAGGCATCTCATCCCTCTTGGATATATTACCAAACCTTTGGCAAGGGGAACAAGATTTACAAAATTCAACAGCATCTTTAAAAAGAGTAGGCCACCAGAATCCACAGTCTAAGATTTTTCTAGCTTTTCTTTGAGGGCTAAAATGTCCACCATTCTCAGATGAGTAGCAGGCCTCTAAAATAGACTGGAATTCTGGTTGAGGTACACAACATCTAATTACCTGGTCAGCACCACATCTCCATAGATATGGGTCATCCCATATATAATATTTGGACTTGCTTTTCAGCTTGTCTCTCTGATGCTTAGTAAAATATGGAGGGAAAGTGTGGCTAACTAGATAATTAGCTACAGGTGCATACCAAGGAACTACTTCAGATACTGCATGTAAGCTATCAAATGGGAAAGTGTCATTTATAGGAGTGGAGTCATCCTTAATGTGCTCAAGGCGACTCAATTGGTCTGCCACTAAATTCTGGTTACCACTCCTACCCTTAATTTCTAAATTAAATTCTTGCAGCAGCAATATCCAACATATTAGCCTTGGTTTGGACTCCTTTTTAGCTAATAAATATTTTAGAGCTGCATGGCCTGAGTACACTACCACCTTAGTACCAAGTAAATAGGCTCGGAATTTATCTAGAGCAAAAATAATAGCAAGAAGCTCTTTTTCAGTAGTAGTGTAATTAAACTGAGCAGCGTCTAAGGTCTTAGACGCATAAGCAATTACAAAAGGATCCTTACCTTCGCGCTGAGTCAGCGCCGCTCCTACTGCATGGTTGGAGGCGTCACACATAATCTCAAATGGCTGGCTCCAGTCTGGTCCTCTCACAATTGGAGCTTGAGTCAGGGCAATCTTAAGCTTATCAAATGCTTGCATGCAATCCTCACTGAACTCGAACTCAATATCTTTCTGCAGCAATCTGGATAAAGGTAATGCTACCCTACTGAAGTCCTTAATGAATCTCCTGTAGAAACCTGCATGGCCAAGGAACGAACGGACTTCCCTCACGGAGGAGGGGTAAGGTAAACTAGAAATGACATCTACCTTTGCTGGATCTACAGAAATGCCAGTATTAGACACAACATGTCCTAGTACAATTCCTTGTTTTACCATAAAGTGACATTTTTCAAAATTTAACACAAGGTTTGAACTAACACACCTGTCTAACACTCTAAATAAACTATCCAAGTAAAGGCTAAATAAATCACCATATACGCTAAAATCATCCATAAAAACCTCTATACAGTTCTCAATGAGATCAGAGAAAAGACTCATCATACACCTTTGAAAAGTGGCTGGTGCAATGCATAAACCAAAGGGCATTCTCTTATAAGCATAAGTCCCAAAAGGACATGTAAAAGTAGTCTTTTCCTGATCTTCAGGAGCCATATGAATTTGAAAATAGCCTGTATAACCATCTAAAAATCAATAATGGAATTTACCTGATAGGCGATCAAGCATCTGATCAATGAATGGCAAGGGGTAATGATCCTTGCGAGTGGCTTGGTTGAGACGCCTATAGTCAATGCAAACCCTCCATGAATTCTGCACTCTAGTTGTCAGGAGCTCTCCATGCTCATTTCTTACTGTTGTGACTCCAGACTTCTTGGGCACCACTTGTATTAGACTGATACATTCACTGTCTGAGATGGGGTAAATGATATATGCTTCAAGTAGTCTGGTCACTTCTTTCTTGACAACTTCTAAGATTGTGGGATTCAATCTTCTTTGAGGCTGACAGACAGGCTTTGCTCCCTCTTCTAAGAATATTCTGTGTTCACAAACTTTAGGGCTGATGCCTACTATATCTGCCAAGCTCCATCCAATTGCTTTCTTATGTTTTCTCAGTACATTAAGCAGTTGTCCTTCCTGTTGGGAAGTGAGTTCCCATGCAATAATCACTGGGAACTTCTGGTTATCCTCAAGATAAGCATACTTGAGGTGTGGAGGAAGGGGCTTTATTCCAATTTCTTCTCATGGCTAGGTTCTGGATCATCTGGGGCTAGTGATAATGGCAAAGTGTCCTCATTGTGCTCAGATGGTGTCCCCACACTTGGACCTTGCTCCAAGTGCTTATCTTCTATTTCTTCTTGGTGAACCTCAGCTACAGTTTCAACATTAATATCACACTGGAAGATAGAATGATCTTCCGGAGGGTGCTTCATAGCTTCATTTAAACTGAACTTCACTGCTCTGCCATCTATCTCAAAGGAGTAAGTTCCTGAGAATGCATCCAGCTTGAACTTTGAAGTCTTCAGGAATGGTCTTCCAAGCAGGATTGATGATGGTCTCCTTGAGTCATTAGGGGGCATTTCCAGGATATAGAAGTCAATGGGAAATGTGAGCCCCTTAATGCTCACTAATACATCTTCAGCAATTCCAACTACTGTAATAATGCTTTTATCTGCCAACACAAAATGAGCTGCCGACCTTTTTAAGGGAGGGAGCCTCAAAGTATCATATATAGACAATGGCATTATACTAACACACGCTCCTAAATCACACATGCAGTCAGAAAATATTACACCTCCAATGGTACAGTTAACCATACATGGACCTGGATCACTACATTTTTCAGGTATACCTCCCATTAAAGCAGATATAGAACTACCTAAAGGAATAGTTTCTAATTCATTAATTTTATCTTTATGTATGCATAAATCTTTTAGAAACTTTGCATATTTAGGTACCTGTTGAATAACATAAAAAAAGGGGAACATTTACCTCAACCTTTTTGAATATTTCTACCATTTTGGGGTCAAGTTCCATCTGCTTTCTGAGCTTCTTCTTCTTCAACTATGTCCTGTACATCCTCTTCCTCTTCAGCGTCTTCCACTTCCACCACAACCTCAGCTGGGGCGTGTTTTGGTGGACTTGGCTCCTCATGGTTCCTCTCTTGCAATGTGGTTCCGGACCTCAAAGTGATGGCATTGATGCCACCCTTGGGATTAGGTAGGGGTTGAGAAGGAATTCCACTGGAGCTTGAAGGTTGGTTGTTGGAATTAGGTAATGAATATATCCTGGAGACGAGAGCTTGTAAAGTGGTAGTCAGACCATTTAAAGTAGAGTTCAGCTGTGTCTGCATGTCTTGTTGCCCTTGTGCAAGAGAACAGAGCATCTCGTCATTTGATGAGGAATTAGAATAAGTGATCTAAGGAACTTGTTGTTGGTTGTGCTGGGGTCCTTGGGACTGTCTTAGGTGAGGTGCTCTGTAAGGTTTGTTCTGATTCTGCTGTCTGTTGTTGTTATTCCACCTCTGGTTTCCATTGTTGTCTCTGCCTCCTCTGTTATAGTTGTCCCTCCAGCCATGGTTAGAATTATCTCTCCAACCCTGGTTGGAGTTATCCTGCTATCCTTGGTTATAGTTGCTACCTTGGTTGTATCCTTGATTCGGGCGGTCATAGAAGTTATGAGTGGCTGCCACAGTGTTGTCTTCCTGTTGGAGCTGTAGACATTCATCAGTATAATGACTATAATCAGCATAGATTCAGCATACTCTTTGTGGGACCAACTGTTGGCTTTGTTGTGGTGGGGGAGGCTGAGCTTGTTGTGCTTGTTGTTGATTTAACTGCATCTGCTTCAGCAGGTTGGTCATTTCACATATACTCTGTGTAAGAGTAGTAGTTTCACTGCTAGAGGAAATCTCTGCAATAGCTTTTGAATGGATGTGCATGTGCCTGTGCCTGTGATTTCTAGTGGACTCAGCTAAGTCGCTGATCAGTTGTCATACCTCATCTGCGGTCTTGTACTTTTTCATAAAACCATTACTAGCACCATCCAGTGTGGTCTTATCCTGAGGCTTCATTCCTTGAGTGAAGTAGCTGATCAACACTAGTCTGTCAATCATGTGATGGGGGCATGCGTCTAGAAGGTTCTTAAAACACTCCCAGTACTCATAGAGAGTCTCCGATTCACCTTGAACAATGTAGGAGATCTCTTTCCTCAGTCTATCTGTAACTTCAGCTGGAAAGTATTTTTCCAAAAATTCTCTCCTGAGTGTATCCCAGTTGGTAACAGTCGCTTCAGGTTGAGAGTAGTATCACTCCCTCGCCTTTCCTTCAAGAGAAAATGGGAAGGCGGTTAACAGAATAGAAGTTTTATCTGCACCATTACGTCTAACAGTAGAACAGGCTGTCTGAAAATCACTAAGGTGCTTGATAGGCTCTTGAGCAGGTAAGCCATGAAACTTGGGCATCAAGTTGATTAGTGCAGTCTTTAGTTCAAAATCTGCAGTCAGAGTTGGATTATGCACTTGATACGGCTGCAGTGTAAAATCTGGCGCTCCAGCTTCCTGGAGAGTAATCCTTCTAGGTGCTGCCATGTTATCTGCACGTGAATTAACTGAATCAGTAGTAAATGAGCTTGTTTCGCTCTCAGATAGCGGTTCAGATTTGCCCTCAGATGAGATTGGTGAATCGATAACAATCACTTCACCACCCTCAGAGGTTAGCCGACGTCGAGCTCGCCTAATACGTGAAAGAGTTCTTTCAATTTCAGGATCAAATGTGGCTAAGCTCGGATCAGGCAGTGAATGCATCATTCAATGAGAAAAACATATAGCTCATGGTAACAAAACAAAAATAAAATATGCAAATAAAAATAAAAATATGTACACTAATTAATAATCTAGCACACTATTGCAACTCCCCGGTAATTGCGCCAAAAATTAACGTGGGGGCACAAGTCGGCTAATTAAGAAATCAAAATATGGAATACGTTGTGAGTATAGTTCTTAATCAGCTAAGATCCGCCTCATCAATTTAGAAAAGTTGTCACAAAAGTTTAGAATAAAATACTGGGAGTATGAGTCCCAGGTCGTTTCCCAATGAGTTGCGGAAAAGGGTGCTAATTTATTAATCAGGAGTTTTAAAAAGTTTGAGTTGGATAATGAGAAATTAAAATAATTGTAAATTAAAGCAATAAAAACTAAGGATTATTATTAATATAAAAAGCCTTGACTGGGAGAATGATTAATTGGAAGTTCTGTCCTTGTTGGAATCTTCTCAAATCTAGTATAAAGAGGTTGTTGTTTTCACTTAGTTAACCCTTACTAAATAAAAGAAAGTCAAGTGATTGAGCTAACTCTTATCCGCAAATCCTAGTCCTCTCCCTTGGGAAGGTCTAGCGTTAGTAGATACGGAATTAGCCAACAACTTCCAATTTAACTAAGCACTTGAGCATTCCAACTCAAGTGTCTCCTCTACCCCCATGTCAAGTAGAAAATCTACTCCATTGACATGGATATAACGCTCGTAAAAATATAAGAATAAGACAAAATAAATTAAATAAAATAGAGATTGAAAATTAATTAAAAATAAAAATAATCCTTTCCATTAACAATCCATGAAAATAATCCAATTGTAACTCTGAACATGAAAAAGTAAGTAACAAGCCAAATAAGATAAATTAAAAGAGTAAAGAAATAGGAAACAAACTAGAATAGTATCTTCAATGGAGGTGATGACTCTTCAATATCCAAATTCAAAGCAAAAGCATAAAACTCTGAATGTAAAGCGAATCTAAAGGAAGAGTAGGTTCTCTCTAGATTCAGATCTAAAACCTAAAAACTATCCTAATGAGAATGTCTGAATGTATGTTGAGTCTCTGCATGTTCCCTGGCTCTAATCTGTGTTTCTGGGCCGAAAACTGGGTCAAAATGCGGCCCAAAATCTCCCACAGCGTTTTCTGTTAATTCTGCAGATCGCGCATGTCACGCGTACGCGTCGATCACGTGTCCGCGTCGCTGGTCATTTTGGCGTGTAACGCGTTTGCGTCAAGCACGCGCTCGCATCGCTTTGTAGAACTCCAATCCACGCGTACGCGTCAGGCACGGCGCACGCGTCACTGCAATTTTCTTCATTTTGTGCGCACGCGTGAGCCATGCGTGCGCGTCGATGCTCGCTGGTCATCTCCTTAGTTTCTTGTGTTCTTTCTATTTTTGCAAGCTTCCTCTCTATTCTCTAAGCCATTCCTGCCCTATAAAGCCTAAAACACTTAACATACGGATCACGGCATCAAATGGTATAAAGGATAAATTAAAATATACAATTTAAAGATTTCTAGGAAGCAAGTTTTCAACCATAGAACTAAACTAGGAAGGAATTGTAAAATCATGCAAATCATATGAATAAGTGGGTAATGACTTGATAAAAACCACTCAATTAAATACAATATAAACCATAAAATAATGGTTTATCATCCACCTTTCATTAATCTTCTCCTCTTGAGCCAACACCTCTCCATCCTTATCCTTTATGCACTTAACCTGATCTAAATCTCTCGTTCTTCTTTCACGGCTCTTTGCGATTCTATATATACCTTTTTCTCTTTCTTTCGTTCCCAAAGACTGGTAGAGACCCTCATATGCTCTTGTTCTTACTTCACTTACAGCCACTTTTGTCTCTTTCTTAGCCGCCTTATATTTTTTCCAGTTATCTGCATTGCGGCATAGTGACCACTCTTTAAAGCACTCACTTTTTATCTTTATCTTATCTTGTACACTCGTATTCCACCACCAAGACTCCCTGTCTCTTGGTCCTATTCCTTTAGATTCACCAAAGCTTTCTTTTGCTGTTCTTCTAATAACTTCTGCCATCTCCCTCCACATCTCTTCCGCGCTTCTATTCCCATCCCACTTTGCCTCTTTTCATATTCGTCTTAGGAAGCTTCTTTGTTCCTCACGTTTCATTCGTCACCACCTCATCCTTGGGTTCTTCGTATGATATCTTTTCTTCAACTTTTGCTCAACGCAGAAATCCATGACGAGCACCCTATGTTGTGTTGTCAAACTCTCTCCCGGAATAATTTTACAATTAATACAAAATTTCCAGTTGACTCTCCTCAACAAGAAGAAGTCAATTTGAGATCTTGTCATGCCACTCTTATAGGTTATAAGATATTCGTCTCTCTTTTCAAAACATGTATTTGCGATGAGAAGATCAAAAGTTGAGGAAAAGTCCAAAATAGTTTTACCTTCGGCATTGATCACCCCGAAACCATGGCCTCCGTGAATATTCTCATATCCAGTCACTTCTCTCCCAACATGGCCATTTAAATCTCCTCCTAAGAAAATCTTATCTCCCAAAGGTATGTCTTGAACCAAACTCTCTAAATCCTCCCAAAACCTTATTTTGTATTGTTCGTCCAAACCCACTTGCGGTGCATAGGCGCTAATTACATGGAAAGCACCTCCCTCCACCACAAGTTTGATAGAGATGATCCGATCTCCCACCCTCTTAACATCCACTACGTCCTTCTTCCACTGTTTATCCACAATTATTCCAACCCCATTCCTATTCTTCACCTTTCCTTTATACCAAAGTTTGAAACCAGAAGTATCCAACTCCCTAGTCTTTACACCAACCCATTTGGTTTCTTGTAGGCACATAATGTTAATCTTCCTCCTTGTCATGGTGTCCACCACCTCCATAGACTTTCCTGTTAGGGTGCTTATGTTCCATGTCCCAAATCTCAACCTTCTGTTGCTCCGACCTTTACCTTTTACTTTGTGAACTAGCTTATTTACCCTCGTCCGTTCACGAAAACGCGAGAACCCTTGTTCATTTAACACTACATCCGGGCACCGATGCAGCGGCTCTTGCTTTGACACTGTACTCAAGTCATACAGCGCATTGCTTCCGGACAACGACCTAGCTTTAACGCAATAATGTCTTTGATTCATGTCATGGGGTTCAACTATATTTTTATGTTGGTTGTCGAAGATCTAACACAACCCTCCTCCTTTATCCGGGCTTGGGACCGGCTATGTACTGCAAGTGTAACATATATTGCAGTACAATTTATTAGAAGGTTGAAAGAATATAACAGCCGATATTGGTGATTTTAGGAATATTATGGGGTGTGAGTGGTGCACTGGTGAAGGCTAAGTTCAAGAATGGTGGAAGTGGTGCCGAGTTATGGTTCGCTTGCATGGTTGGACCTGTAGGCATGTGGATTCGATGGTTCTTAGCTCGGCTCAATGATCGTGGATTAGGAAGGGCAGGGTTGTTTAAATGGATGCCATTTGGAACTCTTATTACCAATGTATTAGCTGCTTGTGTAATGGCTGCACTTTCCACCGTAAAGGAAGTAGTAAGTTTTTTTGTGCTCCTCTGTCTCCTAGTGCTCCAATATTTGCTGCATTTGCTAATCTCTAACCTAATAATAGTAATAGGATTACAATTAAATTAGATACCATTGAGAAATTGTTACAATTGTGTCTAGATACATTAATTTATGAATGTACAAAAAAGGTTAGTACAACCATCAAAAGTACTGTGTTAAACATACAAGAAATAGCAAATTAGAATCATTTATACATCAATATATTCCTGATGTAAAGATTTTATTGTTACAAATCCAAATCTTCAACAACCGCTAAAGATGGATTCATATGAGTCATTCACTAAAAAGTTGTAGTATGATTGATGTGATATCCGATGGCTGGTACGAAGTCTATAAAGGGTTTGTGATATAAAGTTTAGCTTTAGATAAAGAGAAACCAATTTCACATTGCAAAAATAAAAGAAAAACTCATTTTTCTCATTACAAATTTTGTAGGTCAATACCAAAGATTGTGACACTATTGTAATCGGAACACAGTTAGGTCTCTTGGGGTGTTTGAGTACTGTCTCAACTTTTGTAGCTGAGTTCAATGCAATGAAAGAAAGCAATCATCCTTGGAGAGCCTATGTGTATGCCATTATCACAATGTGTGCCTCATTTGTCCTTGGAATCTTGATCTACTATGTACCTGTTTGGGCAACGGGATATGACACTAGCACATAACAATTGGGGCATAGCAGAAGGCAATATCTACTTTTGACCTTTGGACAGTGTGTTTGTTGGTGGAAAAGTCCAAGTTTGACCACAAGATCCTTCTTAATTTTAGAAGCAATGGAATTTTTCTACAAGGAAGGACTCGAGTATGGAGAAGTTGAGTGATGCAATTTACCACTTTTTTTTTAGGCTCTATAATTTCTAGAGAACTGTATGCTGATAGGACTTTGATTAATGTTTGATCAGCTCTCAAATTTTTAATTAATTTAGCTGAGCCATATCATAAGGAGAAAAAAGATGACAAGGGTACATATATCATTTCTGCAAAGGAAACTATGGTCTATGGCTAAATGAGTCTCCAAGGTCTAACACAGTTGCTGCCAAAGATGATAAATTTATCATTAGAAAGAAAATATGCTATTGGAAAAAAGGAAAAGGGTGACAAGAAATTGAAGCATATATTGACAAACTTGCCAATTAGTGATGCTCTTAGAGCTAGAGTTACAAAACCTTGGCCTTGCTTATCTTCATAAGTGTACTTCTAATTAAAGTAATAGACAGTAATAAAAGCAACAGTCCTTTTCTACCATTGATTGCTTTCTAAATCAAATGTATGGATTTGTATATGAAGACTTCTTTTTGTTTTATTTCAACTCTCTTTCGCCTCTCTTTTACAAAATTATCTCATCTCTAAATTTATTTTATTTAATTAGAAAAGTAAAAATAAATGTTTAAAATTGACCGGGGGATAGGTGTATACTATACTTGAGCAGAGGATCTTTGACATGTAAAGCTATCTTGTTTGTTTATTTAGAAGATATAAATTATTGAATGGAGACACTGGGCAACATGTTCGCCTACGGAAGGTACATTAATGTATGTGTTAGGTGGCTGAACCCAAATTTGAGCAACTCAAGGACAAAAAATATTTGTTAGTATGTGTGTTTTGATAAACGTTTATGAACAAATATTAAGATGTTAATATGAATGTATTTTACATAATTAATTAATTGAGATGAGAAAGCAATGATGAAAGCACAAACAGTCAATTATATTTAAAAAAATCACGGATAAATCAAATAAGAAAATTTTAAAATGTATCGATATACTGATGTTTCAATAATTTTTAACCATTAATCTTAATTATAAAAAATATATATCATTATATAATTAAGATGCTGGCTTTTCATTGTATTTTCTCTATTTTTCTTTATGCAGAGTGTAAAGTAAAAAAAGGACCTTGTTAATTATGTGGTTACAGTTCAATTCCTTTGTTATTTTATTAAATAGAAAAGAAAAATTGGTTCCAGAAGACATGAACGTGGCATATGGTATTAGGCTAGCAGAACTTTTGGACACTCTAGTAGGTTTTGTTGGACTTAGTTGACCGGCAGAATCTTCTATGAAAGCCAAGTTTTCAGGCTCTGATTGCCTAGATGGAGATAATACCTTTGAGAGGACTCTTGAACTTGATTTCTGTGGACTTTCTCTGATAACAGTAGTCCTTAGCTTTGAGAGATGAGATCCTCTGCGGCCAAGCTTGTGTTTCGCTGTGTTCCTAGATCGCCCTTTTGAATTGGCTTCTTGTCAGCCCTCATCTGATGATGTCTCCTCCTGGTGAATAGATTCACTTGACACTGGTGGACTATACATAGGGACATTATTGCCATTTTCGTTCATAACTTCATAATCCACCATGCCAGATCTTTCTTTTGTTTTGTTTTCTGCCGTACCAGTAGCATATTCCAAGCCATTATAGACAACACCCACATTGCTTGGTGCATCTTCACGTTGAAGGTTTTGTTCACTTATTGGTAGAAGTATCTAAAAGATTAGAGATATAATCGACAACTTGCATAATGAGGCAACACAATAGAAATTTTACAAAACAAAGGTAGCAGCAGTTTATAACAACAAAGCAATTAATGTCAAATATATAAGGTAACACCATGTAAAAATTTGGCAGAGAACCTTCCCACGCTGCTGTTTTCTCTGAGCTTGTTCATTTCCATTAGAATCAAGCTCGGGACTTATAAAATCCAGAAGATCTGACACACTGCATTAAAAGAGTCACAGTTTTTTGGTGCCCTGAATACAACAATCAATAGAAATTCTTCATGGCATAGGCATCTAAACTATTTTGAAGAGGAGAGTCATTGTAACCTACTTCAAAGCAAGCTCGTATTATTGCATACAATAGTAAAAGACAGAAAGGTCCCCATAGCTTTTTATTGTGTCAGGATGATCAAGCCCAAGCTCCCTCTCATTTATATCAACCGCCTTTTGCTGATATATTGTGGCCTAAATAAGCAAAACTCGAACAAGTTCATTAACAACAATAATGATGGATAGACTCTAATTTCTACAGTACATGAGAAGCAAATATAACAGAATCTTCACATGATTACCATAACTTGCTTGGTAAAGAACCACATCTAAAAGATTATAGGCACTTGCAGTAATTCGATGATAGGTACATCAAACAGCCATCATCTTCACCAATGCCTGCAATTAAATAGACAAGTGTGTATAGAAAATAAAAGATCATGCTTAAGGCAGATAACAAACAAGATGATAATAGTCAAACCACAAGATGATAACCCAAAATAATGCTTTAAACTGCAAGTTCCAACATTATTTTGAGACGACTTAAAGCATAGCTAGTGCAAGAGAGGTAAATTTATTAAGCATAAGATGATGATAGTCAAATCATATTATTAGGTCATGATTAATAAAATTTATACAAGGCATAAATAGGTGGGAAGATAATTCATGGCAGCAACAATGCCAGGAATATTTTTCTGAACACAAATAAAAAAAAAAAGCAAAAAACATATATAGGAATGGCATTAAGCAAAAGAAGAACTCACGGCAAGATGGAGTGTTGGGAACAAACTGTGCCATTCCTCCAAACTCAAACTACACATACAAGTTTTAAACCAAGGATCAGATTGGCACCTTTTCCTACTTTCCATCAACTGCATTTCACAAAGCCGCTGGAGGATTTGGAGGACTCAATATCTATCACAGATCTGTCATCCCAATCCCTTATCCAAACCCTGCTGGTGATTTCACTTTGCTCATTGGTGATTGGTTCAAGACCAACCACAAGGTAATTAACCAACCAGGATTATTACACTTTGCTCCATTCTTGATGAATCATAAAGAAATTGAATGTTAGTCTTCTTGATTGCAGACATTAAGGCAGACTTTGGATTAAAGCAAAAATTGACAAAATTAACAACAACGAATCTAAAATCACAGAAATTAAAGTAAATCACATTAATTACAGAAATCACTACAGTGCTATAATAATTAAAAGAAATCACAGAGGGGGGTTACCGGAAGGGAGAGGCTGACGACGGTGACGAAGAACGAGAAAGACGGCGACGCTCTCTGACGCGACGACGTTCTCCTCGACTGGGTGAGGCGCGCGACGAATGCTGCGGTGACCTTGGCAGGGCGCCATGGAGAAAAAGAAGGAAGAGGATGGAGAAGGGAGCTGTCAAAGAAAATCGGGAGCCGAGTGTGAAGGAGAAGAGACAAAGAAGAGACTATGGCAGTGAGTCTGAGATTTGAAGGTTGGGTGGGAAACCCAGGAACATTTTGATATTTTTTTAGTACGGTTTAAATTTGTTTTTTTTTTTTTTTTGGGTATGAATGATTAACTAGGGTTCATGAAAAATGTCAATAAAATTGAAATAATTTCTTTTAGTATAAATAAATAATTAAATGTGTTTTGTTTTTGTTTTTTAAATTATTTAAATTTTGACACAGTAAAATTAAATTATTTGATTAATTTAAAAGTGTAATTTATTGTCTAACATAAAAAAAGGTATTTAAGTTTTTTAAAAAATTAAATAAAAAATATTTTTTTATTTTTATTAAATTATAAGAGTATTTTAGTAAAATTAGTGATATAATATATATTTTCTTTTAAAAAAATTAGATGTTGATGTAGAAAATAAATTACACATGGTTTATTATTATTTGTCCATATTTTAAATGTATCGATATGTATGAATTTATGATCGTACCATAGCAAATACCATTGATTGAATCAATTTACAAGTAAACATTGTAAAGATCAAACACAAATTATAATTTTATCTAGAATAAACTATTATTTATACCCATTAAAATTTTAAACGCAGACAAATATACTCATAAAACAATAAAATTAAGAGCAATGCTAGGGGACCAACAACTTTTGTGATTGGTAGCCATCAAATAGCCATCAATAATGGTTTAATGGTGTGAGATTTCATCTAATGACTCACATTTTTCTACTGATTACATGCTGGCCAAAATTCAATAAAATTGCTGATCCCTAAACTTTTTCTAAAATTAAAGTTGTACCCGTAAAAGATTAGTTCTATACTATAAAACTATTCAAACCTTAAAAAATTATCCAAAAATCTCAAATTATCCTTGTTAGCCTAACCCAACCCATCCTAATCCCTAACCCTTTTTGGCACCAGCTTCTTCAAGTTACTTCTTTGCTTCATCAGCTTCATCCTTCGAAACCTCTTCCTTGAATTTCTTTGGCAAACATTTGATCAATTTCTTCACTTCTTTCGCTCGTCAATCCTCTCATAGCCATAATCACAGTGATTCTCACATTGCTTAGAACCTCCTCGATCAACGTCGAACTCTGTCTTCTCTTTCGCAGCTGCGTGTGCCTTGGCGGGGTCGACTGCTCTAGGTGCAGCGACGACAGCAGCGGGGCCGAAGGACACGATGAAGATAGTGGTAAAGAGAAGAAAAGGGAGGCTAAGGTTTCGTCGATGAAGAAAAGGAAGAGAATGGTGGTGGTAAACAGAAGGAAGCGACTGCAGTGGTCTGGAGGAGAGCATGCTAGGTAAGAGTGAGATGAAGAGAGCGGTCTGAAGAGGCTTGCAGAGAGAGTGCTCAGGTTGGAGATCGAGAAGCCTTAGAGGATCAATCGGAGCCGCTGGGATAATGTGTGGCTCACAGCGGAACAGGTTCAATACGCTTGCGTTGATGTTTTCGTGTCGTTCGAGGTTGGAAGAATCTTGTATGATTCTGGAAATGGAAATGCCTTTTGATTCTTTAGTTTTATCTAGGAATCTATTTCTTCTCAGTATTAATTGGTTATACAGGTAATAGCTCTGGTTGAAGAAGTTGTTGATGAAGTGAAATAGAGAGAATAGTAGTAATAGCAGTGGTGATTGTGGTGATAATAGCAATATGGAGAGGAAGAATTTTAGTGGGGGTAAAGGGTTATGGATTAGGGTGGGTTAGATTAGGTTAAGAAGGTTAATTTTAGGATTTTAGATAGTTTTTTAGGGTTTGAATAATTTTATCGTACGGAACCGATCTTTTATTGTTATCACTTTAATTTCGATGTTTTGTGAATATATTATCAGCCTATCGTAGGTATAAACAGTAATTTACTCTTTTATCTAATATTATTATAGTTATTTTTGTGTTTTATAATACTATTAAAGTGAATGCAAAAAAATATTGGATTATTAGACATAAAGTTGATTGTCTAAAATTAAGAACTAGCAATAGTATATTTTTTTTCCAATAAAATAAACTATATAAGAATAGTTTGATGACTTTCAACTATAGTATAAATTGCTCATTAGTTTTTATTTTTTTGAAACAATTTAGCACGTTCATCTCCCATAAATTATTTTTAAAAAGTGCAATTATAAAAGTAAATGAATAACCAACTTATTTTATGTCTGAGAAAGATTAAAGATAATTTAATCTATAATTTAGGATCTAACACATGTGATGCATTACATAGAGAAATCTTGTTAATTATTATGAGAAGTTTATAAAATATAAATTGATTAATGAAGAGGACATTTAAGATTATTAAAAGGAGATTTTAATTACAAGAGTTACCTTACTAATTATTATGAAAACTATTATAAGAATTAACATTGAGGTTGAAAGAAAAAAATATTTGGTTTCATAATAAAATTACATCTATATTAATATGTTGATATGGTAAAATTTTAAGGAATTCAGATATTATGACTTGAATATAGAATGACTTTAATATCAGTTTTATATAAATAAAAAATTATCTATTTTGTAGTTTAAGAACACATGTTAATATTATAAATTAAAAAAAGTTATTAAAAATACAAAAATTTAAGTTTTTAATATGTGTTGTCTATCATACGTAGGTATACTTTTTTTTAAATTGGGTTTGTGATAAATTATTTTTTATGATGAGACAGTTCTTTTGAAAGGGTCAAGTTGATGGCAGAAGTTTTTCTCTTGTTAATTGGAGGACCGTGGTCACTCCAAAAAAAATTGGTGGCTTGGGTGTTAGAGATCCTGCGTGTGCTAATATATCTTTACTTGATAAATTGGTTTGGCAATTTTTTATTGTCAGGACAAGTCTTGGGTTGTTTTATTGAGGGAAATGTATCTAAGAAATGAGGGAGTTTTAGATGGCCATGTTCCTTGTAATGCTTCTCATGTTTGAAAGAGTATTTCAAAGGCTTTAGTGCTCTTAAGGATGCCTTCTCTTGGTGTGTTAGGTCACTTGATCAATCTTTTTAGTTTGACAAGTGGAGTATTGAGGGCCCAATTGCTCAAGATGTCCCTTTTGTTCATATATCTGGTTCTGGAACCTTTTAGGCCTGTATTCAGATAACTCAAATTTACGTGATTGGCTCTATAGAAGTGAAAGGAGTGGAGATGTTTTTCTTTTCTTCTCGATCATCTGGTGGATTTGGAGAAACAAGAATCATGACTTATTTAATATAGATGACTCTTGGAGTGCTAGTAAAGTGGTGAGTTTGATTCGTAGTTCAGTAAGGGAGTTTCACTCTATTTTTGCTATGCATCAATCTTTGTCTCCTCCTTCACTTTGTTTGCATTGGGTCTCACCTCTCGTTCATTCTGTTAAATTGAATTGTGATGCTAGTTGTTTTGCTCCTTTTGGCTATACTGATTTTGGTTGTATTATTCGCAATTCTGATGGATGTTGGTTGAAAGGTTACACTGAAAAAGTCGAAGTGTCCAGTGTTCTTTTTGCTGAATTGTATGCGATTTGGAGAGGTTTACTTCTAGTTTGGGATAGTTGATTTCGTGAGGTTATTTGTGAAACAGACTGTTTAGAAGTCCTTTTCTTGGTAAACCAAAGAATACATAGTAATAATATTCCGGAATGGAATTTGACAAAGTATATACAGGAGGTTATGAATTGGAATTGGAGAGTCTCTATTCTTTTAATTCAGAGAAATGCGAATAATGTTGCAAATTGAATGGCTAAAGTAGCTACTTCTAGCACGAATATTCATTCGAATTGGAGTCAACTATAAAATGAGTTTCAACATCTAATAGATTGAGATATGAACCTAGTCAATTAATTTGATTTTGTCTTTTTTTTTTCTTTTTTTCTTTTCTGTTTAGTAAAAAAAAAACATAAATAAAATAGATAGGTTATTTTTGGCAGGTTACATATAGCCTTCGTCCTTTTAGTCTGAGCAGTTATTAGCTCATAAGATAATGCATGCTAATAAGAACATTGGGAATACAGTTATAAACAGCTATAGGCATACAAAACATGCATTCCGTAGTAAATTGTATAGTTTGAAAGATCAGAGAGAAATTTGATATTTATCTGATAGTACATGTATATATATATATATATCATAATTTTACTATATAAAATAGAGATATTAAAAATTAAAAAGGTTGGTGTCCAATAATTTTTAAATACCCTTCATTATATAATTTATAAAAAAATATTATTTCTAATATTTTCACTCAAAATCTTTTAGTTAAATTATAAATTATTTACCATCTCAACTAATAATTCAATCTTTATCATTTTTATACATATTTAATAAATAAAAAAAGTGAATCAATAATAAGTAAATTAGCATCTATTGATACACTAGTGTTCTATTATGTGATTGTACAAAAATGGAATGTGAAAGAACACAAAAAAATTAATAACTATATATTTACATATATTGTTTCACACATTTTTATTGTATATTATTTTAATGAATATTCTATATAAATAGTTAACTTTTTATATATGTAGCATAATTATTCGTTATATAACTTTACTTAAAAAGCTAGCAGTAAGTGGTTTTGAATAATGACTCAAAATTAGACAATTTTAATAGATTAAAAAATAAAAATATATAATAATATCTATAATTACCTTAAAAAAGGAAAAACTAATGTTCAATACAGCCACACTACTAAAATCAATATTGTCAAATTTTCGTTATTGGATAAAAATATCAATATGTCACGCACCCTTAGCTTAATTTTTAAATTTATTATTAAAACGTGAGTTTATTTATTCATTTTATTATTATTAAAGTGTGAGTTTAGATCATTTTTATCAATTTTATATATTTATTATAAAATAAATACTTTTAAAAATATTATTTGTACACTAAAATTAATCACTAACATAAGTCATTACAGTGACGGCGGATCCATAAAATTTTGATAGTGGGAACAAAATATATTAATTTTTATAATAAAAATATTATGTTTACATAAAAAATTAGCTATCAAATTATCTACTATGAATTTGTGTGTGTATATATATATATATATATTATTTAACTTATTTTTAATGTATATTTTGTATTTCAAGATTTATTTTGTACAAATAATTATTTTTAGGGTTAATAAGTACTTTTTTTGTCAATAACGTCTGAGCTCAAAATCAAAATCATCCCCGACCTTTTTTTCTTATTAAAATCATCCCCAATATTACAAGACGTTATAAAATTGTTCTTTTTTATCACAATTTTATTTTTTGACAAAATTACCCTTAACTATTAATAAAAAATAAAAAATATATTAAAAAATAAAAACATAACCCAATCCCAAACACCACCCCATCCCATCCTCATCCCCTTAACAAAAAAAAATGAATCCCCATCCCAATCATCACCCCCATTCCCATCCCTTTAAAATTTTTAGTGATTTATTTTGTGGTTGTTGCTACTGAATTTGCTATTGTTGAATTTGCTGAATTTGTTGTTGTTGCTGTTGAAGAAGAGAAGAAGAATTGTTGTTGTTGAATTTGATTGTTGCTGTTGCTGAAGGAGAGAAGAAGAATTGGGATTTTTTGGATGGGAGAGGGAGAGGAAGGGAAAGTTCGCAAAGAGCAGAAGGAAGGAGATATCAAGATCCAAGGCCAGTGAGAAAACCCAGCTTCTTGAGTCTTGATCCAAGGCCATACCTACCTAGTAACATTAAACCCTTGAGAATCAAGATCCTGAATCACCTCCTCAATATCATCATCACTATTTGTTCCGAGGGTTACCTGAAACTGGAGGTCGATCTCGGATGAGATCTTTGGTACTGGTCGGAGATTACGTGTCCGGCTGGCTGGTGGCGGCCGGAACTGTTGTGTCCGACTTGTTGGACTTGCTGCACTGCTGATTCTTGGCCACCGGAGGGTGGGGGTACCTGCAAGAGACTCCGATGCTTAAGTTAGCACGGGTATTAAGCAGGTTTTATGTAGAATCAGAGTATGAGTTATACCTGGGTGCTCCAGTGTATTTATAGTAGATGGGGCTGACTGGGATTTTCGATGATATGCAAAAACATATTTTAACTTATATATGTTAATAACTTGGGTTTCGGATAATTTAAAAAAAACATATGCTTGTGACCTTTCTGATAAGATAAGTTAGTTATCTTATCTTCAAGGGAACCGCCTTTATCTCTATAGGCTTGGATTGCTTTTGGATTTGGATCGTGTTCCTTCATTTGGGCCCTTTACTGGGCTTTCCTGTCGATTTGGCCGAGTTCTTCGTAAAGAAGTCGGTCCGCTTGACCTGAACAGGTCGGTTGCTTTGCTACTGAACATCCCGGTTCGGACAGCTCGACCCAGGGTATGAACAGTGCCCCTGCTTGAGCTCGGTATTCTTTTTGAGGCCGAGTTCTTGACTTCGGTCCTTCTTTAATGAAGCCGAACTCAAGCATTTTGTCGATTCCTTTGTAGAAGCTTTTTGAATGTAGAACGTTTTCCTCTAAAAGCGCGCGCTTTTATATCGGCGCTTTGGGAACGTGCGAGGGTTTAATGCCTTTTAATTTTAGCATTAATTGCCCCGTTTCCTTTTGGCTCTTTATTTTGATTTTGAAAATCCCGAAACGGTTTCTCTTCTTTCGCCCTTTTCGTAACTTCGCATTTTTCCCTTCATTCTCTCGCTTTCAACTTTTCTTTGTATTGCGGTGTTTGTTTGATTTTTCTGAAGCCTCTGCTTGGAGTTCGTAGTTTCGCATTTCAGCCCAGCGACATTTTCTTTTGCTCGTGTCTTTTCTTTTGCTTCGATGTAGTGATTCCAGATTTCGCCGTCCCTCTTCACCTTCCCTGAAGTCTGCTGCCTTTTCAGGTTGGTACTAACTTTCTTGCTTCTTTCACGGCTTCATCTTTAGTTTTTTTTGGTGAAGCTTTTGCTTTTGCATGTCTTGAAAGTTTGAACCTTTTCATGATTTTGCATTTGTTTGTCGCTGTAAATGCGTTTTTCTTGGCTTTCTTTTGTGTTGGAGGTCGGCACGCATTTTAGTAAAGGTATTGAGATTCCTCTTTTGTACAGGATATTGTTTATGATGGTGTAGTACTGTGCCTCTCTTTTTAACTTCTTTGCCTCCTTTTCTTCTGCGGGGAGTGTTCCTTCTTTGAGGTAGTTGATTATGGGGGTCATCCATCCTTGGTCCTGACTTGTTATGGCCAGGACTTTTTCCTCTTCCGAGATTGACGAGTTTTGCAATATTTCCTGGATGAGGCTTCTATTGTTGCCCCCTGGTTTGGTGCTGGCTAGTTTTGAGAGTGCATCAGCTCGGGCATTTTGTTCGCGGGGTATGTGGCAGATCTTATATTCCCCGATTTGTCCGAGTAGTTCCTTGGTTTTATCCAAATATTTTTTCATGGTGGGGTCTTTGGCTTGGTAGCTCCCTGTTATTTGTGATGTGACCACTTGTGAATCGCTGTAAATGTTGAGTTTTTGAGCTCCGACCTCTTTAGCCAGCTTCAAACCAGCTAATAATGCTTCATATTCCGCTTGGTTATTGGAGGCCGGGAACCCGAACTTGAGGGAGAGCTCAACTTGGGTTCCTTGGTTGCTTTCTATTATCACGCCTGCGCCACTTCCAGTTTTATTTGAGGAACTGTCCATGTAGAGATTCCATTATGTGGGAGTTTCCAGGGTATCTGTGAATTCTGCGATGAAGTCGGCCAGATACTGTGATTTGATGGCCGTCCGAGCTTCATATTAGAGGTCAAATTCTGACAACTCGACTGCCCATTGTAGAATTCTGCCTGCTAAATCTGTTTTCTGCAATATTCCTTTTATGGGCTGGTTAGTTCTAACCTTAATGGTGTGAGCCTGGAAGTACGGGCGGAGTCGTCGAGATGTTAGGATGAGAATATAGGCAAATTTTTCTATTTTCTGGTAGTTCAGCTCGGATCCCTGTAGTGCTTTGCTAATGAAGTAGACGGGTTGTTGCCCATTTTCGTCTTCTCTGACTAGTGCTGAGGCTATCGCCCGGCTTCCTACTGCGAGATATAATATGAGTGGTTCTCCTTCTCGTGGTCGGGATAGGATAGGTGGCCGTCCTAAGAACTCCTTGAAGTCTTGGAAAGCTTGCTCACATTCTGCCGTCCATTCGAACTGTTTTCCCTTTCTTAAAGTAGCATAGAAGGGGAGAGATCTTATCGCAGCTCCTGCTAAGAATCGGGATAGGGCGGCCAATCTCCTGTTGAGTTGTTGTACTTCTTTGACACAGGTTGGGCTCTTCATGTTGAGTACAGCTTGACATTTGTCTGGATTTACTTCAATTTCCCTTTGTGTGAGCATGAAACCCAAGAATTTGCCTGCTTCAACTGCGAAGGTGCATTTTGCGGGATTGAGTCGCATGTTATGCTTCCTTATAGTGTCAAATACTTGAGCCAGGTCGGACAATAATGTATCTTCGCTTTGTGTTTTTATCAACATGTCGTCCACATAGACTTCCATGATTTTTCCGATGTGATCTGAGAAGACTTTATTCATTAGCCTTTGATAAGTAGCTCCCGCGTTCTTGAGACCGAAAGGCATCACGATGTAGCAGTAGTTCGCCTTTGGTGTTAAGAACGAGGTTTTTTCTTAATCTGGTGGATACATGGGGATTTGGTTGTATCCCGAATAGGCGTCCATAAACGAGAGGTATCTATATCCGGAGGAAGCATCTACTAGAGCGTCAATACTTGGGAGTGGGTATGGATCTTTTGGGCAGGCTTTGTTGAGATCGGTGTAATCGGTACACATGCGCCACTTTCCGTTTGATTTTTTTACCAAGACGACGTTGGCTAGCCATAGTGGGTACTTAACTTCTCTTATGAATCCTGCCTCCAGTAACGTTTGTACTTGTTCTTCCACAGCTTGGGATCGTTCTGGTCCGAGTTTTCTCCGATTCTACTGCACCGGCCGAGATCCTGGATAGACCGCCAACTTGTGGCACATTAGCTTAGGGTCTATGCCTGGCATGTCTGCGGCTTTCCATACGAAGAGGTCGACATTATCTCGTAAGAATTGTATCAGTGATTCTTTTGAGTCTCCTCTTAGGACCGTGCCGATATTAGTCATTTTGTCCGAGGTGTCTCCAATATGAACCTTCTCTACCTCACCTTCTGGGTGCGGACGGAATTCTTCTCGACGCTGAGCTCCGCCAAGCTCAATTGTATGAAACTCTTCTCCTCTGCCTTTGAGGTTTAAACTCTCGTTATAACAGCGATGTGCCATCTTTTGATCTGCTTTTATCGTGGCTATCCCCTCTGTAGTTGGAAATTTCATGCATAGATGCGGAGTTGAGACTATTGCGCCGAGTTGATTGAGTGTTGTCCGACCTATGAGAGCATTGTAGGCTGAACTTACGTCGACCATAATGTAGTCTATTTTGAGGATCCTAGATTGGTTCCCTTTTCCAAAAGTAGTGTGTAGCGATACATATCCCAGCGGTTGTATCGGAGTGTCCCCTAGTCCAAACAGATTGTTCGGGTATGCTCTAAATTCCTTTTCGTCTAAGCCGAGCTTGTCGAAGGCTGTTTTGAATAAGATGTCAGCAGAACTCCCTTGGTCTACTAGTGTGCGGTGTAGATTGGCGTTTGCCAGTATAATAGTGATGACCATGGGATCTTCGTGTCCCGAGATGATGCCGGATGCGTCCTTTTTAGTAAATGTTATCGCCGGGATGTCGGGTGCTTCCTCCTTTCCCTCAACATGATATACTTCTTTGAGATATCTCTTTCGGGACGATTTGGAGATCCCACCTCCTGCAAATCCGCCGTGTATCATGTGGACGTGTCTTTCTGGTGTCCGAGGTGACCGTTCAGCTCGTCCATCATCTTCGTCTCTTCGTCTTTTTCTTTGGTCATCATCCCGGGTGGCCAGAAATCGATCTAATTTTCCTTCTCTTACCAATTTTTCTATGATATTTTTCAAGTCGAAGCACTCGTTGGTAGAGTGCCATCGAATTCGATGGTATTCACAATATTCCTTCCGGTTTTCTCCTCCCCTTTTGCCTTTGAGTGGCCGCGCTAGGGGGATTTTTTCTGTATGGCAAACTTCTTTGTACACGTCGACCAGGGATGCTTTGAGAGGAGTGTAGTTGTGGTATTTTTTGATTTTCTCACCCTGTCGATCTTCTTTCCTTTTGGAGTCCTTGTCTTTGTCTCGGTAGGAGGCCCTAGATTTTGAGGTTTCTCCCAGCCGAGCGTTCTCTTCCATGTTGATGTATTTTTCTGCTCGCTCCTGCACTTCGTCTAAGGAGGTAGGATACTTTTTTGATATAGATTGGCTAAAAGGTCCCTCTCGTAAGCCATTGATAAGCCCATGATGGCGGCCTCTGTTGGTAAACTTTGTATGTCCATGCATGTTTTGTTGAATCTTTCCATGTAGTTGCGGAGGCTCTCCCGATCTCCTTGCTTGATCCCTAGTAAGCTGGATGCGTGCTTTGCCTTATCTTTCTGGATGGAGAATCTGGCCAGGAACTTTTTGGCCAGGTCGTCGAAGTTTGAGATGGACTTCGGAGGTAAGTTGTCGAACCATCTGATCACCGTTTTCGTGAGAGTTGTTGGAAAAGCTTTGAGCGAACGGCATCTGAGGCATCGGTAAGGTACATTCTGCTTCTGAAATTGCTGAGATGATGGTTGGGATCTGTAGTGCCATCATACAAAACCATATCCAGGAGCTTGAAATCTTTTGGGATTTTGGTCTTCATGATTTCCCTGGTGAATGGATCCTGTTCTTTGCGTGAATTTTCCTCAGGAGTGGTCCGAGGAGCTTTTGATTTGAGGTCGGCCTCTAATTGCTGTAGTTTTTCTTCTAGATCTCGACGTCGCCGTACCTCTCTTTGTAGATCCTTTCCGATCTCCCGTTGTTGCTGGGTTTCTTTCTCAAGTTGCTTTAAGCGATCTTGAAGTGCTTCCATGGCTCCCGGATTTGGTGAGTTTTTGTCCCCGTTGGATTCCGGAGTATCCTTTAGCGTAGTGTCCGCGTTCTTGTGCGGTGTTCTGTTCTCCAGATCCGAGTCGTGGTCGTTGTCATGGCCGTCCGCCATGGTTTAGGGATGACTTTCAGGTTCCCCGGCAACGGCGCCAATGTTCCGAGGGTTACCTGAAACTGGAGGTCGATCTCGGATGAGATCTTTGGTACTGGTCGAAGATTACGTGTCCGGCTGGCTGGTGGCGGCCGGAACTGTTGTGTCCGACTTGTTGGACTTGCTGCACTGCTGATCCTTGGCCACCGAAGGGTGGGGGGGTACCTGCAAGAGACTCCGATGCTTAAGTTAGCACGGATATTAAGCAGGTTTTATGTAGAATCAGAGTATGAGTTATATCTGGGTGCTCCAGTGTATTTATAGTAGATGGGGCTGACCTTTCTGATAAGATAAGTTAGTTATCTTATCTTATCTTATCTTTATTTTGGGTGAAGTCAGCTTATCTTCAAGGGAACCGCCTTTATCTCTATAGGCTTGGATTGCCTTTGGATTTGGGTCGTGTTCCTTCATTTGGGCCCTTTACTGGGCTTTCCTGTCGATTTGGCCGAGTTCTTCGTAAAGAAGTCGGTCCGCTTGACCTGAACAGGTCGGTTGCTTTGCTACTGAATATCCCGGTTCGGACAGCTCGACCCAGGGTATGAACACTATTGTTATCATATATGAACCAACGCTCCACACCAAGCCAAGCATGGTACATAACCCACTCCCTCAGTACAGAACCCTGGTTCCACACCATGGTACATACACAAAGCTCATATTTTTCCCTCTTTTTCTTATCATTTCCATCAATTCTAGCGATAGACAGTAATATGGTGCAAACTGGGTACCGAAAATTTCCACTCAAATGGCTCACAGTAACCCCAACCCCTTTAGCCCTATCAGTGTTGTTCCTAACACCCTGCGGCAGCAAGCACCTCACAACTTCTTGCGCCACCAAAACCGTCCTCGTCGTTATAAAAAACGAACCGTCTTTGTTCAAGTTCTTGAACCCAAAGTGGCACCGAAAATGAGTCAAATTGGAAACCTTGTGTGGTCTCAGATTTAAACCCTTCACGAACACAATAATGATGTTGCTCTCTCTATCAAGGCTCGCCTCGTAATAATAGACACATTCAAGTTGGTGGGGGTTGATGTGGTGGTTGGTGAGTAGAAGGAGGAGGAGGTAATGGTTGGGGAATTGGATGCGATGTTGGAGTGTGAAGGAAGGGGTGGAAGAAGTGAGAGGCGTTAAGGGGTCAAGAATGGAGTTGCTGATGGCAGAGGAGTAGAGGAGAGAGAGCGCGAGGGGAGGGCGGAGGAGGGTGGCGGTGTTGAAGTTGAAGAAGAGGAAGAAGCTGGGTTTTCTCACTGGGAAGAGACATCGGAGGTGGGGTGGGGGGAGGGATTTTTTGTTTTTGTTTTTATTTTTTATTATTTTTATTAATTGTTAAAGGTAATTTGGTCAAAAAATTAAAATTGAGATAAAAAAGATGATTTTATAACGTTTTGTAACGTTGAGGATGATTTTAATAAGAAAAAAAGGTCAGAGACGATTTTGATTTTGACCCAAGATCTTGGGGACGAAAAAAAATACTTAACCCTTATTTTTATGTATACGTAATATAATTATTGGTATAATTATATTTTGTTATTATAAAATGTGATTAGTCTTTAGAATATCTAATTACAAATTAAAAACTAAAATAGTCATTTAAATAATAACATATAATTTAAAATTTTATTTTTTTATATTTCATATTTCAAATAGATTGAATAATTTTTCATTTGACAATATAATTAAAATGTCTCTTTTTTATATATATGTTGTTAAACAATTATTTAAAAATATTTAAAACCTATCTTTCATACAATTAGCTCTGATCTTAATGATATTCACAGTTGAAAAAGTTTATTCAATTAGTGTAATCGTTATGAAAAAAAAGTAAAACTAGTTTCAAAAGAAAAAAACACCAATAAATAGATAATATTCTTTCAAGTCAATTTTTAAGAAAGAACACCAATCTCATTTAAATTTGAGAATTTATCATTATAATAATACATATCTAATATGAAGTTTTTAAATTGATTATCAAGTGTCAAAAGTTGAATACAAAATTATTATGGAGTCAAATTTAATAATTTAATAGGAACAAATAAATATTATTATTATTATTATGTACTATTTAAAAAATTTTAAATTATAGTGGGGGCAAACGCCCCACTACAATATAAGTAGATTTGTCCTATTATTATATATTTATGTATAAATACATGTATTTATTTAACTTATTCTCAATTCGTATTTTATATTTTGACTTACATTTTATGCTAACAACTGATTTTAATAAATAATTTTAGTGTACATATAACATTCCTCTAATTTTTTTATATGTCAATCTATCACATTTGTTATCCTATCCGATAGTATTGTGTTGAATGTTTGAAAATTGAAATGTTATTCTTATTCGTAATGCTTAGTGCAGAAAAGATGGGGGGAATAGAATTGAAGGTGTACTGAAAAAATCAAAGTGACGGTGTTGGTAGTAGTAAGATGTCTAATGGGATAATTGAAGGGGCAATATGTAAGTGAACCCAGCCTGATCCATTCTCCTTTTATACCCTTCTTTCTTTCCCTTTTTTTCCCCTCCCTCTCTACTGGAAAACTTTACTGTGTTTTTTTTTTTTTTGAAAGACTCTCTTTGTAAGGATGTGACCAAAGTTTCTTAAAGCCCTAAAGCAACAAAGGCCTTCTTTTATTTGTTTACCCACATTCCTATCTCTACAAGTGTGTGTTTGTCAATGACAATAAAATAATGATTAATTACCGAAATACCAAAAGAAAAAAATTTTGATCAATTGCCTTCATTTTTCTTGATGTCATTTCTCTGATTTACTCCAACAATTAGTTGCTAATCTTGTTTCTTGATTATTTTTTTTTTTGGTGATAGTATGAAATGAAACCAAAGCCATGATATTAAGATTCAATTTGTTTGGCAGAATTTCAATTATTATTAATTAAGTTAAAGCTGAGTTGGGGCTGACCAAGTGCAAATGAACAATGAAAAAAAAAATAAAATGTTCATTAATTTAATTTAGGTTTGGAAAAAGAAGCACTAAAAAAGCGATGCATATGTGAGTAGTTCAGAGCACTTCTTTCTCTTTTTTAAAAACGGAGCACTACAACCTTACATTTTCAGTCACATTCGTAAAACCTGCAAAATAAATCTTCATTTTATCATTAAAGCCCATCAAACATGCTCTGTCTAATAGAAATAAGAGATAAATATCAAATCAATATCCGAAAGATTCTGGTTGATAAAATGATATTTGACTTTTATTATTAACAAAATAACTCCCAACAAATTTTAAAAGTCGACAAAAACACCTAAACATGAAAGCATGATGTCACATTAAATGAAAAACGTTTATCTAACAATAAGAAGAGCTTCAATGATAGCGGCAAAGAACTTCGATTGTGTTTCCAGCAAGAAGGGGAGCTTGTGTAACACCCTAACTTTTAGCACGTCATGATCGTACCAAAAGTAAGGCGTTACTAACCTATTTTCCTTTATTATCTATTTAATATTGAGCCTTTACATTGTTATCACATTTCAGTTTTTAAGAAAGTTCCACAAAATTTTGTTTCTATTAATTAAAACTACATATCAAAGATCTTCAAATAATAATCATTACATAAATACTATTAATAATAAGTGCTATACAAATAAATTCAATATAAAACTCGAATACAATATCTATCTCTATGGATAAAATAGAAACTAAAGCAACAAGGGCGAGAGAATTCTATAAAAGCAACAGGAATCATAAGTAAATCTACTAATCGTCCGCAGCTTCATACTGAGTTTTCGAACCTGTGTCACTGAAATGGTAGAAGGTTTTGGGGTGAGAACAAACCACACGTTCTCAGTAGGGAATGGGAATGCCGTAAAAGTAATGAATATAATGCCAATAAGTAACTTACTCAATAAAACTATTTTGTTAAATCTTTGGAAATACTTCTTACTTTTACTTTATATAATTAATTACCTTCTTTAAAATTTTCGAAAACAAATCTCAATAACAACCTATTAGCACAAGAAACAGATCAACGCACAAACAAATTGCAACAAGACAAACAGCACAATCATAGAGAAACAAGATAAGCAAATACAACCAAATGCAAATGCGCAAACAAGGATGATGCATGTCTAGTCCTATCAAGACCATGAGCTCATGTGTCGGTTGCCTACACGCTCCCGACATTACCCGGGCACAAGTCCCAGATATGGCTTTCCAGATGCATACAGTGTGCTTATAAGTCTTACGGCTAGGCCGCATACAATATGACTTTCAAATCAATGTGCTTACATCTGGAAAACAGTTCTCAGTGTGTGGGCATCCCCATTCCCCACTATGCATTTGGCACTAAAGCCCAAACAAAGTCGCATCTGCTCTCCTGTGGTAGACAGTCTTTTAAAGCTTTTTCATTATCTTTGCCCTCTGCTCTCCTGTGGCAGGGATCCCCTTCAGTTAATGTATTCTTTTAATCTTTGTTCTCTGTTCTCTTGTGATAGAGATTCCTTTAATTATCTCTCTTTCATTTACTTTTCGTTCTTCTTCTTTTCTTTCTTATCAAACCGAACTCATATCATAATTTAAACGAAATCTCTTCTCAAAAGATTGGATTTAAAACATTATACTTTCCTTAATAAATTGGATTCAAAATAGAATAAATCTTTTCTTAACTAAATAAATCTCAAATAATTTAATTTTCCAAAACCAAATCTTTTAAAATAGCATTTCAAACAAAGTCTCAAATTTTATAAAAATTTCGGCCGCATCTCGCCTAGAACTCGGACTTAGCCACCCTTACGAGTTTCCTCTTTATCACCAACCCTTTTGTCAGTAGTTATCATAACAACAGATTCTCAATAAACAACTCATCATAATTTAGTTTAACGACTATCATTCTATCACCAACTAAAATTAGAATTTCCATCAATCATTCTTTAAAAAGTAAATCCGTCCATCTTCAAGACTTCTAACTACAGTGGCAAAACCACCTCATGATGCCTTCTCTCTCTCTTCACAGACGTTCTGTCTCTCTCTTCACACACGTTCTCTCTCTCTCTCTCTCTCTCTCTCTCTCTCTCTCTCTCTCTCTCTCTCTCTCTCTCTCTCTGTTCGGCTCCTCCTCGGGGTGGCTCCATGACAGCTCGCAGCGGTGGTGCGACGATAACAGCTCCATGGAGGTCCGGCCGCGATGGTGGCGCATGCAGCACGAGTTCCTCTCCCTTGGTGCATCCCTGGTTCGCGTCTCTTCCCTTCGACGGTGATGGCGTGGCTGACGATGATGGCTTTATGGACGGCGACTTGGCAACGGTGGCGACGGAACTTCGATGACGGCAAGGCAGTGAGCTAGACTTCAGCTAGGGTGGCTGGGCGGCGAGTTCGGTGGCAGATCGGTAGCAGGGCGTAGCGACAGTTCCCTCTCTCTCTCTTTCCCCCCTTCCCCTCTCCTTTCTTCCCTGCTTCTGATCCCTTCTTTTCTTTCTTTCTTTGATGGGTAAGAGTTTTTTGGGGGAGGGGGGGTGAATGGCGGCTGTTAGGGTTAGAGTTTCAATTTGGGGATTTTTGGTAGTTTAGGTAATTTTTAATAAGATTAGGAGTAATAGAGTAATTAAAAAACTAATTTTAATCCAACACTAATATTTATACAAATACTATTTAATTATCTAACTTACAAGTTTATTTTCAAATAAATACTCTAATTTAATAATTAGAGATAATCAAATTAATTTTCTTTAAAATTATAAAATAAAGTTAAAAATCTAATTATTCAACTTAAAGCATATAAAACTCTTGTTATTATTCAATTACTAAAGTTTTGAATCATAAATAAGAAATTTTTTAATTTATATATAATATTTTTAAAATATAATCTTAATTAAATATAATAAATCATAAATAATTTATTATTTAATTTTCAAAAATCCAGGGTCTTACAGTTTGTAGCTGCGACAATGGTATTTCCACATCTCAGTCTCTCTCAGTCTCGCAGCCCACCTCTCGTTCATCTTTCTCTCTTCCTCTCTAGCTTGAAGAAGAAGAGAAGATTGAGAGAAAAATAGAGAAGAGAAGAAGAAAAAAGAGAGAAGCGAAAGACGAGGGCACCGGCATAGGGAGGACTGCTGCTCGTTGTCATCGTCGCTGTCACAATTGCAAGGGGAGGAAGCTCAAAAAGTAGAGAGAGAGACAACTTGAGAGAGAGATGCTGAGAGGGCACGGGCACGACAGAGAAGAGGAAGGAGGGAGCTATCTCGTCGTTGCCGTCATGCACTGTCACCTCCCCTAGAGTGGGTTGGAGCTGCCGCCTTCGACACAATAAACAGAACATGAAGAGAGAGAGTGAGCTTGATCTTCGCTTCTTTTCTCCTCTGTTTCTCTCTCGGTCTTCTTTTCTGCTTTAAGCTAGAGAGGAAGAAAGAAAGACGAACGAGAGGTGGAATGCAAGACTGAGAGAGAACAAGATGCGGAAATGCCATTGTCACAACTGCAAGCTCCCTTCCTGCCATAAACGCCATCGGAGCTCTCTGCCGCTATCACTAAAGCTCCTCTGATTGCCAAATCAGTGTTTTTCGTTCAATGCATGTGACGTCATGCTTTTACGTTTGGATTATTTTGTCAATAACAAAGGTCAGGTATTATTTTGCCAGTATCGAAATCTTTCGGATACTGACTTGATATTTACCTCTAAAAATAATAAAAGACCACCTAATTATTTTTTTCACTTAATTATAATAATAAAAATAATAAAGGTCCACTTAATAGAACATTTTAAAATATTTAAATCCTTAGGAGTTGGTTGTCATGGATGATTATGGGAAGACATGTATGTATAATTATTAGTGTTAAACTCATGAGATGTATCCATTTGTATTTTAATTTGACATAATAAATTGGACATAATATTTTGTGAAAATAATTTTTTTAAATTTAATATAACACTATCATTATCATTGTGTAATAAATGTAGTAAATATGTTATTTCACATCTATTCAATATAAATTATAAATTGAATAGTTTGACATTTATAATATCTTTATATCATAATGGAAAAAATCTGAAAAAGTAAGAACATATACAAATATATTATTACCATATTAATTTTACACTAAATTTTATATCAAAAGTTAATAAAATTTTATTGATAACTTAATATTTTACTAACTTCATTAGAGAAGCAACTATTGTATGTTATTGTGTTTCCTGTTACACATTTCTTTCAAGTATACAATTAGAGTTATATATAAATAGTTATATTTACAATTAAAAATGGTATAAAAATGCAAATCATAACATGTTATTAAAATGAAAAAATATTTTTCATGCTTAAATATTATCAATAGTTAATTGTCAATTTGATACCCAAAAAATTCAAGTGTTAACAAAATGGTATTTGACAAATATTATTGACAGATTGGCCCCTAAAAGATTATTAAGTTTGACAAAAGTGAAAAACCTTTAACTAAGTTGGATGACCAACCTTTAACTAAGTTTGACAAAAGTGACCAACCTTTAACTAAGTTTCCTTACCGAAACTCTCATCTCTACTTCTTCGTCGTCATCCCTTAGTCTCTTCTTCTTCTTCCTCGATTTCCTCACACCCCAATCACCTTAGTCATAACTCTTATCTCTTCTTCCAACTTAATCACTCACTTAAAGAAGCAACTACGTAAAAAAGACAGGACAAAGGCGAAAACGGTTGTATGGACAACAATTCTTCATCAGTTCTGTCACCTCCTCTTCTCTGATTCTCTCTCAACCTCTCAGGCTTTCAGCATAGCGTCCTTCTCCATTCATCTTGTACCCGGTGACGTTAGCAATGGCTTCTTCCATCGTCACTGGCATTGTCACCTTCTTTCTTTTCTTTTTCGTTCTCTCTCTCTCTCTCTCTCTCTCTCTCTCTCTCTCTCTCTCTCTCTCTCTCTCTCTCTCTCTCTCTCTCTCTCTCTCTCTCTCTCTCTCTCTCTCTCTCTCTCTCTCTATATATATATATATATATATATATATCCTCTCTTTGATGACAGCAAAAGTGGCGACAATGGCATATCTATAGATCGGCTGGAGTCGACAGCAGAAGCAGCAGTACATATGAGACGTAGATCTGAGGCAGAGGATGGAACCTAGCAGTAGCAGTGACAACACGATCCTTTTTCGCTGTCGCCCTCCTCGTTCCTCTTTCTTCCCTCTCTTCTTTTCTTTCTTTGATTTTTTAAATGGATATAGTGGTTTGATGTTGAGATTTAAATTTAGATTTGTTGTTGTTATGATTTTTATTTGAATTTGGATTTGTTGTTGTTGTGCTACCGTGTGTTAAGCAAAGAGGAAGAAGAAGATTTTTTTTTTTGTAAAAATTAGATTTAATTGTTGGTACTTTTTAATAAATAATTGTAGGAATAATTTTTATAATTATAATAATTGTTGACTGCCAGCTCAACGTTTAGTGTTAACGTTATCCAATTTAGTTGGCGGTTAGTCACTTTTGTCAAATTTAATAATATTTCAAAGATTATTTTGTTAATAACATCTTCAAGGCACTATTTTGTTAGTGTCTAAGTCTTTCAAGTATCGAATTAGTAATTAACTCTATTATCAAAATCTTCTTTGAACACGACATTGTTGTTGATGATTTTGGATTGTCGTCTTTGTCTAAAATTAGAACCTTCAGGCCGTTGTGACTCTTAATTCTTGACAAAACAACGTAAAATTGCCCATGGGTAAATAATAATTTTTATAAGTAAAGCCCTACATGCGATAATAATTGATCCTGACTTTTGTTGATGGTCATTTGCAAAGCACACTGTTAGTGAAATTGTCCCTGTTAGAACTTAAATGAGAATCCTAAATTCGAAGGTATCAAGTCGATTATTGGAATGTATATTTTGTCACCAATATTTCTACTAGTCATTATCGTAGCTCCAATTATGTTGTTGCCAAGTTCGTTGACTATCAACCTTGACCCACTATATAAACCTAAGGTTTGGTCTATGTTTCGCAATAGCATTACAATGAGTCTTGGCTTCAAAGCTAACTTGTGATTTGGTAATCTCAAACATTTGATGTCATTTAGAAACTCGGATATGAACCACTCTTATTGTACATCTTCATTCTCATTGACTTGACATGTGTCAGAATTTAAATACAACTTCCATGCTTAGAAAGATTGTCAATACAAAATCATTTAACTTCTTAACACTCTCAAGTGTGGATACAAGTGACATGTTTTGCAACAATTTTAGATATGCAAAGTCTACCAAATAAGAAAGAAAGAGTCATTAATAATTGTAATCAATAGATCATCTAAAATTTTAACTTTTAACTCGTCACCAACAGCTAAACCAATATTTCTATTTAGGACTCAAGTGAGACCAAATACAGGGTCAATTTGGTTCAAGTTTGAGGACCTAGTGAAGGCCACTAACAATTTTTCAACCCATAATTTCATTGGCAGAGGTGGTTCTAGCTTAGTTTACAAGGGAATTCTACCTGATGGCACAATGGTTGCAGTAAAAGGATAGAAGAGTCGGATTATCAAGGAGATGAAGAATTCTACAGGGAGGTGGAGATTATTAGCAACTTGAAGCACCACAATCTAGTGCTGCTAAGAGGGTGTTGTGTGGTTGATGAAGAAGAAGAGGAGGATTCCGGGTACAGAGTAAGCCAAAGATATCTTGTTTATGATTACATGTCAAATGGTAGCCTTGAAGACCATCTCTTCTCTTCCATGGACAACTAAAATGCAAAAATCACTTACTTGGTCTAAAAAAAAGAGCATAATCTTGGATGTGGCAAATGGGTTAGTCTATTTGCACTTTGGAATTAAACCTGCAATCTACCACAGAGATATCAAAACCACCAATATAGTGCTTGATGCAGGTATGAATGCAAGAGTTGCGGATTTCGGGTTAGCTAAACAAAACTTTGAAAGCAGATCTTTGATAAATACAAGAGTTGCTGGAACTCATGGGTACCTGGCACCAGAATATGCACTTTATGGCCAATTATCCGAAAAGAGTGATGTCTATAATTTTGGTGTGGTTATATTGGAAATATTGTGTGGAAGAAAAGTTCTTAATTTATCTTCATCTGGAGCACCTGCATTCTTTATCTCTGATTGGGTTTGGTCATTGCTGAAATATGGTAACTTAGAATTAGCTTTGGATGCTTCTTTGTTATTAGATGAAAATTTTACTAGTAGGAAAATAATAGAAATATTCTTAATGGTTGGTGTTCTGTCTTCTGATCTCATGTAGTAGCTGATTCAAGGCCAACAATTTTGGATGCTTTGAAGATGTTAGAAGGGGATATTGAGATTCCACCAATTCCATAGGCCACTGGTTGTTGGGCACCATGTGTTTCCCATAATTATAATTAAAACATAAATTTGGATTATATCATATTAACTAAAAAGCTTTGTATATTGTCACAATATTAAGTATATGTTCTGTGTTAAAGATGACAATTTTTTTCAGCAGAATGAATATCTGTGGAGATTTATCCGCTAGAGAGCAAGTTTGGGAGGCCTTTTTTTCTTGTGGGTAGCGGGTATGGGTTTTATGGAAAGTGGCCGTTATAAGATTTAGCAGCACTTTAACAGATTTTACTGTAACAAAAAGTGGCTAACACAATTGATACCTAAAAATAAAAAATAAGAATTTTAGAGTGCGTTTGGTTTGCGTTTTTATTTTCTGTTTTTTATTTTTAGTGTTTTCTATTTTTTTGATTTTGTGAAAAAAAAAAGGTAAAAACAAAAAATAAAATTTTATTATTTTCACTTTTTCCTTCACAAAATTCAGAAAATAAAATATACTAAAATTAAAAATAAAAAATAAAAACGTAAATCAAACGCAGTCTTATTCTGCGAGAATGCTAGTTTGATTTTGGTATTAATACAATAATTAATTTAATAATACTTTAGTAAGTACTCAAAGAACTTTAAGAAACACTCGTTTTTATACTATAACAAATAACGGATTTATTTGAATTTAAATGTATAAAAAAATAATAAAGTTTAGTATCACTTGAATAACTATACAAAAGATAAATATAATTATAAACTTATAAATTATAATCATATGTGTAAAGTGGACTAAATCCCTATTTTGGTCATTGAAATTCACGCGATTACTTATTTTGGTTCCTAAAATTTAAAATTACTTATACTGGTTCTCCAAATTTAAGTCCGGGCACCAATGTGATCCCTCGACTCTTTCTGGCGATGACTGGGCAAATGAAATCCTGAGATAACACCCTCTCTACCATGCTGGATGATGAGTAAACGACGTCGTTTATCCTTAGCGTCCAAATAAATATACGTCGTCTAAGTAGACAACATTGGTAGTGCGTGGAATCTCAAAAATTTGACTTATTTAAAAGAGTTGCCTACTTAGACGATGTTTTTAATTTGTTTGGATATCAAGAATAAACGACGTTGTTTACTCATTATTCAGCGTAGTAAAAAAAATGTCATTTCAACATCCTGTTTGTCTAATTATCGTCGAAAAGAGTCGAAAAATTACATTGGTGTCCAAATTTAAATTTGGAGGACCAGTATAAATAATTTTAAATTTTAAGAACTAAAATAAATAATCGCGTGACAGAAACCAAAATAAAAATTTAGTCTTGTAAAGTGTAAACACTACAAATATGTCGAAGATATTATAAATGAAATGAACGTGAGCTTAGTTGTTGTGTCAAATCTAATTAATTATTAAGTAGAACTAGACACCGTTAATGATGAGTCAATATCAGAATTCAGAAAGAACATGAATAATTGTATAATACACTTTGCTCTACCAAATATTGTTTGACTTTAAAATGAGTTAACAGTGGATAAAAGTGTTACATTCCACTTTCATTTAAAATTGGACACTCTACTATACAGATTAAAGTTATATAAAAAAATATAAAATTTTTTATAATTATTTTTTATTATTTTATTATTGTTCAAAATACGAGTCTTAACTTTTTAAATTTCTTTTTCATCTCATAAAAAAAAATCTATAAACTTACATTTTTACTATATAATTCACCTAAAATTAGACCTCTCGAATGAGTGTACTTGAATAAAGCAATTATTTGGTGTAAATAGAGAGTTTTTTACTTTTTATTTTTTATAAAAAAATTTTGCATAATAATAATTTTTAATAAATAAAAAATATTTATATATTTTATATTAAATTATTTAAGAATAAAAAATTATTTTTTCATTTAAAGTATTGTACATTAAAGTATTGTTATTTAAAGCATTTATTTATATATTAGGATATTTTGTATTTATTGAAATCTATTAATGCTCTTCTTTTATATTAGCTTTTGATTTTTATTTAAGAAAAAGTATAGGTAGACAATGAAAAGATTAAACAATGTGAACAATAGAGATATCAGATGTTCATTTCACTACGTATACGGATGGTTATTTTAATATTAAAATTTAGATGGTTAATTTGGAGGTGTAATGTATTTTTATTTAATTGGTGGTTGTTAATCGTGTTATTCAAAATAGTCATTGTTTATCTAGCACTCCCCTTTTATATAAGTGTGACTCATTCAATAAATACATAAGTACGAAAAGACTATGTCATTTAAGTTATAATTTATTGACATATAAATAGAGAGTTTAATTTTAATGTTTTAATGTAAAAATATTTTATATAATTGTGTATTTATATTTTTTTAATGATTGTTTAAACAATTAACTTAAAAATAATTATTTTTGGAGAAAGTCTAAGGGTTAACATTTTTATTGAAATTTGGTCGACACTTAATCATAAAAAAATGATTAATTCTACACTATTAAATGTCATTTCACACTATTAAAAATATTGATAATGACTAATTAATAATTAAACATCACAAATTCTAGTGGCTATTAAACTCCTCTTATTTTTGCATATGTAACACTACGAATAAATTCGTTCGTATAAAACTATTTTATACTAAAAGTAAATTAAAATTAAATTCTCCATTGACCTCTGTCACCTCTCCATACATGTTACATGTTGTCCCTCCTTCTCCTTTCTCTACTTTTTTTTTTCCCTTGATATTTTCTAGTCTCTTGATGAAAATCCCCGTATTTTCAGATAGGTTGAGTGTGTAGCCCGCTGCTGCTGTTTCAATCTTGTCGCCGCCATTTCCTTCAATTGCTTGCTCGGCCATCCTTTCAAGGTTTACTTCTTTCTCTACCCTCATTCTTGTCCGCTAGTTAATGCTATCTTCTCACTGCTGGTCTTCTACGTGCTCGTCTAGAGGCATTTATGATTCACGCGTCGTCTCTCCTGCCCTTTCTCCTAGCTCTTGTTCGTCACGATGCCTATCCTTCTTCCCTCTGTTCAGTCTTCTAGCACTGGGAACTCCCAAGTCTTCTGAGTATTTTGGCTTGCTGGCATCCCTACACGCCATGGCCATAGGGCTTTTGCAGGTTCCTTTTCCGTGTCCAATAACCCCGCAGTTGTAGCAGTAGCTTTGTTGGAGTCTTTCATACTTGATGCTAATTCATGCATTGTCTTTGTTGGCTCTTTCAAGATAGAAACCAGTCTGTAATGGGCTTGTGATATCTATGGTTGCTCTGAATATCAGAAACTCTCTTGCTAGCACTCCATTGATTTTGGGGTCTTCAACCTCATCCAGAATACCAATCATATATCCTATCTTCCTTGCTGTCTCCACATTCATATACTCCTCAGGAACTCCATAAAGTTGTATCCAAAATCTGCACAGTCATGGCTGATTTCATACATTGATTCCTCTTGCGTCCATTCCTGTAAATTTAGGAGGTTCCCTTTGATACTCCACAGTCCATTCTTGAGAACCTTTTGTTGGTCTTTGAAACTCAGCAACAGTTTGTTCCTCCCTACATCCGTGATCATTAGGCCTTCAGAGTTGCCCCATATGTCCATCAATGTGTTCTTGATAACTTTGAACTTGATTTCTTTCTCCATTATAACTTTTCCCACCAAGTTGAGGCATTCTGGGTTATATTTTGGACTTTTTTCCTGTTTAAGGCAGACTATTTTACCTTCTATCGGGTATATACCGCAATTACTATCGGGTATATACCGCAATTAGCTATCACGGTATAGAATGTTCGGAGCTTGCTGGTTTTGTTATGCAGGTATGTGGGTGAAGGCTGGGTTGACTAGATGGCTGCTATTAGTGAGAGTGATATTAAAGGTGAGAGAAAATATTAAAGGTGATTTGATTATGGGGAGAAGATGGGTTATGAAGCTAATGGTGGTGGCACACTGGTGTAAAACACAGCTTTAACCGAAGAAAAACCTAACAAGCTACAAGAAGATTAGGGTAAGACAATAATATCTATCTACTTAATCTACTTCTTTTTTTGGTGACTCCTAAAATTGAATTTTTTTTCAATTAATAAAAGTAAAATATCAATTTCTGAATCAATTTTTTCTCCAAAATGAATGCATTTAATAAATAATACATAATTATACTCATTTAAAAAAATATTTTTATTATAATTATATAAAATCAATATTTAATACATTATTAAACTACTTATCAATTATCAATCAAAAATATTTTAAATCATTTTAATAATAATAATAATCTACTCCTACTTAATATATATTAAACTTGAATTTTTCCTAACTAATGAAAGTGAGGTGTCAATTTTTTATAAATTCATTTTTTCTCCAAAATGAAAGTACTATTCTCTCTTCTAAATTTATTTTAAAAAAATATTTTTATTATAATTATATTACAATTAGCATTTAATGAATAATACATGATTATACTAATTTAGAAAAATATCTTTATTATAATGATATAAATTCAATATTTAATACTTTATCAACTAATAAAAGTGAGGTGCCAATTTTTCATGAATTTATTTTCTTTCCAAAAAAAAATTACTATTCTCTCTTCTAAATTTATTTTAGAAAAATTATAATTCCATACTGAATAGAATATACGTGACAAATTAAAAAATTTTGACAAGTTAATGGAATCAAATCATATTTCTATAATATATATATAAGAATGTATATTTTTATTTAGATTTCTACACTTAATGATGGAGTTGACGTGGCATATTTCTGAGCGTGTTTCTTAATTTATTTTTTATAACTCATTGAATACAATTTATTACAGTAGATTAACTCATCATAATGAAATTTTTACATTTAATGATAGAGTCAAAGTAGCATATTTTTCACTGTGTTTCCTAATTTATTTTATTTAACTCATTAAATATAATTCATTATGATGAATTAATTATATCAACTAATTGATTTAATTAGATATTTAAGTATCACATAATTTAAAATTATGTATATCAATTATTTGATTTGATTTTTATGATATATAATTTTAAGGAATAAATTAAAATAATATAATTTATTACTTATTTAAATTGAATACAATAAATATAAATTAATTTAGTTAGAAGTTTACTATTTTCTAATCTTTTATACATAAAAATGACAAAATAAAATTGTAAAAATAATCTTTTTATCACTTTTGCTATTTTAATTTTTCTTTCTTTGCTTTTTTTTTACGTGTAATTTTATTTTACATTAACTTTATTTATTTAATAACAAAATATACTCATACTAATTCTATCATATAATAATATATTTTTCTCCTATGTTAATCAAGAAATTTCAATAATTATCAACTACATCTAATGGAATGACTGAAAAGTGAGAACTACGAGAAGTTAAACCTAGGTTCAAAAGCTGAAATAAAAGAAAGAAAATACTAAATATATGATTAGAGAAAAATATATAATAATGAGAAATATACTAAAATTTGATTTTCTCCCAACTAATAAAAGTGATGTGTCAATTTCTCATGAATTTTTTTCCAAAATGAAAGCACTATTCTCTCTTCTAAATTTATTTTAGAAAAATATCTTTATTATAATTAGCATTTAACGAATAATACATGATTATATTAATTTAAGAAAATATCTTTATTATAATTATATTAAATCAATATTTAATACATTATCAACTAATAAAAGTGATGTGTTAGATCCTCATAATTAAATTCATTTTTCCTCCAAAATGAAAGCACTATTCTCTCTTCTAAATTTATTGTAGTAAAATATCTTCGTTATAATTATAATACAATATTACAGTTATATTACAATTAGCATTTAACGAATAATGCATAATTATAATAATTTAAGAAAATATCTTTATTATAATTATATAAAATCAATATTTAATATATTATTAAACTAATTATCAATCAAAAATATTTTTAATCATTTTAATTATATTGATACAATTCTAATTCTCATTCATTATGCAATAATTGTATTAGTAACAAGTTGTTACGTTAATGGTGACCTATTTATAATAATAATAATAATAATAATAATAATAATAATAATAATAATAATAATTAAATGCTAAAATAATTGCTAAACATTGTTTATCTAGTTTCAATTAGTTAATAAATTTAATTTTAGTTGCTATATTTTATTTTCTACATAATTATGTTAATTATCAATCATTATACATCAAATTAGTATTTAATATATAATTATATTAATTATCAATAATTTTTTTATAATTACACATCAAATCAGCATTTAATACATAATTATGTTAATTGTTAATAATTTTAATTTTCAATCATTATAATATAATTTTAAATTAGTCGTAATTTTTGGCAAGTTGATATTGTTATCTACATTAAAAAATTAAAACAAAAATCTATGATTCTAATCATGATAAAAATGTATATGATATAATAATGGCTTACTCAATCACGGTAAATATATGATGTATAACGTAAATAATAAAAAATTAACTTAATAATAATTAATTTATATAATTATTTTTGTTCTAATAAAGTCTATATATAGTATTTTTTGTGGTTCGTGAGCCTAGATTTGAGAATAAACTCATTTTTTTAATTTATTATTTTTCCTTGACTACTTCGTAGAATAAAGAATGTATTTTTGTTTTTCATCGAAGTTGATCATTTTAAGATATAATTTATAATTTTTTATAATATTTTTTATATATTCATTCTATTATATTATTTTTTTGATAATTTAATGATTGTTCTTACTCTAACTTATTCTTTTGTGGGGATCTTATTTGTATTTTCTGAGAGATTTAAATCTCTATAAAATTCTTTTCAACAATATAACTAATTACTACCACTACCTTCTTCATTCTCATTATTATCTCTCCTACCTCTATTATTTTTATTGCTTTATCATCATCATTATCTCCTCTACTGTCATCATCACCAATACCAATATTATCAACATTAAAATTCTCTTCTTTCATTTCTTATTCGATGTTATTTTTTTCCTTTAAAAATTATTTGTTCTACAATTATTTTTTTGGCGGTATCATTTTTATCAATAATTTTTTTTCACTTAACCACTATTAGTAAAAAAAATTTTTAAAAACAAATTTATTAATAATTTATGGAGGTTTAAAACCCCACAAATTACAAATAAAATCCTCACAAAATTAATTTTTGTTATTATTTAACGAATTTTTTAACCAAAGATCATATTGTCGTAAAATAAAAAGGTTGAGGGTCGAATATTTACTCCAAAAATTACTAAATTGGAACGTAGAAGTTGCTTTCCACCTTCCCTTTATTTATATATAACATGCATGATATACCGGCCGCCATGATATGTACAAGTCTAGGAAGCTCAATCAGTGACTTTTTTTTTTTTTTTTATAATCTTTTCAACTATGCCCAACAATGCATGTATATTCGAACTAGTTAAAGCTAACGATAATGATAGAACCTTTGATACTTGTTCTCTACATCAAGTTTTCTCTTTCATGTTCACAAACTTGGGACTGGGTCAGTCGAGGCATTTCATGAAGGTAAAAACTTGATATAAATAATTATTAACACATTCACCCAATAAGATACATCATTTTATATGGCAGCTCCTCTGTTCCCTAAAAACGTGACTTATATTTTTATCAAATTAAAAAATCTAAAATTGGTGTGTTTGCTGTAAAAAGAGTAGGTTCTTGACCAACCAAACCCATTTGTTTTCTTATCAATCTAAGTTGGAAATTCTTTAAGTTAACCCCATCTATGAGTAATTCTCCAGCACTAGGATCATAGAATTTTTCATTTTGCATATTGGAGCAAAGGTACGTAGATACCAAACTGAAGTCTCTAGTTATCATATGTAGAGTGGCTTAATTATGTACATATTAATATGTAGGGACTGTGGCTTGGAATCATATGAGCCTTTTTTGTTCAAGTACTTGGTCTGATCATCATAATAATTGTCTGCATTGATTGGGAGCAAGAGGTGTCAATTTTTTTACTTCCTTTCTTTTTGGTTTTTTTCGTCATACTTTTAGTGCGGGTTAGTTACTCATATCGTTTAATTTGTTTCTTTGTGCAGGCAAAGACAACTAATGAAAGAGTTAATGATTTAATAACATGAGAAGTTTTTTGAACCCACATTGTCACATTGATATAAATTGAACCCACATTGATATAAATTGAATTGCACTGCACCAGCAAAATTCTTTCCTTCATGTATGTTCTAAATTCAGTAATGTTAATACTAAGTAGCCAACGGATCTCATTCAATAATTATCCAAGAACTAACTGAGGATTCATCTGAATTTAATTAATAAATGAAGTATTTGAATGTTCTGTTCACATAACTTGGCAGGTATAGATTATAGACATTATTTTAATTTTAAAGAAAATTCTCTTATTTTAAATTTGATGATTAAGAATATTTGTCTCTTAAATTTATTGCACTGAATCATATCTAAAAGTTTTCACTTTGAGTTTTTGCATTTAAAAGATTTAAAAGATGTCCTATGATTTTTTAATAATTTGTTTTGTCTTGTATTTTGTTTATTTTTAAATAAAATATAAAAATACTATTTTATTTTGTTTTATTTTATTTTTATTTTTCGTACCTTTATTCATGTCAATTTATGTGATGTCTGAGTGTCCCTCTAACCATAAAAATTTAAAAATGAATAATTTGTGAAAAAAAAAAAAATTTAGGCATTGCAATAATACCACCTTTTATTGTTATTTGAGCTAACATTAGATAGAAAATTACTATTTAAGGTAGAGAGTAGTAATGTTAGGGTATTTATCAAATATTTAGAAAATAATATTATTGTAATATTTTTATATACTTTTTGTGATATATGAATATCTTTTTTAAAAGATAATAACTACAAATATTTAATATTTTAACTTTTGATCATATGAAATATTAAAGTTTAAAAATAGAAAAAAGGTAAAAAAAAACTAAAAATATTGTAATTATTTTAAGTTTTAAAATTTAAAATACTTTTTATAATCTATTAATCTTTATCTTGTTAATGACTATGCTATAGAAATTAGAAAGTTTAGCACAGTGTCAGCACTCGAACTTACTCAACCTCTTGAGCAAAGATCAAGTCAGCCTAACTCTCAATACTTAGCAAGAAAGCTAAAAACACAAGAGAGCACAAGAGAAAGGAAGCTTTGGTGGAAAGAACACTTTATTACTCAAGTGTTTATTACAAATGATTCACACCTTAACTCTCACTAACTCTCATCTCCTATTTATAGTCATCCACCTCCTTAATGGATGGTTAGAATTAAATCTAAACACGGTCTAGATTAATCATCTAGAACCTTCTTTACAAATATCTATCCTACCACTACTTTCTAAATATTTTTAGATTGTTCCATATTACTCTTCATACTTCTATATATATCCACACTCTTCTGGAATATTCTATGATCTTCTATAGTCTTCTAGGGTATTCCGGGACCTTCTAGGACATTCTAGAACGTTTCGAAACCATCTAGAACATTTTCAAACACTTTAAAAAATTATACAAACACTGTTAAATCTAACTTTCTAAAATTTACCATGACAACAGTCTTTTTTAATAATAATTTTTTTTAGCAATTTTTAAAGAATAAATATTTATGTTAATGAACTCATATTTTTAATTAAAAAAATTAAGAATTGACGGCCTCAAATGTAAGATTAATATAAAAAAGTATTAATCACAATATTTTTATCTTTAGTTATATTATTTATTTATCACTTAGTATTATCAACTGCTCACAATAATGAAATTTCGTGGCTTACAAAACTCAATTCATTTTTATTTAAATTTAGACCTTTGGTTGTAGGTAGTACCTGCCATTATCTGGAAGGCGTTAAAACTTGAAATCATAAAAAATAATCATATACTAATACCAAGTACTAATAATTAGTTATGTGACATTCAGTAGAGTACCACATGAAAGAAAGAAAATAAGAAAATAGGTTGCATTTTTCAGTAAATTAAAATTAAAAATAAAACTTAGAAGACAATAATTAAATTAAATATTTATATTATATTTAATATAAAATATATTAGATTGAGTTATATTTTAATATTTATTTAAAATAAATATAAAAATTAAAAAATAAATTTAAAATTAAAAAATTTAAAATATTTTTAAAAAATATATTATAAAAAATTTAATCTTTGTCCTAAAATTTCATCAATTTTCATTATTCGTAATTTTTTTTCGTAGATGCTGAACAAAGTACTCCTGCTTGAGACAAAAGAAAAATTGGGTGGCAAGTCTCAACCAAGTTGACGTGGAGTTTTATATTGAATTATACTTTTTCCATTGATATATTGTTATAAAAATATGGATTTGCTGAGCAATGTGAATGAAAGAGGTTAGGAGAAGGGAAGCTGAGAATGCGGTTAAAGATGTGTTCCTAGATACGGATACGAGAAACAAACCACTACTGTATCACAGTGAGAATCAATCATGTTTTTGGAGTTTTTTTAGTTTTTTTATTTTATTTTTAAAACGTAAATGGGTTTAAATTGCTATGTGTGTGTTTACATTACGGTTTACAAATAGTAATTTGTATAAAATTAATTTTGTAAATTTAATTTTGATGAAAAATAAATTTGTGTTAATGTGATTTATGTTTATATCAAAATGAATTTTAGTAAAATAAATGTTTAGATTATACTGTTCAAAATTATTTTTAAATAAAAAATTACCAAAAGAGACATTAATTTAAATAATTTTTTATATTATTTTATCATTTTAATTTAGAGTACGGAAAAAATAAAGTACGAATAAAAAAATAAAACTCATACAAATAAGAAATAATAAAAATTTTATAAAACCAACCATATATATCATATGCACACAAAATTTACAATAAAAAGTAAATAAAATTCATATGAATAAAATTAAATAAAAAATAAAAATTTCATACACAACATAAATATAACACAGTAGATAATAGGAAAAAAAGAATTTATACCAACAAAAAATAATAAAAATATCATAAAATTAATAAAATACTTGAAAGATCACAGTACTACAAAAAATAAAAAAATCAACAATATTTGTCTAATGAATAAAAAAATATAATAAAAATAAATAGAAATTATATGAACAAAACTAAATAAAAATATAAAAAAAAAACTTCATAAAAAATATACATATAAAATTTTTTTTATATGAACTAGAAAGTAATATGAATTCTAAAAACATCACATCAGAATACTAAAAAAATAATATAAAAAATATTTATCATATAAATAAAAAAATATAATAAAAATATAAAAATTAAAATATAAAAAAATACTAAAAATAATAAAAAATTAAAATATTTATTTTGACAACGATCCAAACAAATCCAAAAGATTTTGACGAAAAAAAAAAGAACGAACAACCACAAAAAAAACTATTGTGAAACTACATTGTTATTTGTATCCTTTTATAGAAGAAAATGAAGACATAAAGTTAGTAGAAAAGAAATAAATTTTTTATCTAATTTTTCAACCGTAATCAACCACCATAAACGTAGAAGCTAAAATCACTTCTCTTTTCCCTAACGCAAAACCAAACACACCCATATATGTTTTCTTTTAATCAATTCTTGTTATGATTGGAATGACGGTTGAGAAAAACATATTAGTTCTCTTTGAACCTAAATTTAAAGCTATTTCAAAGTCATTAGATCAACTCTTAGATGATTAGTCGAACTGGTTAATTAAGTCAAGGTTTTGAAAATGAATCGGTTATTGAATCATTTTAATTATTGGTTTATTAGTTTATAAGTTCAATTGGTTTGACTGTAATTAAACCGAAAAAACGTTTTATAATAAAATAATAAATAAAATATAAATACATTCCGCAGAAAAATACCATTCAAGGTTCCTGTTCATGCATCTGAAACGGACATCACCAAACAAAGCCATATAAATCAATGGCACTAGACATCCAAAGAAGTTATCTCTTGTCAAAATTTTATTTCATATTACAACATATGCAGGCAATAAATGCCCTAGGTGATATGAAAACTCTATAATGGTTATTGAACATGCATGCTTTCATGAACATTAATCAACTAATCAATGCCATCAATGCGGCAGGTGCTAGTCCACACTGCACCATGGTTCCGATCTAGCAGCTTGCATTCAAAGTTCTCAGCCTGCATAATAGTTATATGTATGATCAATAATACTAGCTACAATAAAAAAGTTTAGGAGTCAACAATTTTAATTTATAATAGCTAACACTTTTAGTCAATAGTTTAATACATTTAGTTTAATAGTTTAATACTATATTTTTAATCAATACTTTTAAATATTACTGACTAATTATTCAATAATATTTTATACATATTAGTTATATACTAGGAAAACTTAATTCTTACATACATATATATAACACAATAAAGAGTTTTCAGTAATGGTTTTTGTGAGAGTGTCTATTTAGTGATTTCAATGCAATATATATGATGAAAAATAATTTTTTTAGTCACAACAATAACTACTATTTCATTACATAGGATAGTAGCATTAGTCACAATCTAATCCAATTATTCAATTGAAACAAGCAATAACAATAACAATCCAATCTAATAATAATACAATCCAATCCAATAACAATACAAAGTTCACACTTCTGAATCAGTAACTATTAACTTCAGTTGAAACAGGCAAACAATTATTCAATCACTATATCACTATATCAGTTCACACTTTATAGTTCACAAAAGAACAATTATTCAATCACTATATCACCAAATCAGTTCACAGTTGAATGACTTGAATCAGAGTTCACAGAGCTTCACTATATCAGTAAATCATAAATTCAGAGTTCACAGAGTTTCACTATATCAGAGTTCAATCATAAATTTATAGTTAATAAAAAAATTACCTAGAGAGCATGCAAGAGACAGTGGTTGCGGAGGGGGACAGAGACACCGAGAGACAGAGACAGAGCACCGAGTGACCAAGGGAGACAGAGACACCGATAGAGACATCGAGGGAGACAGAGCATGCAAGACTGGTGGAGCAGACAGTAGATTCGGAGGTTGCGATGGTTGCTGCGCGATGGAGGAGAAGTGAGAGAGCGCAAGGCGGTGACTGTTCAAAGGAATGACGACAATGGTGGCATGAGACGGTGGCTGGACGAACTGAGGAGCCTTCCCTGGACTGAGTGTGTGTGAGAGACTGAGAGGAGCTCGATTAGAGCTTGGCTTGCGCAATGGAGTAAGAGTTAGGAATTGCTGGTGAGTGAAACGGCGATGTTTGGTTGCCTTTCCAAAAAATTGGTCGGGTCACGGTTTGGTTCGACCGATCGGTTCACCGATTTGATAATGGTTTTTGAAATTTGCGGTTTTACCTTTTGTTTCGAACCACTTTTTCTAGCAGTTTACGATTCAACCAGTCAGTCCGAACCGATTTTCAGAACCTTAGATTAAGTTATAAATAAAATAATTATATTAAATTTTATTTTTCTAATAATAAATATTTTTAATTATATTTTTATTAAATTAATTATTATTTTTATATTTTAATAATTTATTAATTATTTTGTATTATATTTTTTAATTATTTTTTTAAAGAGATATTAATAAATATCATATAACTATGATGAATAAAAAAAATATATTATGACCAATGAAAGTATTTTTGTATTTTTTTAATTTATAGATATTTAATAAAATTTAATATTTATTTGAATAATTGTATATAATAAAAAATTTTATTAATTTAAAAGAAATAAATATAAATATAAAATTAAATAAATATAAAAAATTTTAGATTATATATATATATATATATAATTAACATATATATATATGCAAAGGTAAACTTAGTCTAATAGCAAAAAAAATTTAAGTTTCTCATTTGCCAAAAATATTTTAAAATTAATTCCAAAATTTCTACTGCTAAATTATTGGTGTAGTAGAAGTTTCTTTTTGCACTTCAACGCCGCATAATTTTTATAAGCTGTTCATTTTAAATTTGTCAGTTTTTACTACCAGTTTATCGATCTAAAATTTATGAAGTATTGGCCGGTCTGATCCCATTCTAATATCAATGATAAAAAAAATTTGAATCAATTTATATGCTACTTTTTATCATAGCAGCTGAAAAATAATATTTCGAAAATGTATCTTACTGGGACAGTGGGACTATGAAAGATGCTACTAACATGGCATCATACATTAGTAGGGGTGTTCATAGATCGGATTCGATCTGTATATTCGCAGTATTTATCCGAATCCGATCTAAAAAATTACAGATATGGATCGGATCCGCACACTAATCAGATCGAATCGCAGATTTTGTGTTGCTATCCGTATATCCGTGTATCCACAAAAATAAAGAAATAAATAACTAAATATTCATTTTATGTTTTATTTCAACGAATAATTATCATATATGTTATATTATTTTAATTTATTATTTAAGAAAAGTATGTTTATATTATTTTAAGAGTAAACATATTTAAAAGAATAGAAAAAATGAATTTTATTGATATTTTTTAATAAAAATAAGCTTTTAAAAGTATTTTTGTGTTTTGCGGATATATCTGATATCCAATCCGATCCGCGTTCACCCCTATACATTAGGAGGCTATAAATTTTAAGTGTCACCCTCATGAGTTAGACAACTTCAATTTTAGGTATTATAATATTATTTAGGAGACAAACTACACTCCTCAGGAAGAGGTGAGAAGAAAACTCATTCGCCGTACGATCTCAACGCGAGTGATAACCCAGAAAACATAATCACGCAGGTGTAATTGCGTGGAAAAAATCATGATGAATGGGCGAGGTCTGTGAAGATTTCTTTTTGAACTCGAAAAAAGTAGGGATTTATTGACAGGACTCACACAGAACCAGAAAAAGATGCACCTGAACTTGAAGATTGGTGGATGGTCCAATCTTTGATTGTTTTGTGGATTTTGAATACGATCGAACTAAGCTTGCGGACCATCGTAGCCTATGCGGAGAATGCGAAAATGTTGTGGGAGGACATCAAAGAACGCTTCTCTGCTGTGAATGGACCTCAAATACAGCAGTTGAAAGCAGATTTGACAAAGTGTAAGCAAGAAAGTGCGTCCATAGCTGCAAACTATGAGAAGCTGAAAATACTTTGGGATGAACTTGCAAACTGTGATCAGATTTCCAAATGCACCTGTGGTGGGTGCAAGTGTTTAATTGGCCGTGGCTCTCAACTTGAGAAGTAGAGGGAAGAAGAAAATGTCAACTAACTCCTCATGGGCCTTGATGATGTCAGCTATGCCACTGTGAGGTCGAGTATCCTTGCAACCAATCTCTTACCGTCGCTTAATCGCGTGTACGCAATGTTAATTTAAGAGAAAAGGGTGAAGACAATCACCAAGTTGGCGGAAGAAACGAGACTTGTTGTAGGACTTGCAGCGCATGTCGGCAACAAGGCTAGAGGGAGAGGTGAACATAGAGAAAAGGCTGTGACGTGTTTCAAGTGCGACAAAAATGAGTATGATGTGAAAAAGTCTTTTCAAATAGTGGGTTACTCAGAATGGTGGAGTAATCGACCAAGGCAAGAAGGAAGAGGCGCTGGCAGAGGATCAGAAAGATAAAGAATACGCAACCGAGGGGCTCAAATGCATGCTAATGTGGCATGTACTGGAGGAAGTGGAAATCATGTGAACAATCAAAAAGAAAAGAATCTTAACATGGCATGTTTAACTAGTAACTATGGAAAGTATAAAAATCAGCTTAATCTAAAGATTGAGATTTGTGGATCATCAATAGTGATGCTTCTAACCACATGATAGGTATCTTAAAAAAATTGTGTAAAAAAAGAACCATTTCAAAATGTCCAATGAGACTACTTGACGGTGAGCAAATGCTTGTTTGCAAACAAAGAACTGTAGTTCTTAACGAAGGACTTCAACTGAAAAATATTTTTTATATACTAAAATTAAAATGGAACTTATTCTTTGTTCTATAATTGACTGATAACAAAAATTGTGTTGTGTAATTTACTGATTTAAATTAAGTTTGATTTTCAATACAATTGATGTGCTTCAATTAAAATAGAATATTTAAAAAATTATACTAATAATAATCTTAACTTATGTCATAAAAACACATATTAGCTAAATTTATAATTTATTATTATTTAAATTATATTGATTTAATTTTTATTTTTAAATTTAATCCAATTTTAAATTTTACATTTCAAAATATTTTAAATATCTCGCCCAAATTTTAATACATGTATTTAAATAGTATTCCAAAATGTTAATCAATGATAAAATATAAACGAGATAAAATCTAAATTTTTGAATTTAAATAATAACTCATTCAAATTTAAAAAATGTGAATTTATTCGCGTAATCAATAACTACTCAATGTTTTGTAATCTATATTAATAACTATTAAAGGTAAATTATTCAATGTGAATTACTCCACGTGTCATGTTTTTTCGTTGTTCTTTCTTTTTTATTCCTATGTACACGAAAAAATTAAATTAAAAAATGTTAGAATAATATAAACCCATCTAATTCATATTATAATAATTTTAGCCGAATAATTAGAATGAAAAAAAAATTAAATTGATAGAAAGCATAATCGTGAGTAAACGAAATACATGTAAAGATTTTTATAATTTATAGGTTAAAATATATTAATAAATATCACATTTTTTACGCAAACAAAATAAATAATAAAAAATATTATTCTTATAAACATATCTATATATATAAATATTATATTATTTTATTTATTTAAATAAAAAATCCCAAATTGAAATGATCGAATGCGGTTTATACCTATTTTTTTATTTATTTAAAAAAAAAAACGACTTCGTCCCTGAAAGTAAACTGGAAAGATGAGATCCTAAGTAAGAAACCCTCTCCATATGCTTACGTTACGTGTATTCCTAATGGACTTTACTCAATTGCCACTCATTAAGAATGTTATAACCAGAGTTAACAAATATTATCCCCATCAAATGTCTATTCCTTATTGGTCTAACAACATTAGCCACCTTGGCCACCAATAAATTTTGACCACCATAGAAAATACCTAATAATATAAAAGTTGCTGAAAAGATTGTTATTAAAAAAAAACGGTACTAAACTTTCTATAGCATAGCTATCAATAAGATGAAGATTATAAAAATTAATTTTAAATTTTAAAACTTAAAATAATTACAATTATTTTAAGTTTTTTTTTATATTTTTAAATTTTAATATTTTATATGATCAAAAATTAAAGGATAAATCATATAAGCAAATCAAATAAAAATTAATATTATATAAATATTCTAAAATAAATTATCTTACATATATATCCTAAAATAACTCTATTTAAATTGAATCAATTAAGTTAAGTTTTGATTCAGCTATGATACATTAGATGTCACTAAATTATTAACTCTTTCAGTCACCAAAAAAAAATTATTAACTCTTTCAGTACTTGTCTGTCCTGAATTATTAACTCTTCCCGTAGTTATGTTTGCCTAAAAAAAACAAATTTAATCGTATCAGTAACTAATAAGCAAAATTAAAAGTTCAAAGAAAAAGCAAAAAGAAAAAAAAATGTAGACACCTCTTTCTCCCAATCAATACGAAGAGTTATGATCATCAGACTAAGTACTTGAACAACAAAGGCACATATGATTCCAAACCAGAGTCCCTGCACAGTACCTAAATAATTAAGACACTCCGCAAATAATAATAGATTTCAGTTTGGTATTTTACATACCTTTGTTTCAAGATGCAAAACGAAAGCCAATACAATAGCGGACGGAACTCCAACTACGTAATATGAACCTAAGTTAATAAAAGCACCCATTTTCTGCTTTTTACATCCTCTAACAATTCCTGAAAGAACACCCTGCAGTCCGTCCAAGAAATTGGATGCTGCAAGAATTGGCAGCATGAGTCCCACGTGTCTAACCACTTGTACGTCATTACTATAAACATGGCCCCAAACATTGCGTAACAGTATCATCAGTGTTGCAACTAGGATACCCTCAATAATGGTTGCTACTAACACTACACGTACTGCCAAACGTGCAGGCCAAGGATTACCAGCCCCAAGTTCGTTTGATACACGAGTGCTGCAACACAAACAAACAATTATGCAATTGCAACCGTTTACTTGATTTCGACATTTGTCACAAAATTCTAAATGTTCATAAGCATACAGTAGTAATTAAATTACCTTATAGCTCCACTTAATCCCAACGGGATCATCCAAATAGTTGATGCTGTGTTCACACTGAAATTTCCAACAATAATTATTATTAGATCGGTGCAAATAATAATATCCACTATAACATGTAAAGTGCTGGTAGCTAAGAATTGTGAGAACTAACCAAATAGAAAGCACTGATGTTTGCAACTTTGGATTTGGAAGACGACCACCTAGGAGAACCATCAATTCAAACGACCACATTTCCAAGCTGTTCAGCACAATGAGAACCAAACAAAAGCTCATTAGTAGAGGATCTCGAACAATGTAACGGTGGGGAAAGCAACAGTTAGTAGAAACTTACCAAACCATAATAGAAGAAAGAATAGCAAGTTTCAAAAAAGAAGGAATGTTATGGAATGCCTCTAATGAAAATCCAGTCCAAGTTTCTGAACATCTTGAAGAAAATTTTATGTATAAGGCAAGTATCAACACATTCACCCAATACGATATACAATTTGATAAGGCAGCTCCAGTACTCCCTAAGCCAGCTTTGAACACTAACGCCCAACACAAAGCAGCATGCAGTGTAGTAGCTACTCCAGAGCTGAGCATCATTGGAACTCCAATGTTCTGTGTCTGTAGAAATCTAGTCTGACACTGAAGAACACTAGAAGCAAAAAGGTATGGAATGATTAACTTAGCATATCTTCCTGCTTCTGTGGAGATTTCGTGATCCTGGCCAAATAAAATCAAAATGGATTTTGTATTTGCCCAAACAATAGAGATGGGTACGCAAAGAATGGTAAGAACAAGCATGGCTCTTTGAGTGTGTATGCCTAACATCTGATGCTGTCCGGCTCCATATGATTGGCCACACAAAGTTTCCAACGTACTTGCAATTCCCATCTGTCATTATATGAAACCAACAAGGAGTTGAACACAAAGTTAGTTGATTTAATAGGAACAGTTGGCAATGAATTAATTTGCTTCTAGTTTTCATGCCATGGAGGGGTGTAACCAGATCTGATTGGTGTTAAATATTTTTTAACAAATTCTTTATCAAATCCAAATTATAAACGAAAAAAGAAGAGAAAAATTCGATTGTTGAAATCGTAAAAAGAGTATTAAGAGATGAAAGTAAAAAGAACTAACCACTAAACCAATGCCAGTGACAGAAGTAAAGGAAATGGCCATGGAAACGCCGGAGAGAGTCAACACGCTTACATGACCAACGAACATTATTGAAATAAGTTCGATGGCAAAATTAAGAAAATGCACCATAATTAAAGGTGCTGCCAAATATAGTTGTTTTTTTATTTCTTTAAGTATTGTTCTTAACTTGTTTTCATGGGACACGCGAGGTTCACCAGAGATACCGGTATTATTATCCTGTTCTCCCTCCATGGATTAATTTTTACACTAGATTTAGAGACAAGAAGTTTGTGAGAAATTTATGGGAAATTAAAAAAGATATCCTTTCGTTTTGGGTTTTATTGTTGAAGAGAGAAAATAAAAAGAAAGAAGAGATGGTAGAATCATGTTACACGCATGAGTTATAGGGAAGGTGGGAAGCAACTTTCACGCATGAATAAAGGGAAGGTGAGAAACAACTTTTACGCATGGTTATCAAATCTGGATCGGTCTGGCCGGTTCTACCGTAAAATTGGTAAATCGGAAGCTAAATCGGTCCGGGTTACTCTGCTAATCATTCTTGCAATTGAACCGCAGAAAATCCTCCCTCTGTTTACATTGTGAGACCTGAAACAACAATCTTGACAGAAAACTCCTCATGGACCATAAGGCCTTATGCGCGAAAGGACGATGCAGAAGCAACGAGGTGTGTAAGTGTGTAAGAGAATGGTCAATAAAGGCAGTGAAAGATGGCATGAAATTCCCATAGTGCACACAACATCACAGCATTCCAGCTGTGATATTCTCTACTTCAGGCTATATTGGCAAACACTTCCATGAATTCACAGACATCATCATCCCACTGTTTCTGACTTCTAGACAATTCAATGGACAAGTTAAATTTGTTGTGTCCGAAATGCGTCCTTGGTGGATTTCTAAGTACCAAGCAATTCTCAGTAAGCTGTCCAATTATGAGGTCTTGAACATTGACAAAGTTGACCAAGTTCACTGCTTCACAGGTGTGAATGTTGGTCTCAAAAGGTATCCAAAAGAACTAAGCATTGACCCTCAAAAGTACTCCTATTCCATGAAAGACTTCAGGAGTTTTCTGAGAGACTCTTGTTCAGTGAAGAGAGTTAATGCAATCTAATTGAGAGAGGAGGGTGAAGATGAGAATAATAAGAATAAGAAGCAGCAGCCAAGGCTTTTGATTCTTTCAAGAAGAAGAACAAGATCATTCACTAACACAGCTGAAATAGCAAAGATGGCTAGAAGCATGGGATTCGAGGCGATCGTAATGGAAGCTGGTGGAAGCATGTCAAGCTTTGCAAATGTGGTGAATTCTTGTGATGTGCTATTGGGAGTTCATGGAGCTGGCCTCACTAACATTGTTTTCCTTCCTGAGAATGCAGTTTTGATACAAGTAGTTTGGTTTCGAATGGCTTGCTAAATATGACTTTGAATTGCCCTCAAAGGATATGGGACTAAAGTACTTGGATTACAAGATAAGTGTGGAAGAAAGCACTCTTATTCAGCAATATCCACAAGATCACATGATCATAAAGCACCCCCCATCTATTGGGAAACTTGGATGGGAAAGATTCAAGTCTCTGTATTTGGAACAATGCTAGATCTCAATAGGTTTGTGCACATTTATTTACACATTTATTTTGTGCACCACAAGGATAGCAACACCAGCTTTGAACTAAAATGTGGACATAATGACGTAATTATTTTAACATTAGTGCTCATAATATACGATTAAAAATTCATATTAGTTCAACGTAATGTTAGTCTGCTTCTGCGATGATACTAAGCTTTGGTTTAAGAAACTATAGACTAATTGCTTATTAATCTATTTTTCTTTATTTATGGAATGGTTTAAAAATAATTAATGTATAATAATACTCTCTGAGATTACCTTTTTCTTTATTTGTTCTTCATCCAAAAGTAAACACCAATGCCACCTCATTAGTCATTATATTAATAATATGGTATAAGAATTGCATTTTCCCTTTACATTTCTCACTTCACTGCTACTTTCAATATAAAGACGAAAGGAATTATAAGTAAAAGATCGTTTGTAGGTGTACCAAGTCCCTTAATACATATACTACATTTCATTCAAATGGATGATCGGCTAACTTGATTAATGTAAACCTGTTTCCTAAGCAGCTACAATATACTTTAAAGAATAGTGGATACATATGCCTTCCAACTTCCACATCAAAAACAATGAATTGGAAGAATGCATGATCAGCATAGATTAGTGTCCTTAGTCTGAACGGTAACTGCTCAGCCTCCCAATCTAGAGCTGTTTTCCGTTTTGCTTTGAAACTCGGTAGATTCTGGATGGAATCACCCTTTACAAGAACAAGGACTCCCAGATCTTAAAAAAGGGCACAAGGGCTCAGATTTGTAACATTTAGATTCTAGTTCCCTCACCATTAGTAGCTCCATACACTTACTGTCGAAATTGTGACTGGAAAGATGAAACCAGTGCCTTGAAAATGAACATGTTCTTCCTCGGTGAAAAACCACGTAAAAATGATCTATCCAAGATAGAGATCTTGTAGATTCGAGTCAGCTCCATTTAGCACGTTTTGATGAAGTTTTCTTATCTTTCTTGTTGCTCTTTTTCAAAAGCACAGACATATGGCTGGCAACATCGTGTGAAGAATGCATATCACCTTTCAGCCATAGAAGAGCCTCAGCGGCAGCAGATTTTTCTGATTGTTTCTTGTTGCTGCAAGGCTGGCCAACAAAATCCAAGCCATTAAAAATTGATGGTGGAACGGAATTGGTTGTTCTTCAGTTGCCTTGTTTTGTAAGTTGGCACTTCATGTCCAGCCCTGTTAAGTAATGTCTGAAGCTGGTTTTTAAAATTCTCAGCCTCTACTCCAGCACTACTTTTGGAGTTTGTTGCCTCTTTTACTTTGGGTGCAGGTGTGGCCCGGCGACCAAATATGAATCTACCATCACAGTGGTCCTCAGATATCACCAATCTAACAGCTGAAAGAAGCTCGTCATGCGATTCAGAAGCTGGCAAAACATGCAAAGCATAAAGTAAATTATAAGTATGTCATGGACTTGGAGAGACTGAAAATTGAATGAAGAATAAGTCTTTACACAAATGAATAATGGCTGGAAGAATTTGAGATGTACGGGAATAAAATAAAAACTATGATCAAATGGATTGAACATACTTTTTTCTGTATCAGTTCCTCCAGCTCCCCCTTCAACCGCAAGTAAGTGTTAGCTAATTCAGGTTTCATGAAAAATTCCAAATAACCTCCCAACATTTTTAGGTGACCATCCTGTCAAAAGAATCATATGCTCACCACAAATTGCCCATATCAACAGGAAAACTGAGTACAAACTAAAGGGAGCACAATTGTAAGGAAGCACATACGCCTCCTGCTTGTGTATGTGTGTGTCACTCAGGCATGTTTTTTTAATGAAAATACCATTAGTAGAATTAGAAAATGGATTCTGCAGATGTTGGAGCAGTACAATACATACACTGACGCATATGGATGTACCAAAGTAAACACTGACACACATGAAAAGAGGGGGAAAAAGAAGAGTGAAAATTGGAAACGGAAGTAGAATTAGCATAAACAAGAGATTACCACAACAGATGATACTCCAGGAAACAAACCCGCACAGATGACTGCTCGGACAAGATGCTCCTCATGACTCCATCTACTGTAGGTCTCAGAATTGTGATCAACCAACCCAATATCTTTAAGCAAGTAACAGAATTGCTTTCGAAGGGAGTCAATGGCCCTAAGTGTTTGAGAAGAAAGAAAATTTTGCCAACAGTACTCGTAGCCAGCTTGCTGAGCTTCAGCCTCTTTCCAACCCTCATAAGCTCGGACAAGTGCAAGATGATCACTATAGTCACGAGCAGAAAACTGGGCCTTAGCAGACTCTGCAAGCTGTATGAAACATGCATATAAAACAACTAAATACAAAGTTAAGCCTTTTCTGCCTCACACATAGCATATTGATTATTTTAATCCTACTTGATAAATTAGTGATAATATTTGAGCGCTAAAAAGGAATCAATAGAAGCCATTTTTCTCAACATTAATATGCTCTACCAGAGAGCATGCTTGATACTTGATAGGTCCAACATACTTAATCAGATGATATTGTTAAACTTTAGTTCCAATATTAATATTCCAAAAAACAAGTGATGTCATCACATGATAACATAAAAAATGATAAATCCACTATTTTTCTAGCAAGATTTACATCCAATGTCAAGGGAAAACGATAGTCATGGTGACTTACATCCTTCTTGTCAGCCGGCATCAGAAATGGATCCCTTACACTAAGACCAGCAACAACAGTCATTATGGGATCCAAACAGTTGAAGATAGCGCCCAGAATGAGCATTTTGCTGAGTTTGGGCTCCACAGGAAGAATTGACAACTAGCGCCCTGGAAAGTAACAAATCAATATGACAATATCAGCAGTTGGAAGAAGAGCTTGGATAAACCCATGACAGGAGAAACTTTGTTGGAAGAATAAATGGGAAGGGAAGTTGAGAGCAAGAAACAATAAAGTACTAGTTCTTCTACCTGGTTCTTCAGATACTAAACAGCATTTTGAACCTGCAGAATCAAATGAATTGATAATACAATTAATTAAATAAAATAAAACTTATATAAGTTGAACATGTATTAAAATTTAGTGTATACAAGTCACTGGTAACGAAGTTAATTAACAACCATCGTATTTCAGCACAAGTTCCAAAAATATGCACAATGAAATTTTACCGATAGCGGCTCTGGTGGCTGGAGAGCTCTAGCTAAGAATTCAGATATGCTTCCAAGTTGTAAACTTTTGATTTGCAAACATAAGGACTGCAAAGGTGTTCTCAAAAGTTCTGGCAATTGATAATCAGCAAAAGCATCATAAACACATCTGGGATATAGATGGTAGCATTCACCAGGTTGAACACGACCAGCCCTTCCTCTCCTCTAAAGAAAAGAAATTGAAACCTTTTAAGAAACCAAAATAATCAAATCCATATACTTCATAATAAGTAGTAGTTTGGAAAGTATCAAACATTGTGAATCTATATACATCTGTATACTAGCTAAACTATACAAGAATGTCTGTGCATGTGACAGCAACAATTCCATCTGTTCCAATTGACACATTATTTACAATCTAAAATTATTAGATTTTTGTTGTAAAGAAAATACAGCTGATCCTGATCCCATTACCTGATGAAAAACCAAAATTTCAGGAAAAAACTACGGATCAACGGTTTTTCTAACATTGTTCTCAATTTTTCTAGGTCATCCTTAACCAGTTTAATTTGACAATGTTCAACCTCAAAGGGGTAAATAATCAATATCCACAAAATTAAATAAACAATAAAAAAAAAATACCTGCCGGGCAGCAGCTTTTGATATCCAAGATGGAAGTAAACAAGGAGTGTTGTTTAGTGCATCATATGATGTCTCTTTAGCTTTACCACAATCAACCACAAAGACAACATCATCGATGGTAATACTAGTCTCAGCCATGTTAGTTGCCAGAACAATTTTCCTCACCCCACCTTCAGGGTTTTCAAATATCAACCTCTGCAGAAGAAAAGAAAAAACAGGAAAGCAAACAAAATTTATAAGAAAATACATTGCTATGCGTAAATATGACTAGAAATATAAGGTGAGACACAGATGTTATTCAGTTAATCGCTTCAATATGACAAGAAATCCAACACTCCCCCATCTTCCGCAGCAAAATAAATGCAAGCGTAACAAAGTAAGTCCCTTAGATACGCAACTGCAGCAGTAAATGGATGAGATTAAATTCATGCTCTACAAGACTCTTGATTCCAAGTTGCATTTTAAAATATCTCCCCTTCTACAATCAAATAATCTTGAAAAAAAAAATTGTTCCCCGAAGCCAGTAAAAAAAACCCATTTTTAATACCATATTTACCCTCAATAAGCTTAAGAGGGGAACTATATAGCACTTTGATATCTTGAATTAAATCGCAAACTAGAATGTGGCAACTGTTTTTGCTGGCTTCTTTCCAGCCTATTACTATGAACATTACCTGCTCAGTGCTGGCCATGGATCCATGACATGCAAGAAGCAAGACACGGCTGGGATCTCCTAACAAAGGATGAGTTTGGAGCTTATCCTTCAAGGAGTTTATGTCATCCCACCCAGTCATAAAAACCAAAACAGCACCTGGCCTTTCATTCTTGACAATGTGAGAAAGCACATGTTCAATAAGGTTAAAACCAAGTGAGTCAGGGCACCAGCAGGACAATGACTCCCGAGTGCGTAGACTATATCTGTGGAAGTCTGCAACTTCTAGCGCATCCTATACAAACTCATAGAGAAATGAACAGAATTAGACCCAAAAAGAATAGCTATAAAAGCAACAATGTTACGGCAAGTTACGCACCTCAACAGCAGAAGCAATTTGGCTCTTTCTTTTCCGGAAAGCTAAAGCTTGTTTCTGCATTTTCCATGTTTTTTCTTGACCATAGTCATCAATTTGATTATAACGATTCAACCGATATCCAGTCACTTCCAGAATATCCTCCAGAAAACTTGCTCGGACTGGATATGTAAAACCCTATAATTTCACAGGCCATAAGATCAAAAGGAGAAGGGTATTTTTAAAGACAACTATAAGCAAAATGAGAAATCTATGCATGACACTTCGTGAAATATTTAACAAGCAACTACTACTGAGACCTGACTGAAAAAAGAGCTGTCTTTATTTTATAAAAGAAATTTTTTAGAGAAAGTGAATATGGTATAAGCTGTTTGTGTCTAGAGCTTACAGGAATGTGCATAGTTGGAGCACCATCAAAGTAGGAAGAGAAAAGCTCAGCATTTAAGGTTGCACTCATCAAAATTAATCTCAAATCAGGACGGCGAGGAAGAAGCTCCTTCAGGACAATCAAAAAAAAATCTGACAAAAGTGAAAACCAGTGGTAAGTAAACTTGTATCGCAATCAACAACACTGGAATACACGTTATATATGACTACCTTCATTCATTCCACGTTCATGAATTTCATCAACAACAACATGAGTTACACCATTTAAAGTCCTATCCACTAGTAGTCTCCTCAATAATACACCTGTGGTACAAAAAAGAAGAGGAGTATCCCTTCCTTTCATACCCTCCAACCGAACTTTGTAGCCAACCTTCAGAAGGACAAATTAGATAATATAAGCTAATAAGTAGTCATAAGTATAACAGATACTTCAAGAACCAGAAAGCCCAAAAGTTTCACAAACTAACAGATTCTCCCAATTTCTCCCCACGTTCTGCTGCAACTCTTTCAGAAACAGACATAGCAGATATTCTTCTAGGCTGAGTACAAATTATGTTACATCCAGCACCACGTCCAGCTTCAGTCTCAGATTCTAGTATGTACTGGGGAAGTTGTGTGGTCTTACCACAACCAGTTTCACCTGAGACAACAATGACCTGCAAATTTTCATTAATAACACCAATTAATATAAACTATCATTCAATAAAAGCATATCAGGATTCATAGTCTCAGCAATAAATGGTCCTACATAAGAAAAAAAATTTGCAACATATGTCACGAATTCTGAATTATAGCTTGCTAAGAAATTATAACTTGTGCCAATTTGATAACTAACCTCTATAACATTTAAAAAAAAAACATTATTCAGAGTATTTTATTGTGGTAAATTTTGCTGATCAGATTGAATATCATCCATTCATGATCTGATTGATAGCACCTTATACAACTAAATTAGTCTCTATTATGTATGTTGTCCAGAAATGTATGTTCCAGTGTCTATGCCTCTCCAAACGTGTCACAGTCATACAATCGATCACGGATAGCTGCATTCTTACAAGTCATTACTCACTTCACATCCCTTAACTAAATTTGTAACTGTGGTTCCAGTGCTAACAAAGCATGAATCTCAGAAAGAATTGTAATATGACAGTGACAGCATTACATAACACATGGGACACATTTTTCCCTTTTCACCTGATTATCTGAAATGACTTTCAAAAATGCATCTTTCTCTTTGAATGCAGGAAGACTTCTACGAAATTCGAGCATCCTTTGCCCTTCAGGAGACCCCTACGGATAAACCAGCATCTGTTATAAATTTCTAAAAGCTAAATTTGTACAAGGACATTTATACACACAAATTTTCACAGATAGAGAAGATCAACAAACATCTCAAATTATAAGTCAACAAGCTCAGAAACCACATAACATGAATCAAAACTCACAAACATCTAGAATATTCAACTATTGCTCATGACACTCCAGTCAAAAGAACTACAATGAAACAAACAACTTTTTAAATTTGTTAATATACGAACTATTACTCATTAAAAGTGTATTCAAACATAACAGATATAACTATTACAATAACGATCAGGGCTAGACCAATAAGGTCGTTAATTGTACCTAGATTTCATAAAGTTCCACTCACAATACGAATGAGACTTGAATTGAACCAGCAATAAAAATGTTTTTATTGCCGGAACCCAAAAACCACAAATTAAATACTGGTTGATATTCAAAAAAGAATGCACAACACTCTTTAAATGCCAACTAAGAATATAATGGAAAATAAGATGCAATTTAGATAGGGTTAATAAACCTGCCAATCTTCTTGCTTAATACGCAGTTCCAAACTTCTCCGCTGAAGGATTTTCTCCTTGACAACAGAATTATGGATCCTAGGCACTGGCTTCTCATAAATCCCGTCATTGGTGCGAATACTTCCAGAATCACTTGATCTATGCAAAGAATCATAAAAAAAAAACCTAGCCTTTTTGTAGGCTTTTGTGAAAGATGGGCGCGGAGATGAGTATCTACTTCTCTATGAACACCAAAAGGTAAGATTACCTGCAAGAGCACAGAAAAATCAGTCAATCAGAGCATGAACATGCAAGAGGATAAAGGATTTACCAAACATCACAATTTTTAAAGTGTTCAAACAATTAATAAGGCTGGTGTTTGTTAATAACTCTTAGTGCAGAAACAAAAGGAAATGAACAGAAAACATCAATGCAATGTGATACCTCTCTTTGTGGACGCTTATCATCCAAATCAGGGCGGTAATTTGGCAGAGGTGCTTTACTAAAGACAACAACTCTTGCATATTGTCGGCTGCCCAGGGTAATTTTGTTCAGAATTTAACAAACAGAATTGAGAAAACCTATAAATAATGATAACATTAAGGTTGATATGGTAGCCACTATTTTATACTTGCTAATTTTGACCTGTAAATGATATAAATTTCTTAAGAGTATCCTTCCCTCTTGCTTATCTTATTTTTTTAATAATTATTCTTTTGTCTCTTAATTCTTATGTTATTTTAAGGCTTAATAAATTAGACCCAAACATGATTTATTGAAAATTTGTCACCTATGATAAAAAAATTTAAAATTTAGTTGCACACTGATTTAAAATGAACCATCAAGGATATAAATATATTTTCTCTTTTTTTTTTAAGTAACTGATTATGTATTGAAAACTGCTAACATGTTGTTCTCAAGTGCACTCTTATTTTCTCAAAATTATCACTCTCATACCTGTGGATAAACTTCATGGATGTTAGTTAAAAAAAAGAAGTCTTATATTACATCTCTAGAATATGAACTATTTTAATATAGTTAATCTTTTTTTTTTTTTTAAGATAATTCGATCAAAGTTAAATACATGTAATCATATAAAGTTACAAAGTACACATCAATCATAAAATAAAGTAAAACAATTATTACACTAAGATATTACTCCAATTTTTGAAAACCAATATGCACCTTCTCCTACTACTTCAATGCCTAGAGTATTTTCTGATCACTTTCAATTTTAGACAACCAACATAGTAAAAGTCATCCTGTGTTAGTTTCAAATTCATAAAACAATTATGAATAAACTTATTTTTCAAGACCAGTTTACTTGAATATTCTAGAGCTTTATATTTAGAATATAATTATCTAAAATTATCTATTGTTGGTTCAATAATCAGATGTAAAATTTCTTTACTGCAAAAAAAAGAACAAACAAAAGAGGATAAAATGAAGTCCAATATAGTAAAGTAATATTTAGCTCATTCACTAGATAAATGAATTCAAAATAAGAAAGCACTAACGGATAAATAAATTTAGTTATATAATTCAGTGGGAGTAACAAATCCGTGACCCTTTTAAAAAGTTATCTTTTAAAAGTTAATTTTTATAAGTTACTTTTAAAAATTAATTTTTAGGCAACGAATTCTTTACTCCCACCTCTATATGGGACTATAAAAATATCATTAACTATAAAAAAATATTTACAAATAGAACCCCATTTTTTTATTTTTGACTACCCCTTCATATTTTTAGTTTTTTAAAATTCTCCCTTCTCTTTTAACCATTCTTTTGAAGAAGAGAATCTCTGCTAGGGTTCCTCCTACACTAAGCATCATCACAATTGGCTCTGCCAAAAAATCTTTCCTTTGATGTCCTCATGTCAGCTACTACCCTCCCGCCGCACTACACTTTCAATTCGATCTGTGTTCTTGTTCTTCGCTATCGCGTTAATCTGCTAGGTTTCTCGAGTATCGTGGCGGATTCTATAATCTACGGAAGGGTTTGTTGGGATTTTGGACCCATGTGCTAGCTGGTAGCTAAGTCTGAGTGGCAGGTCATTGCCGTTGCTGCTGAACCCTGAATGCTATTCAACCTTCGGTACACATCAACCTCAGCGATCCGTATATCTCCTTTCAATTACAACAAAAAATTCTACTTCGTTCTAAGCACTTCACTCTTCAGGTACGAGTTTCTTAATCCCCCCCCCCCAATTTGTGTTATTCTGCAACCTTTTTCCACATCTCTTATCAATTTGTGGTTTTATCGGAGTTTATTGTTCTCCCAGATTGGATTCCGCTTTGCTTATGTAGTTCCCAATCGCATGCACTTATTTGCAGGCTGAACCCTCTCCTTTCAATTTTAGGGATTATAGTGTATCATCTTTTCTGATTAAACTTTGCTGATTGTTAGTTTCTTGCTCTCTTTTATCTGAGAGAACAAAATTGCCGTTACTCCTGTGCTTGTTCATAGGATTTGTTTCCATGGCCTTCGCTTTTAGCTTTGGGTTTTCGTATCCGTGAATTTAGTTATATTTGAACATACTGTCATCTAGACCAGATTGTTGTATGGATTTTGGGTATCAATCAATCATTTGGCTAGTGCAACTTTGATCTTGTTGATTTTAGGGTAAAAAATATGTGGGATTGGGTTTTTGATTTTTAGGTACTATTATATGTTTAAACCATTTCAGATATGCAAAGGCTTGTTTGTGAAAAGGTGTGGAAATGTCATTCACTTGTTCAATAATAAAGAGAAGTGATATCTTGTATGGCAAATTGTGATTGAAATAATGTAATGTCTATTAGGTGAATTAGGTTTGAAATTATATTGCATATTAGCTATCTCATAAAAAATATGGCCTTTGTTTTCTTCGTTATGTCATTAATTTACATAGCTGCTGCTGCTGTTTTTGTTGTTTTAATATTGCATTAGACTTACCTGATGCTGATCTCAAATCACTAGATTTTCTTTCCCTGTGCTTATGCAGCAGGCACTGTGATAGAATAAAACCAAACTTTTGAATATCAGTGTGGTTGGTTTACACCTTCATCTTATCTATGACAGCTTTGTTAGAAATTAGAATTGGTTTTGATTTAGTATTTTCTTCTGATTTAATATCCATATAGTATTATGGTAATGAGATTTCTTGCTCCAGCCCTTTTTCCGTGTAACATGAGGTGAGTTGGAGATGGCAGACTTACCAGGATATTTGCGTTCTTGCCTGAGCACGGGATAACTTGCCTTTTTGGCAATCTTAGTCTCTGGGGGAATTGTCTTGCAAATTTTGGTCTGTGTTCTTCTCATTGTTAATAAATGCATCACATCTTATTGGTAACGAAGTAATTGTTGCTTACCTAGTTGCATCTGTGTTATGTGACAGGCATGTGCTTTGTATAATAATTGGTGGCCGATGCTAAGTGGTGAGATAAAGCATCTCTGTATTTATTTCTTGAAGATTTAAGGGAATGAGATGTTAATGTGACCGAACATTCCTGGTTTGTTATTACATTTGGTGTTTTGTTTTCTTGCAACTATAACATATGTGCTTCTCCCAATGCCTCTGCGGTTCTTTGCGGGGTCTAATGGTTCTTCTATATTTTCTGAATCTCATAGCAGGTAAACTGTTATTATTCAAGCATTAATTGAAAAATAATTTAATAAGAAAAAAAGATAAGATTGTATACCGAGCCAAGGTTATTAATCATTCAACTTTTTGTTTTGTGGTCTGATGAATGATGGAGCAGCCGGGTGAATTTAGCCAAGTTCTTGACTAGATTCTCAACTATTGAAAGCATTACCATTCCAAGCATTCTAAAGCATTCTGGTGTTATTGGTTGGGGAGCCTTTGCAATGGAGCTTTCATCTTTCTTCGTGTTTGTATTAGCCATATTGTGTTTCATGGGGATGAGTGATGAAGATGACTATTACAGTATGATATGAGATGGAAATCTACTAGACATAATTTCATGTGTAAAAATGGATTTATTCTTTGTGCGCGCTATTGGTTCTCTTGCTTTTTTAAAATTCATGTTAACTTTTGCTAAATTTCATGAGTTAATACTCACTTAAAATTTATCTCCTTCATTACTGATTGCAAGGGAAAGGGCAAGTCCTAAGGCCTGCTTATATCATATAATTCTTCTAAATTAATGGAATCCATTCAACTAAACTATACATAACATTTACCTAGGCAGAATCTCTGTCAAAGTGTCAATGATTACTTAACAACAATATAACTTTGCTTATCTTTTATAAAGGAATGAATATTGTCACTTTCATTTTTAATACATTCATGTAAAAAGTACAATGAAAAGAAAGCATATACAAACCAATGTAACTTGCTTTATCATAAATCTTTATATTTAAGTAAGACAACATAGATATAGGAATACAATGAAAATACTTTTCTAAATGCCCAACTCCTATATATTCTGATCTAAGCTACTGTTGATCTATTGTACAAAAAAGTGCAAGTAGGGGGCCAAAATACTTGCCATTAGAAGAGTCAATGACCAACTCCTACTTTAACTGTTGGGTAGCTAAAGAATTATTATATTAACAAACATCCCCAACAAGTGGCGGAAAAAACCAAATTCTTGAGTATTTTAAGAGGATCTAAGTCAAGGATCAACTTCATAATTGCACAAGTTGTCAGCTGGAAGCTCTTGAATGGTATTAATTTTTTCTAGTATTATTTACATGGATGAATCAAGAGGCCAGACTCAATGTACTTCTAATGAAAATCCTGTAAGATGTTATCTTTTTGGGAACAAAAATTCTCGAAATGCACTGTCTCCTTGATTAGTGGATAAGTAATTGATAATCAATTCTATGATGGTAGCATCTACTGAAAAGCCTTTGTCTATCATTATTTGAAGGTATTTCATGGACCTTAAAGAATCATTTTTAATTAGTAACCCTTGGACAAAGACATTGTAAGTGGAGTAGTTTGGCGGGCAGCCATTCTCTTCCATGTTCGTAAGTAAGTCTTCAGCTTCATCTATTAAACCTTGTTTACAGAGACCTTTAACCATAATGTTATAAGTATACAAATGAATTTACAGACCTTTAGCACGCAAAGAAGAAAAAAGTTTTCACGCCCCATTTACTTCTCCAGTGGCCCACATTCCATCAAGCATAATATTATAAATCACAATGTTAAGATCCAAACCACTCTTCTCCATTAATTCAAACAACGATGTTGCCTCGAAAAGAAGCTGGCATTTACATAGACCATCCAATATAACAGCACAAGTCTGGAGATTGGGCATCTGGCCATGTTTGTACTAAAAAAGAGTTCTTTTGCAGCCAATGGTCGACCAACTCGACAAAACCCACCGATAAGAGTGGTCCAAGTGACAACATCAGGAACGAATCCAGCATTGACCATTTCATTCAAAAGATGCATAACCTTATTTATGTTTTTAATCACACACTATCCATGTATAAGTTAAGTGTAAGTTACAATGTCAGGTAAATAGCCCCTAGTGACCATCAAGTTAAATACTTTCATGGCAAGTCTATTAATATTAGAGTCTATTAATATTAATTCATTTCTTCTGTTGATGTAGCAAGTCTCTAGGTGTGTTATGTCTTACCATTTTCACTTTCTTTAGTAATCAGAAAATACGGTAAGGATGTATATATCTCATTAGAATGGCTTCTTACAAGAGGAAAGGAGAACTATTTTCGGAATCTACTTCTGAGTCAACTCTTGTAAAACTGGGCTAGGGTTACCAGTGATATTTGGTGTTGCCCTTTTTATTGATGAGGGGGTTGTCTACCCCTTTGATTGCTGCTGTGGGAATAGCAGGTCGGTACTCATGCAGAAACTTTAGATCAGTATTCTGCTGTAGTGATGTCATCCACTTGGATATGACAAGACTTTATTGAAAAAGCACCGGGAAGGTTTTTTCTATTGTCAGCCCTTCGATTGAATAGTTTTAGCAGTTGTGAATTGTGGACCCCTTGAGTGTGCTGACTGCCTCTTAGTTGCTGTTGTTCTCGGTTGGGTTTCTGAGTTCTGGACCCCTTGTTAATAGTTGCGTGGTAAGTTCTTTCTTTTTGCCGGCATGCTGTTTATAAAATTGAAAAAGGAACGGTAAACTTAACATTCATATATAGAGAACTCATCTATTTAGACTCAGGATTCATCTAAAGTGGGTTTTTAAATATTAAATAAATTACCATTTGTATTCATTAGAATTTAGAACGCTGACAAATATACTCACAAAAAATGAAAGTGGCTTTGTACCCATAAAAAGATAGATTTTTACTAAATTCCCAACTGCCCTCTATTCCTCAGCATCATCCCTTGGCCTAGCGATTCGACCCACCATTCTCCCTTCTCGATGTTTCCGCCTCTTCCTCATCAGCCTCGCTCTCCTCATCATCGTCAACATCAACAACCCCATCCTTATTAGGGTTTTTTGAATCTTTCAAATTCCCCAACCTTCCTCTGGTCCCATCTCTGCGGGTGCTGGAAGCATTGGTCTGTCTGAGATAAAAATGCCATCGTCGTGGTAGCCATTGCCGTTACCGTTTTCTGCTACATGCACCGGTTCGAAGGAAAACTGGGAGTAGCTTGGATCTGGATCGGAACCCGAAGATGTTCGGCGATGCAGCTGGAGGAGTGTGGTCGACGGTAGGTACATCTCCACCGGAGAAGCTGGAGTAGCCGCCGTAGCCGGAGAAGTTGTCTTCGTCGGTTTGGTTTTGGTGGTGATTGGAGTCGACACTGAAGGTATCAAAGGCAGACATGTCTTCTATCTCTATGCTGTTTTTGTTCTCTCTCTTCTATATAAAGATGGGTGCTTCGTTTGCTTAGCTTAATTGAATAATTGTATTCAGAGAAAGATGAAGAGGATTGTTTGAGAATTATTAGAATCAATTTAGATCAATTAGTATCGTCTATATTTACATAGTATATATGTACATTAATTGTAGGATTCTATGTCTTTATTACTTTGATTCATTTAGCACCTATAAATACCCCTTGTATATTGTACCTTTGCACACAACTCAATAATACACTTTTCATATTATTCTCTCAGTCTCTTGTTTCTAACATGGTATCAAGAGCTTAGGTCTTTTTTTTTTAATGAATATTAGTTCATAGCCCCTTTGTTTTTCCTTTTTGGCAGTGTTCTTTGGCCTCTTTTTTCGTTCTCTTTTCGACGCTTTGGTTCGTCACCCCGTAACCATCTTGTTCGTCTTATCGCCGTGATTCCAACGCAACGAGAACCGCCGCCATCCGCCGCCAGACGCGCCTCCACGCGCCGCCGAAAGACGCTGCTACGACCAGGTTGATCTTCATTCCAGATTCCACCCGTGCCTCTTTGCTCGCAAATTTCGATTTGTTTCCGATGCTTTGGTTCGTTACCTCCGGCATCATCGTGTTCTTCTCTCCGTCAACTTTCCAACGCCACCAAGATCGCCGCCAGAAGCCCCCGGACGCGCCGCCACTCGCCGCTGGAAGTTCGCTGTCCACCTCCATTGTTCCTCCTCCAGAAGCTTCAGCAGCCGTTAGATCTCAGCGCTGATCGGACATTCCTCCCACTGCCACGTGTCGGCCGAAGCTTCTTGTTTGACCCGCGCGACCCGGACCGACTTGACTTTGACCCGCGTCCAGCTCCTGCCAGCGTGTCTCTCCTGCTCCTCTCCGGTGCTGCCACGTGTCTTCACTTCTCTGACGTGGCGCTGACGTCACTACTAACGTGGCACTGACGTGGCGGACAAGTGGGTCCCTCCCTAAGGTTTTTTGGTGAGCTCTTTCCGATTCTGCACTCCGATTTCTCATTTTCTGCTCCGAAATTTCCGTTTTCTCTCCTCTCTTTGATCTTTGTGACTGCTACCATGGAAAAGTCAGATGTTTTTGCTGCCACCGACAGAAAGGGTAAATTCTGTCGAAACTGTAACCGTTCTGGGCATCTCTTCCCCGACTGTCCTTCTGTTGAATGTCGCACATACCACCAGAAAGGTCATCTTAGCTACCATTGTTCACAGCTGTTCTGCCGTTACTGCAAGCTCTCGGGACATTTAATTACTGCCTGTCCTACTTGCCCACCACGTCCTAGTCCACTCAACTCGTCTCATGTCTCTCTTTCTGATATTGCATCTCTTCTTCAGCATCTTCTCTCTGTTTCTGGTAATACTCCTGCTGCTTTTTCCACCTCTCCAGGTAATTCTAAATGGTACTTTGACTCGGGTTGTTTTAATCACATGTCTTCGTTGCGTAATATTTTCTCGTCCATGTCTACCACTACAAATGGACCGTCTGTTAGTACTGCAAATGGCTCCCTCTTGCACGCAACACACAAGGGTTCTATATTCCAGTCGACTCTTAATCTTCCTGATACTTATTATATTCCCAAATTAAAATTCAATCTTATTTCTGTTGGTCAAATTGTTGATCTGAATTTTGAAGTCACTTTTTCTGTTTCTGGTTGTCGTGTACAGGATCCTCGGACGGAACAAATCATCGGGACTGGACGTAAGGTCGGAAGGTTGTTTGAACTCGAGAATCTTCATATTCCTCCTGTACCAAATCTCTGTGCTGCTTCTTCTCCCTCTACCCTCCACTTATGGCATCAGCGTCTTGCCCACACCTCCCTAGGAAAACTGCGTCCTCTTGTCTCTCAGGGTGTTTTAGGTCAGGTTCCAAATGAATCTTTTGATTGCATTTCTTGACAAACTGCCAAACAACCCGCTTTATCTTTTCACAATAATTCATCTCTTGCTTGCTCTCCTTTTGATCTCATTCACTCTGATGTTTGGGGCCCCGCTCCCACTGCCTCTATGGGCGGAACTCGATACTTTGTCGTTTTCATTGATGATTATTCCTGTTTTACTTGGGTTTATTTGATGACTAATCGCCATGAGTTACCTCAGATCTATATCAACTTTGCTACTATGATTAAAACTCGGTTTTCCAAGGTCATTAAGGTTTTTCGACGTGATAATGCTATGGAATACCGTGATTCCAAACTCTTAGCCTTTCTTGCAGAACAGGGTACTTTGTCTGAGTTTTCTTGTCCTAGTATATCTCAACAAAATGGTAGAGCTGAACGCAAACACTGTCACATTCTTGACTCCGTCCGTGCAATGCTCCTTTCTTCGTGTCCTGAGCGTACTTGGGGTGAACCTGTTCTTACTGCTGTTCATGTTCTCAATAGACTCCCTTCTTCTGTTCTTGGTAATGTTACTTCCTTTGAGCGTCTTTATCATACCTCTCCAGATTATAGTTCTCTTCGAGTTTTCGGTTGTGTATGTTTTGTCGTTCTTCAGCCTCATGAACATAGTAAACTTGAACATCGGGCTCGTATGTGTTGTTTTCTTGGTTATGACACTGAACACAAGGGTTATCGTTGTTGGGATCCTCTCTCTAAACGTATTCGTATATCTCGTCATGTTGTCTTCTGGGAGCACCACATGTTTTCTCGATTCTCATCCTTTGAGTCGATTCCTACTACTCAGTCACCTTTGTTTACTAACCCCAATGTTGATCTTTTTTCTAGTGATGATTCTACATGTTCTATCTCCAGTGACCCTCCACAGCCTCCTGTTCCTCCGCCTTCTCCATCTCCTGATGATTCTAGACCGGACGATGATCCTGCTCCTACCGTCATGCCTCCTCCTCCCGCTCGTTCTTCTAGGGTAAGGATTCTACCTCCTCATCTTCTTGATTACCATTGCTTTTCTACTATTCTTCATCAACATGAACCTAAGACATTCAGAGAAGCCTCCTCAAACCCAAATTGGCAACAAGCAATGTAAGAAGAATTACAGGCACTTGAAAAAGCACACACTTGGGATCTGGTTGATCCTCCTTCTGATCAGGAAGTTGTGGGCAGTAGATGGGTATACAAGATCAAGACTCGCTCTGATGGCTCTATTGACCGTTATAAGGCCCGCTTGGTTGCTCAAGGTTGTACGCAAGAGTATGGTATTGATTATGAAGATACTTTTGCCCCTGTCGCTCGTCTTACGTCTGTTAGAGCTCTTCTTGCCATTGCCGCGGTTAAAAAATGGTCTCTCAGTCCAATGGATGTGAAGAATGCATTTCTTAATGGGGATTTGAAAAAGACAGTCTATATGAAACCACCTCCGGGATATCCTTATCCTTCTAATAAGGTTTATCTTCTTCGCAAGGCACTTTATGGACTTAAGCAAGCTCCTCGTGAATGGTTTGACAAGTTCAGCACTACCATATGCAGTCTTGGTTTTACTTCTAGCCCTCATGAGAATGCGCTCTTCATTCGTAAAAGCGAACGTGGAGTTGTTCTTCTACTTTTGTATGTTGATGACATGATAATTATTGGGGATGATGTTGATGGTATCTCTGATCTCAAGGCCTCACTTCACCATACCTTTGAGATGAAAGATCTTGATTCTCTAAGCTATTTTCTTGGTCTCGAGGTCATCTCCACCGATGATGGCATCTATCTCTCTCAGGCTAAGTATGCTTCAGATCTTCTTGCTCGCGCTGGGATTACAGATAGTCGCACTGAGTCTACTCCTCTTGAGCCTAATGTTCGATTTACCCCTATGGATGGCACTGTTTTGGATAATCCGACTCTCTATCGACAGTTAGTTGGCGGTCTCGTCTACTTGACTGTCACCCGACCAGACATCGCCTATCCGGTTCATATACTTAGCCAGTTCTTGTCAGCTCTTCGTACTACTCACTATGCGGCAATTCTACGCATTCTTCGCTACATCAAAGGCACTCTCTTTCATGGCCTTTATTTTTCTGCCCATTCCTCTTTGTCTCTTCAGGCTTACTCCGATGCTGATTGGGCTGGTGATCCCACTGATCGTCGTTCTACTACTGGTTACTGTTTGTTTCTTGGCGACACTCTCATTTCTTGGCGTGCTAAGAAGCAAACGTTCACTGCTCGCTCAAGCACAGAAGCTGAGTACCGTGTCCTCGCTGACACCACTGCTGAAGTTGTCTCGGTTCGTTGGCTTCTCGAAGATTTGGGTGCTCATCATCGTCCCCTACTGATGTTTTTTGTGATAACCGCTGTGCTATTCAGATTGCCCATAATGATGTGTTTCATGAATGCACCAAACACATTGAGATTGATTGTCACTTTGTTCGGCAACGTATCCTTATTGATGCTAATCGTCTCATTGCTGTTGGAACACTAGATCAGACTACTGATATCTTCACGAAGGCTCATCACCCGACTCGTTTCCGGACTTTGTTATCCAAACTCAAGTTGGTATCCTTAGCTCCCACTTGAGTTTGAGGGGGATGTTAGAGAATAATTAGAATCAATTTAGATCAATTAGTATCGTCTATATTTACATAGTATATCTGTACATTAATTGTAGGATTCTATGTCTTTATTACTTTGATTCATTTAGCACCTATAAATACCCCTTGTATATTGTACCTTTGCACACAACTCAATAATACACTTTTCATATTATTCTTTCAGTCTCTTGTTTCTAACAAGGATAATGAATTTGGGGAAGAGATAGATGAAGATGAGGGGGCAATGATGAAGACGTTGTTGAGGTGCATGAGATTGAAGACAACGATAACGAACGAAGATGGGGTTGAGTATAATGGCAGTGGAGGTGGTGGTGATGTTGATAGCGACAGTGATGGTGGTAGTAATGGACGAGAGCGGTGATAGGAACCTAGAGTTTAGAATTGGGGGAGAGAAGATGAGAAATAAAATTAGAAATTAAAATTAGATTAAATTTAGAGGATAAATTGAAAATTTTAAATAATTTTTTAGGATTTGGATATATTTGTCCGTAAAAATTTATCTTAGCCACTATGATAAAGTTACTTTCGTTTTTTTTTTTTTGATAAATTTGTCAGTTTTTTAAACTTTTATATAAATGATAATTTATTTTTAAATATTCATAATGACTGTGACCTTTCATAATTAAATTCAGATGTACATGTCAGTGGGTAAAGCAAAAGCACATGGATTCTAACGGACAGTTTTATCTTTCGCTTAAACTAACGTCAGCCAGGCCTTATGCCTCGAGTCCTTGACTCGAAATATCTAGTACGATATGATTTACTAGGTGAAAATAAGCATAAAGATACATTAATGAAAAATAACTGAATCTTGCACAAGTTGCAATGCTGCAAAGAGCTGGACTATTTCAGTGGTTGTGTTGTGCCGATACTACACCAGAAACTGGATGCCATGGTATGCATGATTGCATGTATTTGTCAATGTCAATGGATCGAGATGTCAACGTATGCCTTTAGGTGCTGCATCAGCATGTTTATTCTCTTCCTCATCGTTGAGCAAGGCTTATTGCGCCGACAATCCTGTAAAAAAGAGAGAAAAAGAGAGGGGGGGGGGGTTCAAATTACGGAATTATGCCATTTTAAAAACTGATTGAAGAAATCTTATATTCAGGGTTAATAAATTGTTCTACATAGTACATACCCTCCAGAGTATAACTGATCACCAAGAATGAGGGCTGCAATTATAGCAACTAAAAAGGTTTGCAATGGCTGAAAGACAGCAACACATACAGCGCCACCCTTTTGAATACACCATGTTTGCAGAGATATGACAACCTCAGACGATACAATTCCCTGGAATCATCAACACATAAATGAATTCAGTTGACTTACACCAAGTTGCATGATTTGAGGTTAGATAAGAATGAATCACATTCCCGTGACATTTTCAATTAAGATTATCAACATCCGAACTATATTTCATTGATGAAGTGAAGAGTATTACAGCATATAGGATGGTAAGAAGCTCTTCTGTTGATATTATCTTCCAACGTTCCATATGAGTTTCTAAAAAGGCTTCTATAATCAAGAACTGAACTAATCCAAAGAAGAATGTAAAGGAAGTGAGTGATAGTTTTGCTGGATACTTCTTCACCACAGGAGCCTGAAAAAAGGGTTTAGCCACTTTGGTTAACATAGAAAACAATTAAGCAAATAGAGTCAGTGCAACATTATTAAGAATGAAGCCAGGCGTTCACTAATTTGCAGTTTCATGCATGCAACTCATGATCAATAATGATTATGACGAAGACACCTGAAAAACCATCCGAGCAGCCCAAGACAAACAATGTCCAAGTAAAGTATACGCAACTCCATGTCCAGTTCTGAACTTTGATTGATGACTGATGTATGTAGCTATCTTCTTGCATCTGAGGTGTCTGCAGGTGGAGAAGAGGAGGACCTTTGTATAGAGTGATCACAGTTGCACCTCCAACACTTGCAATGGTTCCTAGAATTTTTGCCAATCCGTCTATTCTTGCAATGTTGACTTCCTCAAGTCTATAAAAAACTTGTGAATAGATCAGATGACAAAAATGTTCAAACTCAAAAGATGTGAAATGAAATACCCTAGAGCTGAGGCCATGACAAAAGTGATTGCAGGAACTGAGTTCTGCATTGCAGAAGCTAAAGTTGGAGAAGCATAATATAATCCCAACAAGTAAAACCCTTGGTTTGCAGTGATGCTAGCACAGCCAATGAAAAATAATGTTAGAAGAATAAAACGGAAACAAATAACTCGAAAATTGCAGGTTTTTTTTTTTTTTTATTGCTTACCCTAGCAATGCTAATAGGAAGAACTGAAACAGCAAAGAAAAAGCAAGGGGTGGTCTTTCGTTCCTGTTCATTGTTTCATGTTAAAATTTTGCCAACATAAAAAGTGACAGACACTATAGGAAACTATAAAATATGCATGTTTAATCATGAAACTTACTTCTCTAAGAAATAAGCAAGTAGACTCAACAAAAGAAGGGCAATTATATTTCGATAAACAGGGTAAACAACTTTACTGACACCAATATTAAGTGCAAGTCTAGAGACAATGTGGTATCCTGTAAAACAAAATTGAAGGGCCATTAATGCCACAAGAAGCTTCACTTTTTTTTGTCATAACACTTTCCATCCTGTGTTCTTGTTCTAGCAACTTAGACTTGGGTATGGAGATAAAGGAAATACTTAGAGAGACGTGCTTATATAGAGAGGGAACAATCTGAAGGAACATTCAAAATTGTTCATTTTGTATAAAGTGATTATCGGCAGCTACCGATATTATTACAAAGGCATATAAGCGTTTAAAATATATCCTAAGTTATCTCTAGACTACAAAATCTTATATATATAATTTCTTGTGCTTGTTGACTTTTAATGTAATATTTTAGGGAGACAAATTGAAGGTGGATCACGTTAGCCAGGTAGTTAGAGAGTGGCCAACCTCTGGTTTGCATGACCATGTTCCCACCATCTCCTTTGTAATAATTTTAGTGACATTATTATTTGTATTGATTTTCTATCATCGTCTAGTAATTTCTTCAATTTTACTATGAATTCAATTAACCGTAGGATTTGGCATGCAATTTAATAACAATAATACGAAATTGTTCTGTTCTTAAAAGATAATATATTTTATTGGTTTTCAAAGAAAATCGATACGATAGTAGTATAGTATTTTAACATTTTAGTTGCATGTAAAATGGAATAGGCTACCGCTTCAATAAAGATATTAAAAATATCTTTTTTTCTAAAGACGTATGTATGTTATGTTATTATTGAACGAATTATTAAATTAGTCAATAAATTAATTTTAATAAATAAAAAAAAAACCAATTTATTATAATTATCTGATCCGATTGATTTACATCATGAGAATTGAATTATATTTAAATTTTTTTTTATCAAAATAATAAATATATTCCTAATTTTTTATTTTACACACATTTAAATTCATAAAAATTTAACATTATAATTAAGTTCCTACAAAAAATTTCTAGACTTTTGTTCTAGCCAAACCCAAGCAAGCCAAGCCCAATCTCCATGTCTCACCAATAGCTGAATCTGTCCCAAAAGAGCCCTAGCCCTTAGCGTCCCCTTCGTCTCCCTTTCCCACTGAACTTCGAGCTCTCTCACCTCCCTGCTCATCAGCTCTCGCGATCTCAAGCTTTCTCCCTCTCTCGTCGCTGGTCTCGCACTCAAGGTTCTCGTCGCTCTCCATGTCGCCATTCGTCACCATCTCGCACTCAGTCTCGCTCGCACGCCTTTCCTGAGCTCGTTGTCGCCGGCGGCAGAAGCAGCTAGTCCCGGGACTAGTCGTCGTCATCGCTCCATTTATCCTCACCGTCTCGCACTTAGTCGTGCGCCTTCTCGCGCTCGTCGTTGCCAGCGGCCGAAGTAGCCGGTCCCGAGGTTGGACGTCGTTGTCGTCTTGTTACTTTGAATCTCGCCGTCAGCTTCCTCCCTGCCCTCAGATTCCTTCGCCCAACCAGAGGCTGGTCCTCGATTTGGTGATTTCCAATAAATTCCTTTGTTCTTTTTTTTTTTCCAGTTTTGTTGCCCTATTCATCACTGCACTTTGATTTTAATTTGTTGCTGAAAATATCACTGAACTAGTTCTTATTTTTGCTGAAAATCATCATTGTCGTGAATTTGTTACTATTTATCACCACCGAACCTTGAATAATTTGTTGAGCTAATTTCTTTGTTGCTTAAAATCATCAAATTTTGTACTGATTATCATCAATGAAGCTTGAATTTGTTGTTGTTTTGCTCAAATAATTACTTTGCTAAATGTTTTTGTTGCTGGAAATGTGAGTTGAATTTATTAGTGATTGAACCTTGAATTTGTTGTTGTCTTGCTGAATAATCACTTAGTACATGAAAATGAATGTTAAAGGGAGATCGTTGCTAGAAATTATTATTTCTCCTTTTTTTTTTTTGAAGATTTACTGTGTAATATCATGCTTAGTTATGCTTAGAGCAGGACAGATTTGTATGGTTGTTCATTTTTTTTCCGATGATTTGCTGTTTGTTACATATCTTTGGTTGCTACAAACATTAGCTAAATACATATGATTCATTGGTTAAAACATTTTCTTATTTTTTCTAAGCTTCTTCTAGTCTTTAAAACGATTGTTTACACTTTTTTAGTCTATGTTTGCATTCCATTGATGTCCTGAAAGCACACTATATTTTAGGGGTGTGCATGGACCGGGTGAAACCGGGTTTGATGTGACCCAGACCCGACCCGAAATATATACCGGGCCTATTTGTTAGACCCGAACCCGACCCTAGACCCGATGAAACCTATACACTTTCGGGCCACGATTATACCGGGTAAAAATCGGGTGAAAACCGGGCCGTTAACATTATATTACCTTGATACCTTCTTGTAAGTTAACATGTAAAAATATCCAAATTTCTAAGACTCCAACCATTATTTGACATGGTAAAATTCACTTAGAAAAATATAATAAGAACTAACTCTTCTCTAAAATTAAAGTATAACCATAATCAATACTAATATTGCCTAATAACACCAAATATTTAAATCAATACAAATAACACAAGATTATGCATTAGTCTAAAGTCTTATGCATTTTAAACATAAAACATTAACTTATAGTCTTATATATAATGACTAATAACACAAAATATTAAGGTTTACAATACTTAAATTTCACATAATAATAGCCATCATCCATCACTAATAACACAAAATATTAATTGTGTATGATGACCGGGCCACCGGGCCGATTTCGGGTGACCCGAGCTATGGCCCGGACCCGACCCGAAATAATGACCGGGTCTACTTTTGAGACCCATACCCGACCCTAGACCCGATGAAATCACATCAAATTAGCCCCTAAAGTGTTCGGGACCGGGCCGGGTCTTCGGGCCAGGCCGGGCCATGCACACCCCTACTATATTTTATAGCAAAATTCCTAGGTGAGGTACCTCTTTGACTGCATGACTTTTAAAATAGTGGTGGAGTGGTAGAAATTATATTCATCTATACTTGGCAAAGTTGGCAGGGAAGGTCCACTAGTTAGAAAATGAAATAACTTGCATTATGAATTTACATAAATGGCTTTTTCATTCTAGCTTATATGATTACCATGAATGGAGCTTGTTAAATTTGAGGGTGATCGGCCTTCTTGTTCGTAGACTTTGTTATTATGACATTTCAAACTATAGGATTTGCCCAAGTAATTCTAACACTTCTGTGATGTTTGTATTTATTCAGAATTCAAGGCCTGTTATTCCTTCCGATTGCCCACCTGCAATGGGCGCTTTAATCGAGCAATGTTGGTCCGTGCATCCAGACAAGAGGCCTGAGTTCTGGCAGGTTGTTGAGGTGTTAGAACAATTCGAATCATCACTTGCATTGGACGGAACCTTGACTCTGGTGCAAAACCCTTTGTACCAGGATCATAAGAAAGGGCTTCTTCATTGGATTCAAAAGTTTAGTCCTTCTCATCAAAATAGTGGTCCAGCACTTAAACCTAGATTCTCAATTTCTCATGAATCTTCTGAGTAGCCTGGCTTTTGTAGTAGTGATAGCACCCCAGGTCCATTGTAATTAAAAAATGGTAAGTTTGGAGTGTAGAAAAGGACAAGAAGAAAAAGGAGAAAAGAAAAGAAAGTTTTTTTTTATCTTTTTTTTTTTTAAAATGCTCTGGTTATAGTAATCTTTATGAAATTCTTATGGAGGGTAAATTGGTTTGTGTATATTGAGGCGAAAGCGTGTTTATTTGTCCTATTGTGCATACACACTAATTATATTGAAGCTATGACAATGGGTTAGGAGCAGTCTTTTTTTTACCACAGTTTTCTGTTTTTGTTTGTTGTTAATACAGTTATAAAGTACTCATATTTCTGTTATTTCTTTAAAGTCTAATATCTCCAGCTATATATTATTTTAGTCATTTATTTTTAAGGAAACTTACTGATGCAAAGTCGACAAAGATTAGTTACTTTGTCCTTATTCTGTTCCACCATGCAATTGAATTTGAGGTGCTATTTCAGCATGGCTGAACGAATAAAATTGAATTGGACAATGTTGTGATGCATACAATAAAATTTGGTATATATATTTGAATTATGTGATAAATATTATTTGAAGATTGTTTAAATTTATATAATTAGATGACTTTTAGTGTAATTTATCAGTTTTAGTCAAGTGCACTTAACTTTATAAATGCTTTAAGACTTGAAAGCCGAATTTATTATACATTTCAATTCAATCATGTGCCTAGCACAGCTAGCAAAATTCAATTGCAACTTGAAGAGAAGTTGCAAGTGACGAGAGCAAAAAATGAGATCCATGAGGTTGATGAAAAAGACAAGAGAGCCATAGGTTTCGCATTGATGATTAGTATATATTTTTTAGGGTGTTAAAGTGAATTATGAGATATTTGATATTTTTGTTCTTCTCTAGCTGAGCAATATGAGTATTCAGAGTAACTTAATATTGCATAAAATAATTAAATTCTATGAATCTATAGGAGATGATTTTACGTGATTTTGCTAAATTCAATTGGATCAGTTGGACTAGATTTAATGCATTTCTGTATAACATGATTCCCATTTTGATCTCGTGCATATCTCATGACATGTCCATCTAGCTCACGAACAAGCTGAGCTTTTTGTTCAAGTTCAATGACCTCAAGTGCCTGCATGGGAGTAAATCAAAATAAAAACGTGGCAATACTATTAAATTTGGAATAGGGACAAGGTTAAAAACATGTTCAAAGCTTGATAGTAGCCATTATATTTCAAAATTCTTATATAACTTTTAAGGTAAATAAAACTAGTTACCAGGACAACCAAGTAACAAAATTGTGGCTTAAGCACTTAGTGCAACAATGGAGTTTTCTATAGTCTAAAATAAATGAAAGTATAATATGCTTATTATGCACAATCCTTACCATGTCCAACAAAATTGTTTTACAAAATTTATCTTGTTTTGCCTCCTTTCATTCAAGTGAAAATGATTCTTTATAACTTAACCGTTTTGATGTGTTATAAATTTTAATAAAACAATTGAAAAACAGATAATGCTGAAACAGACATATTTTTTTCAACCCTCCGATATAAAATACAGGGTAACAAGAAAAAAAAAAAAGAAGATTTAATTAAAAATGTGGCCTTTTTATCCACATGACTAAATTAATACATACTAATGCCATAAAACTACAAGAATCAATATAAATTACATACCTTTTGCATACCTTATTGTGTTGCAACAAAGAACTCTTCATAAACTCTATTATTTGAGACTGAAAAACATATAAATTAGTCCATGGAAGGAGAATACGAGAATAACCCGTGTCTCACATATTTTTAAGCATGTATTGTGGTTATTCACGATATTTTTATTTTGGGTAAAGTATATTTTTTGTTTTAAAATTTGACAAAAATTTTAAAAATACTCTTAAATTTTATTTTATTTCAATTTTGTCTTAAAAGTTTTTGATTTGCATCAAATATACCCCTAACGATTCATTTTTAAAAAAATTTAAGGTCAATTTAACAATTTCATAAGAACAACCGTCAACACAAGCAAATCAAGCATAATTTTCATATATTATTGTTAGATTGATCTTAAATATTTTAAAAATTAAGCTGTCGAAGGTATATTTAATACAAATAAAAAATTTTTGGAACAAAATTAAAACAAAATAAAACTTAATATTTTTAAAACTTTTATTAAACTTCACAAAAAATATATTTTATCTTTTTTTTAATGCATATCTCTTTGACACATAAGACTATACTTTTCAAATTTGGATCAATTTAAAAGATAAAAATGGATATAGTTTATGAGTTGATAGGACACATGTTGAAGTTATAGTTAAAAAAATTATTATATATAGAAAATTGTGTAAGTTTGATTTCCAATACAATTGATGTGCTTCAATTAAAATAGAATATTTAAAAAATTTTACTAATAATAATCTTAACTTATGTCATAAAAACACGTATTAGTTAAATTTATAATTTATTATTATTTAAATTATATTGATTTAATTTTTATTTTTAAATTTAATCCAATTTTAAATTTTACATTTCAAAATATTTTAAATATCTCGCCCAAATTTTAATACATATATTTAAATAGTATTCCAAAATGTTAATCAATGATAAAATATAAACGAGATTCAGTCACCAAAAAAAAAAAAAAAAACGAGATAAAATCTAAATTTTTGAATTTAAATAATAACTCATTCAAATTTAAAAAATGTGAATTTATTCGCGTAATCAATTACTACTCAATGTTTTGTAATCAATAACTATTCAACGTAAATTATTCAATGTGAATTACTCAACGTGCCATGTTTTTTCCTTTTTCCTTCTTTTTTTTCCTATGTACACGAAAAAAATTAAATAAAAAATGTTAGAATAATATAAAACGATCTAATTCATATTCTAATAATTTTAGCCGAATAATTAGAATGAAAAATAAATTTAAATTGATAGAAAGCATAATCGTGAGTAAATGAAATACATGTAAAGATTTTTATAATTTATAGGTTAAAATATATTAATAAATATCTCATTTTTTACGCAAACAAAATAAATAATAAAAAATATTATTTTTATAAACATATCTATATATATAAATATTATATTTATTTTATTTATTTAAATAAAAAATTCTAAATTAAAATGATCGAATGCGATTTATACTTATTTTTTTATTTATTTAAAAAAAAAACGATTTCCCTAAAGATAAAACAGAAAGATGAGATTTTAAGTAAGAAAAATTTAAATTTTTAAAATTTTGAATTTTTATTTTAGAGAATAAAATGTAATTTTTTATTATTGAATATTTTTTTATATTTTTTTTAATTCTATTTATAAAATAAATAATAAAAAATTATACTTTATTTTTTAAAATAAAATTCAAAATATAGAAGACAAATCCAGGTAAGAAACCCTCTCCATATGCTTACGTTGCCTGTATTCCTAACGGACTTTACTCAATTGCCACTCATTCAGAACGATATAACCAGAGTCAACAAACATTATCCCCATCAAATGTCTATTCCTTATTGATCTAACAATATTAGCCACCTTGGCCACCGATAAATTTTGACCACCATAGAAAACACCTAATAATATAAAAGTTGCTGAAAAATTTGTTATTAAAAAAACGGTGCTAAACTTTCTATAGCATAGCTATCAATAAGATGAAGATTATAAAATTAATTTTAAATTTTAAAATTAAAAAACAAATCACATAAATAAATTAAATAAAAACTAACATTATACAAATATTCTAAAATAAATTGACTTACATATATATTCTAAAATAATTCTATTTAGATTGAATCAATTAAGATTTAATTCAGCTAGATTACATTTGATGTTACTGAATTATTAACTCTTTCCATACTTATCTCTCCTGAATTATTAATTCTTTCCATAGTTATGCTTGCCTAAAAAAACAAATATAACCATATCAGTTACTAATAAGCAAAACTAAAAATTCAAAGAAAAAAGCAAAAAGAAAAAAAAAAGTTAACACCTCCTTCTCCCAATCAATGCTAAGAATTATGATCATGAGACTAAGTACTTGAACAATAATGGCACATATGATTCCAAGCCAGAGTCCCTGCACAATACCTAAATAATTAAGACACTCCACAAATAATAATAGATTTCAGTTTAGTATTTCCATACCTTTGTTTCAAGATGTAAAACAAAAGCTAATACAATAGCGGACGGAACTCCAACTACGTAATATGACCCTAAGTTAATAAAAGCACCCATTTTTTGCCGTCGACATCCTCTAACAATTCCTGAGAAAACACCCTGCAGCCCGTCCAAGAAATTGGATGCTGCAAGAATTGGCAGCATGAGTCTCACGTGTCTAACCACTTGTACGTCATTACTGTAAACATGGCCCCAAACATTGCGTAACATTATCATCAGTGTAGCAACCAAAATACCCTCAATAATGGTTGCTACTAACACTACACGCACGGCCAAACGTGCAGACCAAGGATTACCAGCTCCAAGCTCGTTAGATACACGAGTGCTGCAACGCAAACAAACAATTATGTAATTGCAATTGTTTACTTCATTTCAACATTTGTTGTCACAGAATTCTAAATGTTCATAAGCACGCAGTAGTAATTAAGTTACCTTATAGCTCCACTTAATCCCAACGGAATCATCCAAATAGTTGATGCTGTATTCACACTGAAATTTCCAACATTAATTATTATTAGATCGTTGCAAATAATAATATCCACAGTAACATGTAAAGTGCTGATAGTTAAGAATTGTGAGAACTAACCAAATAGAAAGCACTGATGTTTGCAACTTTGGATTTGGAAGACGACCAGATAGGAGAACCATCAATTCAAACGACCACAGTTCCAAGCTGTTCAGCACAACGAAAACCATACAAAAACTCATTAGTAGAGGATCTCGACTCATTAGTTGAAGATCTCGAACAATGTAACTGTGAGGAAAGCAACGGTTAGTAGAAATTTACCAAACCATAACAGAAGAAAGAATAGCAAGTTTCAAAAAAGAAGGAATGTTATGGAATGCCTCTAATGAAAACCCGGTCCAAGTTTCCGAACATCTTGGAGAAAACTTTATGTACAACGCAAGTATCAACACATTCACCCAATACGATATACAATTTGATAAGGCAGCTCCAGTACTCCCTAAGCCAGCTTTGAACACTAACGCCCAACACAAAGCAGCATGCAGTGCAGTAGCTACTCCAGAGCTGAGCATCATTGGAACTCCAATGTTCTGTGTCTGTAGAAATCTAGTTTGACATTGAAGAACACTAGAAGCAAAAAGGTACGGAATGATTAATTGAGCATATCTTCCTGCTTCTGTGGAGATTTCATGATCTTGGCCAAATAAAATCAATATGGATTTTGTGTTTGCCCAAACAATAGAGATGGGTACACAAATAATGGTAAGAACAAGCATGGCTCTCTGAGCGTGTATGCCTAACATGTGATGTTGTCCGGCTCCATATGATTGGCCACACAAAGTTTCCAATGCACTTGCAATTCCCATCTGTCATTATATGAAACCAACAAAGAGTAGTTGAACACAAAGTTAGTCGATTCAATAGGAATCGTTGGCAATAAATTAATCGCTTCGGTTTCCATGCCATGAAGGGGTGTAACCAGGTTTGATTGGTGTTGAAATATTTTTTAACAAATTATTTATCAAATCCAAATTATAAACGAAAAAAAAATTGATTGGTAAAACTGTAAAAAAATTGTTAAAGAGATTAATGTAAAAAGAACTAACCACTAAACCAATGCCAGTGACAGAAGTAAAGGAAGTGGCCATGGAAACGCCGGAGAGAGTCAACACGCTTACGTGACCAACGAACATTATTGAAATAAGTTCAATAGCAAAATTAAGAAAATGCACTATAATTAAAGGTCCTGCCAAATATATTTGCTTTTTTACTTCTTTAATCACTGTCCTTAACTTATTTTGACCGGACACTTGAGATTCAACAGGGACACGGGTATTATTCTCGTGTTCTTCCTCCATGGACTAAGGCTTGGTTTGGTAAAATTTTTTGAAGAAGTGCTTGTGTTTTTTAAAAGCTCAAGCTCCTCATTTTATATTTGATAAATAAAAAAGATTATGTGATTATACTGGCAGCTTTTAAAAGATTCGAATACTTTTGAAAGTACCTAAAATAACTTCATGTTAACTAATTTTTAAATTTATTACTTGTATTTATATTTATTATAATATTTTTAAATTTTAAAAACTATTTTATTAAACGTAATTGTTGTTAGTTATATTTATTGAAAGTTATTTTTAATTTAATTTAGTAAATATAAATATTATAATTTTTAAAAAATTATCTTTTAAAAGTTAATCTTTATAAATTACTTTTAAAAAATAAAAATTTTACCAAATTAAGTTTAATTTTTACATAAGTTATGGAGTCAAGAAGTTTACGAAAGGTTTATGAAAAATTTATAAAAAAGAATAAGCCAGTTTCAAATGATAGACCTTATGAAGAGTTCCGTTGCAACACAATAAGTTGGGTTTATATTTATATATAGAATAGAAGTAGAAAAATATATGTATTATATAACATACATGAATAAAGATGTGCAATTAAATCATGCACAAGTTATAGGTCAAAAAATAGAGTAGAAGTAGGAGGATAGGTATAATGTATATTGTATAGAAAGTTTTCAGAATATTAATGTTTCATTAATCTTTACCATTGATTTTAATTTTTTTTGGGTGACTTACCATTGATTTTAATTAATATATTATATATAATTTATAATTGATATCAACAATTAAAATGATTAGAACATCAATATATCTACATTTAAAATTTATCCTCTTATATATTATATAAATAAAAGAAAGGGTAAAGTATATTTTTTGTCTCTGAAGTTTGACAAAAATTTTAAAAATACCCCTAAGTTTTATTTTGTTTCAATTTTGTCCTAAAAGTTTTCGATTTACATCAAATATACCATTGACGGCTAATTTTTTCAAAAAATTTAAGACCAATTCAACAACAATTTCATAAGAAGAACCCTCAACATAAGCAAATCAAGCATAATTTTCATGCATTATTGTTAGATTGGTCTTAAATTTTTTGAAAATTTACCCGTCGAGAGTATATTTGATGCAAATCGAAAACTTTTGGGACAAAATTGAAACAAAATAAAACTTAAGGGTATTTTTGAAACTTTTACCAAACTTCAGGGATAAAAAGTATACTTTACCCAATGAAAAGTAGTATATTATGCGTGTTACATCAATAAAGGAACGGTGGTTTAAGTAATTTTTAGATTTTAAATACTAATTTAGTAATTTAAGAAAAGTAATATATTATGCAGGTTTTTATATTTAAATTAAATAAATAAACTATTTTTAAAATATCTAAGATGTAGACAATTTATCATTTAAAAAATACGTGCATTTTACGTATATTATTGTATCGATTTAACTACAATATTAGATAATTCTATTATTATACTCATAATTAAATATTCGATTTGAACAAAAAATAATGATTTAATTTTTTTAAATTAAAAAACTATTTAACTACAATATTAGATAATCGTATTATTATACTCATAATTAAATATTCGATTTGAACAAAAAATAATGATTTAATTTTTTTAAATTAAAAAAACTAACCATGATATATGCAAAACTTCTTTTATACCACGGTATAATGTTTCAGACAACGGTGGTTTGATTTAAAATTTTTCTTTCTCTCTAATTTTTTTAAATAATTTAAACTTTTAAAATTATAATATTTTTAATTTAAATTAACAATTTAATTTAAATTTAATTTGATAAATTTTTTTAAAAAAATACTTGTACTTTTTAAAAATTCAAACTCGTTGTGTAACTTAAATCAATAACGTCTCCTTTGATGTTAGTCTATAGATTCAACCACTTGAACTTATTCTGATATTACTTCTTGAACTAAACACTAGTTATTAGGTAAAAAGTTATCATTAAAAAAGTTATCATTATTATTGTTATTATTATTATGTGTATAACCTTTGTTTTAGATTACATCTAGAAGTAAATTATATAAAAAAATACCCATATTTATGATGATTAATTTTTAACGTCTCTGTTGTCCTTGCCAATTTGTTCGATATTCTTTTTTGTTCGATATAATTATTATTGAAAATGCTCTTTTTTTTTTATAATCTATTAATCAAAAAGATCATATACTTGTATTTGGAGTTTTTAAAAGAACGAGATACTTCTGAAAGCACCTAAGATAGAGTTTTTTAAAGTTCGCTTATGTTTTTTAAAATTTAAAAGTTTAATATAACTTCATATGTTAACTAATTTTCAAATTTAATACTTACATTTATGTCTATTATAGTATTCTTACATTTTAAAAGCTATTTTATCAAATATAATTATTGTTACTTGTGTTTATTAAAAGTTATTTTTAATTTGATTTACCAAATATTAATACTACAATTTTTAAAAAGCCATCTTTTAAAATTTAACTTTTATAAACTACTTTTAAAAAATAAAAATTTTATCAAACTAAGTCTTAATCTAATAATATTAATGTATTTGTATTCGTATGATTAATTATGAGTACCGTCTAATTAATTTTTAAATTTTTTTTAAAAATGAATTCAAATAATAGATGGTAAGTAATAAAGGAATTCTAATAAAGATATTGTATGGATGGTAAGCATCTTATATTTTAAAAATAAGGTAAAGTATTAAATTGGTCCCCTATGTTTGGGTGTATTTTTGTTTTGGTCTTTAAAGTTTAAAGTATCTTATTTGAATTAAAAAAATTTTTATTTATCATCAATTTAGTCCCACAGTGACGTCAAAGTTAAACAATTAATGAAATATCCTATAGAAACTTTTTTGGATTCAATTAGAACACTTTAAACCTTAAGAACCAAAACAAAAATACACCCAAACATAGGAGAACAATTTAATACTTTACCCTTCAAAATAATAAGTTATCTAATTATTGCTTTTACTATATTAATTTTTCTAAATAATTTAATTTAATCTAATAAAATAAATTTATTGGTAATCATATGATTAATTATGAGTACTCTAATTAATTTTAAAAATTTTTTAACATTATTATTAAAAAAAACGGTGCTAAACTTCTTATAGCATAGCCATCAACAAGATAAAGATTAATAGATTATAAAAAGTATCTTAAATTTTAAGACTTAAAATAATTACAATGATTTTTAGTTTTTTTTTTTATTTTTAAATTTTAATATTTAATATGATCAAAAGTTAAAATATTAAAATTTGTATTCATTACCTTTTTTTAAAAGATATTCATATATCAGAAAAAAATATATAAAAATATTATTATTTTCTAAATATGTGATAAATAAATACCCTAACATTACTACTCTCTACCTTAAATATCAGTTTTCTATCTAATGTTAGCTCAAATAACAATAAAAAGTGGTATTATTGCAATGCCTAACATTTATTTTTCACAAATTATTTCTTTTTAATTGTTAGAGAGACACTCAGACATCACATAAAATGACATGAACAAAGGTACAAAAAAAAAAAAAAAAAAATCAAATAAAATAAAACAGTATATGTATATCTTATTTAAAAATAGAACAATGTTAGGGACCAGTAACTTTTGTGATTGGTAGTCATCAAATAGCCATCAATGATGATTTAATGGTGTGAGATTTGTATGAGATTTCATCTAATGACTTCACATTTCTATGCTGGTTACATGCTGGCCAAAATTCAATAAAATTGTTAGTCTCCTAGACTTTTTTTAAAAATAAACAAAATACAAGACAAAACAAATTATTAAAAAATCATAGGAACTATAAACATCTTTTAAATCTTTTAAATGCAAAAGCTCAAAGTGAAAATTTTTGGATATGATTCATTGCAATGAATTGAAGAGTCGAATATTCTTCATCATTAAATTTAAAATAAAAGGGATGTATATTAAATTGTATATCTTGATGGATAATTGTGTTGATATTTATTCTTTACATCAAGCGTTTTTTAAAATATTCAACACATTCACTCAATAAGATATTCGATACCACGGAAAAAACTTAATGTAGAGAATAAGTATCAAAAGTTCTGCCAGATATAGCTGCTTGGTTTTTATCATGGTCGTTATTATTATCATCAAATTTAAAATAAAGGAGCTGAGCCATATCAAATAGTGTATTTTATTGGGTGGATGTGTTAATACTTGCTCTTTATATCAAGTTTTTTCCTTCATGAGGACCAAGTTTATGAATATAAAGAAGAAAATTTGATGTAGAAAACAAATATCAAAGGTCCTATCATTATCGCTACCTTTAGTTTAAATATATATGCATCATAACCTTTAGGGATCATTCATTAGCAGCATGGAAAAGTTAATGTATTTGTCCATTGGGGTTGGTGCAGCACCAGCAGACATGAGCTGAGAATCTTTGATGGTGTGCAGCCTCAAACACATAAGAGTTTGAAAGAAATTTTTGGAGGGACCCAAATTTTATCAAAATACTTTTTTTTTTAAATAATAGGTTTTTTTATATAAAAAAGAAAGTTGCACATAAAAAACATTTTTTAATTTAAAAACTGATTTTTTCATTTTATAAAACTATTTTTTAATTATACAAAATCAATTATAATTTATAAGTTAATTTTGAACATTTTAAAAAATTAATTTATTTTTAAAAAATCTCAAAACTAGTTATTTTTATTGTTATTTCTATTACAATCAAATAATATATTACACTAAAATAAAATTTTAACTTTCTAATAAAATAAAATATGAAAATCCATTAATGTATATAGTGCTAATACTACAATGACATTTAGTTTGCAATGTTGATTTAAAAATAAAATAATGTTAGCATGTGACATTATTACCAGTTATACTACAGTTTTTTATTGTTCGAAAAATAAAATAATATATAAAAATGTATGAGTTCATGAGTATTACACAAATTGATTTTATTAAGTAGAGAATAATTTTTTTAAACAATATGAATAATAGACTCTCTTAAATCTTAATATTAGAACATTCGATCATTGTTAACTGTCCATGAATAAATCCAATCAAAAGAAATAAGTCAAATAATCATCTAATTAAAAATAATAAACATAATCATGTACATATCTATTGAATTGAACATCCACATATCTATTATTAAACCACTCTTCCACCTTAATCCATAATAAAGACGTCTTATGGCCCACAAATTCAACCCAACAGATACACAAATTTAATTATAATTTTAGTCTTTATTTTATCTTATCTTTATGTTTAGCTTATCTTTATTTGCTTTTATCTATCAATCAATATTCAATAAAATTTCTTCATCTTTTTTTTTTCTTTCATTATTCTTTCACAATTTTATTATCTTTACGTACTCTTTATGTACTCTTTCCGTTTTATTATCTATTTGTTCACGTTATTTAGTATTTTCATTATTTTATACTTGTGAATGATAATCGTGAAGGTTGAACACTAATAAGCTTGACCCTGAGAATGCGTCAAATATCGTTGGTGAGTATGAGTGGCCGGTATATCATGTTACACACATGAATGAAGAGATGGTAGAAGAAGCCGTGGTGAGTGGTGGGCAATGAGTGTCTGTGTGAGTGGCCGGTATATCATGTTACACACATGAACAAAGGAAAGATGGGAAGTATTAAACTATTCTTTCACCTTAGTCCATGCCAACAATAAATAAGTCTGGTGGTCCATAAATTCAGCCCAACAAAATACATAAATTCAGTTACAATTTATCTTATCTTTGCGTACTCTTTATGTACTCTTTGCGTTTTTTAGAAGACGTCGTTTATCAAGAACCGGCCATTTATTGGTCCGGTCCAACCGATCAGTTTTTTGTCGATTTTTGAATGGACGGTTATTAACAGCAGATCGGACTGTTTTCATCACCGATTTTCGATTTAACTAACTGGTTTGGTCAAGTTTTCAGAATTATGGTTGCAACATAATAAGTTAGGTTTATATTTATATATAAAGTAGAAGTAGAATAGTGTGTATCATGTAACATACATGGATAAAGATATGTAGTTAAATTATGTAACTTGAACAAAGATATGTAATTAAATCATGCAAGTTACGGGATGATAAATGGGCCAAAATCTGCTGAGTCGGTCCGCGTATCTTATTTCAAGTTAGCAAATATTATGAAGATAAGTTCAAATGTTTAATAGCGAAATTTAAGAAGTTTCACCATAATTTATCTTATCTTTGCGTATTCTTTATGTATTCTTTCTGCTTTATTATGATATCAGAGCTCCTCACAATAAAATTTCTTTAATATTTCTTTTCTTTTATTATTCTTTCACAATTTTATTATCTTTGTGTACTCTTTATGTACTCTTTTCGTTTTATTAGGAAGCAACTTTCATGTATGGTTATCAAACTCAGACCAGTCTAACTGATTTGACCTAAAAATTAGTAAATCAAACTCTAAATCGATCGGAAATGGCAAATGGCAACCATTTCCATGGACTCTTTTAATGACCAATTTTTTATTTTCAGAAGTCATGGACTCACCAAAGTGAGCATTACTTCATTTATACTTCTTAAATTTTATATTTTATTCTTGAATAGTAAATTATTTGCACATTTATTTTGTGCACCACAAGGATAGCAAAACTAGTTTTGAACTAAAATGTAGACATAATGACATAATTATTTTAACATTAGTGCTCATACAATATAATATACTATTAAAAATTCATATTAGTTCAAAGTAACGTTAGTCTGTTACATTGCAGAACATGTAAGTTCTGCCATTATACTAAGCTTTGGTTTAAGCAACTATAGACTAATTGCCTATTAATCTATTTTTCTTTATTTAGGGAATGGTTTAAAAATAACTAACTAGAGTAGGACCTGTGCGGGTATGAACAAAATAACTACATACAATTATTTTCTATGCAAAACTAATTAATGAATATAAATGATCTAGCTTTAAACAAAAAAATTGTATTCGATCTCGTAACAATCACTGAATGACATAGTGCAATAATTTCATTCACCATCAAAATATAAAGAACATAGAATCATAAAACATTATTAAAAACCTCCATGAAAATAACAAAGTATAATATTATTCCCTAAGCAGTCTTCTTTTGAATTTGATTCTGGACGAAACAAATATAACAACAAATAGTATTTGCGTTATTTGCTAGACCAACAATAGTTTATTAAAGAGATGATATATCATATATATTACAGTAATAGAAAGAATAATATTTTCATAAATAAATATATGCAACCATAAACACATAATGTAAGTTATGTTCATCATTAATTACTATAATAAAAAAAATTGTAAAAAAATAGAAGCTAAAAAATTTATCACAAAATAAACAATTCATCTCATCAAATATTTATCATCACATTATGATAATTTATTTGATTATCTGGATAGAGAGTTGAAAACTATCAATTGCACATAGTTTCATCACATCTATTATTAATATTATGTGCTTGTTTGGGCGCCATTATTTTGATAAAAAAAGATCTTTTTTTAATAAAAAAAGATTATTTTTTTATTTTTTAGCGTGTTTGGCAAATTTCTAGTAGTAAAAGTAAAAGCACTAGAAAAATTAAAAAAAGATCTTTTTTGAGAAGCTGTAATTTACATCTTTTTTAAAAGATCTTTTTCTCTTAAAAAAAAGATGTTTTTCATCTAATAAATAAATAAAAAAATACTTTTATATTGTTATACCCAAACATAATTGATAGATAAAAAAATCTTTTTGCATGAGATACCCAACCATAAAATTACTTTTACTTTTCCATAAGATCTTTTCTTAGAAACTCATCCAAACAAGCTCTATGAATATGCCATTTTCATGTTTGAGAAACAACTAAAATATTTTTTTTTCCTCTTTTACATCCATCCTAAAATAATTCTTTTGAATTTAAAAATTTGCTTCTCTTAATCTCCAATACCAATCAACTTATTCTTTTCATTTTAATAATGAAATATAAGTTTCGACAGTTAATCACATGTCCCAAAAATAAAATAATTATGAAGTATTGATATAAAGCCTTTCTTTGACTCTTCAAATCCAAAAACAGAATAAACGTACAAGTAAAAAGTTTCATAAAAAAGAGGACTAAATAAAAAAGAATTAATTAGTAAAATTAGTTTGCCAAAAATTCCTTTCAATAGTATCCTAAGAAAATTTAGTACTCCTAAGTATAACAATTAATATGAATTATAAACCTTATTTGACATATAGACTAAATCTCTTTTAAAGTTAAAAATAAATAAAGTTGAGGTAAAATAAAATTAAGATGATCAAACTGTATTGTCAATCAACTCCCAAAACTATATGAAGATTGATGATGAATGAAATTATTTCCTCCCACTTCAAGGCCTCTTCTTTCACCATAGCAACTACTTCACTCATCCTCTAAAATAAATAAGAACATTTCAAACCCGTTAACAAACAATAACAACTACTGTCAGAATCTATTTCACAATTGAAAATAAATTACAAAGCTTCATCACCTCTTCATCATTATAATCGTCATTCACCATAGATTTTGACTTATTAGAATCTCCACCCTCATTCTAAAACATTAAGAGCTCAACCATAAAATTAGTATGAATCACAATATAAGAGAGAATAAAAATATTGAGTTAAAGTAATTACCAATTCTTTGTTGTAGGCCCTTATATCGTCCTCATATGCTAGTCAGTTCTCCAGCATTTGCTTGGTATGAAGCTTTTTTTCCTGAAAAATGATAATATAATGAATTAGAGAATAAATCCTAAAACAACAACAAAAAAATTGGAAATAATTGTTATCCGAAGAAAGAAGAATAATAAAAGAATCAGAGAACATGTTTGCTTTGTTCATAGCATCGGACATGGACTTCTATCTGACACCACCAGCTTTTCCAACCTCGGATTTCAAGGAAACATAAGCCGATCAGAACAGTAAACAGCATTGAAAATTTGAAATCTCAGAGAAAAGAAGAAAAATGATAATAAAAATAAATAGAGAACAAAAAAATTTAATTCAAAGAGCTCGATTACATGGTATCGAAAATAGGAAGAGCTTGATTATATATATATTTCATTGGATTTAATGAATGCATGAAGAATCCAGAACAAAGAGCAACGGTATCGTGTTCTAGTCCTTCGACCCTGCATTCTTGATTATCCTAAACAAAATCCAAATGAAATCTCACCTTGTTTTAACAATAAACACGTGAAAGAATACAACTTGAACATTATTTGGGAAGAGCGGAAATCAGAAAATGGAACCAAGGAATGAGTCGATCAAAAAGTTGAATAAGCAAAGGAAGCAGAAAAATAGAGAATCGTTATTCGAGAATTTTTGCGTTGAGACCGAATTATACTAAACCAAATCCACACCTGTTATACATAAACTTTCTGTGTGCGGAAATTTCAAAGAGAAAGGTGAGGGAATCAAAACTCTCTGGTATGGGAATCTGTCTCAAAACTAATTCGAACGAAAAAATAAAAATAATAAATAAAGCTCGAAGTATACTCCATTAACTATCACCAACTTAAAAGAGAGATCCAAAGAAGAGGAGTTAGTATATATGTACCAGTTTGTTTCTTCTGTGGTTGAGCCTTTTGTGGAACTAAAATTGAACTGAAACTCAAGGTTTGGTTCTGTATTTTTGTGCGAAATCAAAAAGAAGAAGAAACATTATGAGATGGAAAAGGATGAAATGGAAAATGAAAAAATGGGAATTTCAAAAGAGGAAGAGTGAGGAGAAGAATTGAAAAAACAAAAGAGAAAAAAATCATCTTTCATAATTTTATAAGGGGTAAAAATGAATCTCTTCTTTTCAATTCAATTTTAAATTCAAAATTTAAATTTTAAATAACTGAAAGTTAGCAGTATAAAACAAATAGAAAAACACAACTTACTGAAAAGGATGACCCATTGAACAAAATACACAGCTTCTGACAAAATTTGTTGTTTCCTTTGAGAGAATTCAACTACATATTAATATCATTGAAGAAATAGCAATATACTGATATGTTAGTGATGAGTAAAAAAAAAACAAATCACAGATATAATATCAATGTGTTGACAAAGGAAATTTTCATCCAATAAAAAATGTTGACATAAAGATTCTTCAAGTAGATTATGAATAATGGAAACCACAATTACAAATGATTTGGTAAATTGCAAAAAAAAAAAGGTAAAACAATTAAGAGAATATTATTTGAAAAGAAATACATTACTAACTTGCGTGGAAGCCCATGTTCTCATTATTCATGGAGGCACTAAAATAGTTTCTTCAGATCAATATAAAAAAAAAGTAAAAAAAAAAAGTGTGAAAAAGTAGCAATTGGATAAAAATTCACCTGGATACTGTATAGTATGATATCTTTGAGGGGAGATGAGCGATTTTGCGTTGCGGAAGTAGCATAATATGCTTCACAGAAAAGATCACATAAAGCTGCTGAAAATTACGGAACCCGCAGCTGAATCGTCGGAAAGTGATGAAATAAGGCATGAAGAAGAATGTGAGATATGTCTCCGTATTATGAATCATATTTGAAAAATTTGAAATGAATAAAAAAAGAACATGCAAACCTGGATTGGCTGCCGGTTAGATCTCACCGCTATGTTCTTGTCGCTGCTGCTGTGCTCTCTGCTTTCTTAGTCTCGCTGCATGTGCTCTCTGTGCCTGCCGCTCAATTCGTTCTTTGATCTACTCTCTTCTTCCTCCTCCGTACCAACCACCACCACATTAACAACCACCACGAACTCTATCGTGACCATTGCAACCACCACCACCAAGCCTCCTCCACCACCATAGCGGTCCCACCTCATCCACCGCCATAACCCCTACCACCACCGTTGCTGTCTCTTTAATCACCACGATTCCACTGAACGTTGGAGCCATGAGGTGCGGCGGCATCAACAGTCTTGTGCGTCCATGGATTCTGTTCTCTACCTTCTTCCTTCTTTAATATCAAGCTCGTAATAGAAGAAAGGAAGATTTAGAGAGTTGAAGAATTGGAGAATATGACATATAGGTTAATTTGAATTTCAAAAAATTTTAAATTTCAGGATTTTTTGTGATTTCTGGTCAGTCAAAATTAAGAGCGGGAGAAATAAAGGGAAAAAATTGTTAGAAAGGAAGAATACATTGAAGTATCTTCTAGAAAAAGACTCTAAAGCATAACCAAGCATAAAAAAAGAAGGCATAAAACTATGAAATGAAGCATAACTAAGCATAAAAACAGAAGGCATAAAAATATGAAATGAACCAATTAACTAATGTTTGTGTATGTATGAATCATTGCATGCCATGTGAATGATGATGGATGTTAGAGAATCATTAGAATCAATTTAGATCAATTAGTATCGTTTATATTTATATAGCATATCTGTATATTAATTATAGGATTCTATGCCTTTATTACTTTGATTCATTTAGCATCTATAAATACCCCTTGTATAGTGTACTTTTCATCAGACTAAATATACACAAAACACTTTCTTTAGTTTGGTCTCTTGTTTCTAACATGGTATCAAGAGCTTAGGTTATTCTTTTTTCAGAAACAATTAGTTTCTACCTCCGTTATCTTGTTTCACCGGCAGTACTTTGTTCTCCGTTTTTGACTTCTTCCCGACGCCTTTCTTCGTCACCGCCGCCACCTTCATCTTCTATTTGTTGCAAGCTTTCGAACGCTGCCAACCTCGCCGCTGGACGCGCCCTCACGCGCCGCCAGAAGTTCGGTCACCGCTTCAGGTTCTCTCTCCTCAGACGCCATCCAGAACCATTGGATCCACGCCCAGGATCAACGGTCCCAGACAGCGCCACGTGTCGTCGCTAGCACCCATGCAGATCCGCCCAGCTCGCGTCCGGCCCGACTCGGACCGACCCGCATTATCCGACCCGCTGCCAGCTCCGTGCTCACGTCAGCGCTGACGCATCTCCTCCTCCTGTCGCGTGTTGCCACGTGTCTTGCTCAGCTGACAAAGCAGCTGACGTGGCCGCTGACGTGTTCGACAGTGGGACCCTCCCTGAGGTTTTTTGGTGAGCTCTTTCCAATTTTGCCATCCGTTTTCTCATTTTCTGCTCTAAAATTGCAGTTTTCTCTCCTCTCCTTGATCTATGTGACTACTATTATAGAAAAGTCAGATGTTTTTGCTGCCAGAGACAGAAAGAATAAATTCTGTCGAAAGTGTAACCGTTCTGGGCACCTCTTCTCCGACTGTCCTTCTGTTGAATGTCGCACATGCCACCAGAAAGGTCATATTAGCTACCATTGTTCACAGCTATTCTGCTATTACTGCAAGCTCTTGGGACATTTAATTACTGCATGCCCTACTCGCCCACCACGTCCTGATCCACTCAACATGTCTCCTGTCTCTCTATCTGATATTGCATCTCTTCTTCAGCGTCTTCTCTCCATTTCTGGTAATACCCCTGTTGCTTTTTCGACCCTTCCAGGTAATTCTAAATGGTACTTTGACTCGGGTTGCTTTAATCACGTCTCCGTTGTGTAATAGTTTCTCGTCCCTGTCTACCACTACAAATGGACCTTCTGTCAATACTGCAAATGGCTCCCTCTTGCACGCAACACACAAGGGTTCTATATCTCAGTCAACTCTTATTCTTCCTGATACTTATTATATTCCTAAATTAAACTTTAATCTTATTTCTGTTGGTCAACTTGTTGATCTGGGTTTTGAAGTCACTTTTTCCGTTTCTGGTTGTTGTGTACAGGATCCTCGGACGGGACAAATCATCGGAACTGGACGTAAGATCGGAAGGTTGTTTGAACCCGAGAATCTTCATATTCCTCCTATACCAAATCTCTGTGCTGCTTCTTCTCCCTCTACCCTTCACTTATGGCATCAACGTCTTGCCCACACCTCATTAGGAAAACTGCATCCTCTTGTGTCTCAGGGTGTTTTAGGTCAGGTTCCAAATGAATCTTTTGATTGCATTTCTTGCCAAACTGCCAAACAACCTGCTCTATTTTTTCACAATAATTCATCTCTTGCTTGCTCTCCTTTTGATCTCATTCACTCTGATGTTTGGGGCCCGGCTCCCACTGCCTTTATGGGAGGAGCTTGATACTTTGTCGTTTCCATTGATGATTATTCTCGTTTTACTTGGGTTTCTTTGATGACTAATCGCCATGAGTTACCTCAGATCTATATCAACTTTGCTACTATGATTAAAACTCAGTTTTCCAAGGTCATTAAGGTTTTCCGACGTGATAATGCTATGGAATACCATGACTCTGAACTCTTAACCTTTCTTGCAAAACAGGGTACTTTGTTTGAGTTTTCTTGTCCTGGTATGTCTCAACAAAATGGTAGAGCTGAACGCAAACACCGTCACATTCTTGACTCCGTCCGTGCAATGCTCCTTTCTTCTTCGTGTCCTGAGCGTACTTGGGGTGAAGCTGTTCTTACTGTTGTTCATGTTATCAACAGACTCCCTTCTTCTGTTCTTGGTAATGTTACTCCCTTTGAGCATCTTTATCATACCTCCCCAGATTATAGTTCTCTTTGAGTTTTCGGTTGTGTATGTTTTGTTCTTCTTCATCCTCATGAACATAGTAAACTTCAACCTCGAGCTCACATGTGTTGTTTCCTTGGTTATGGCACTGAACACAAGGGTTATCGTTGTTGGGATCCTCTCTCTAAATGCATTCGTATATCTCGTCATGTTGTCTTCTGGGAGCATCACATGTTTTCTCAGTTCTCATCCTTTGAGTCAATTCCTACTACTCAATCACCTTTGTTTACTAACCCCAATGTTGATCTTTTTCCTAGTGATGATTCTACAGATTCTATCTCGAGTGACCCTCCACAGCCTCCTATTCTTCCGCCTTCTCCATCTCCCGATGATTCCAAACCGGACGATGATCATGCTTCTACCGTGATGCCTCCTCCTCCCGCTCGTTCTTCTAGGGTAAGGAATCCTCCTCCTCATCTTCTTGATTATCATTGTTTTTCTACTATCCTTTATCAACATGAACCTAAGTCATTCAGAGAAGCCTCCACAAATCCAAATTGGCAACAAGCAATGCAGGAAGAAATACAGGCACTTGAAAAAGCACACACTTAGGATTTGGTTGATCCTTCTTCTGATCAGGAAGTTGTGGGCAGTAGATGGGTATACAAGATCAAGACTCGCTCTGATGGATCTATTGACCGTTATAAGTCCCGCCTGGTTGCTCAAGGTTGTACGCAAGAGTATGGTATTGATTATGAAGAGACTTTTGCTCCTGTCACTCGTCTTATGTCTGTTAGAGCTCTTCTTGTCATTGCCGCGGTTAAAAAATGGTCTCTCAGTAAGATGGATGTGAAGAATGCATTTCTTAATGGGGTTTGAAAAAGAGAGTCTATATGAGACCACCTCCGGGATATCCTTGTCCTGCTAGTAAGTTTTGTCTCCTTCGCAAGGCACTTTATGGACTTAAGCAAGCTCCTCGTGAATGGTTTGACAAGTTTAGCACTACCATATGTAGTCTTGGTTTTACTTCTAGCCCTCATGAGAATGCCCTCTTCATTCGTAAAAGAGAACGTGGAGTTGTTCTTCTACTTTTGTATGTTGATGACATGATCATTATTAGAGATGATGTTGATGGTATCTCTGATCTCAATGCCTCACTTCACCATACCTTTGAGATGAAAGATCTTGGTTCTCTCAGCTATTTTCTTGGTCTCGAGGTCATCTCCACCGATGATGGCATCTATCTATCATAGGCTAAGTATGCTTCAGATCTTCTTGCTCGTGTTAGGATTACAGATAGTCACACTGAGTCTACTCCTCTTGAGCCTAATGTTCGATTTACCCCTATGGATGGCACTATTTTGGATAATCCGACTCTCTATCGACAGTTAGTTGGGGGTCTCGTCTACTTGACTGTCACCCGACCAGACATCGCCTATCCGGTTCATGTACTTAGCCAGTTCTTGTCAGCTCCTCGTACTACTCACTATGCGGCAGTTCTTCACATTCTTCGCTACATCAAAGGCACTATATTTCATGGCCTTTATTTTTTTGCCCATTCCTCTTTGTCTCTTTAGGCTTACTCCAATGCTAATTGGGCTGGTGATCCCACTGATCGTTATTCTACTACTGGTTACTGTTTGTTTCTTGGCGACATTCTCATTTCTTGGCGTGCTAAGAAGAAAACGTTCACTGTTCGCTCAAGCACAGAAGCTGAATACCGTGCCCTCGCTGACACCACTGCTAAGGTTATCTCGGTTCATTGGCTTCTCGAAGATCTGGGTGCTCCTCAATCGTCTCCTACTGATATTTTTTGTGATAATCGCAGTGCTATTCAGATTGCACATAATGATGTGTTTCATGAACGCACCAAACACATTGAAATTGATTGTCACTTTGTTCGGCAACGTATCCTTATTTATGCTGTTCGTCTCATTACTATTGGAACACTGGATCAGACTACTGATATCTTCACGAAAGCTCATCACCCGACTCGTTTTCAGACTTTGTTATCCAAACTCAAGCGGGTATCCTTAGCTCCCACTTGAGTTTGAGGGGGGATGTTAGAGAATCATTAGAATCAATTTAGATCAATTAGTATTGTTTATATTTATATAGCATATCTGTATATTAATTATAGGATTCTATGCCTTTATTACTTTGATTCATTTAGCACCTATAAATACCCCTTGTATATTGTACTTTTCATCAGACTGAATATACACAAAACACTTTCTTTAGTTTGGTCTCTTATTTCTAACAATGGACATATCATAAATAGTACCTCCATAGCTGAGAGCATTGACAGCGTGAAATTCCACTAACTTGAAACCCTCTATTAGAAGAATTGTATTAGATGTATAATAATACTCTCTGAGATTTATCTTTTTCTTTATTTGTTCTTCATCCAAAAGTAAACACCAATGCCACCTCATCCTATCCTATCCTATAATCCTATCCTATCCTATCCTTTAAAACAAGGTTTTTTCGGTAGTGAAAATCCAACATGGCATGCTCCAGATTCATTTTCAATCATTCCTTCCTCTTACATGAACCTCATCTCTCCCATCCCGTGTCATTGTTGTCACTTGCCACAATACAACAATTGGGCACAAAAATTCAATTTTTGAATTTTGAATTCAGAATCAAAATTGAAAAAGATATTCATACCCATCATTTGCATTCTCCCTCTAGTCTCAATTGCTATTTTTCTTTCTCCTTCTTTTTCATCATCATATTTGGTTCCTCTTCCTCTTCAGTTCGTATCTCCGTTCACTGATATTATTTTTCGGTTTCTTCTTCTTCTTCTTCAGTTCTTTTTGTTCCTAATCTCCCCTGAAGGTGGAGATTATAGAGTTTGAAGGCAGTTGCTGTCATTGTACCCGACGGCTCCAACCTTCAGGGAAGTCGTCGCGGTGGAAGGGACGGCAGCGGTGGTGATAAGGGTTACGAAGGTAAAAGCGGTGGCGACGTCGACTATGATGGTGGAGGAGTATAAGGCAGCATGGGTCTGACTGGTCACCGTGGAGTTTATCACGGTGGTGAATAAGGGGGAGGATGTGATGATGGTCATGCATGCTAAAGCAAATTGTGGAATGGGTCAAGGTATGCAACCAAGGAGGAGGCAGATGCAGAGACAGGTTCGACGGCGTTTGTGCCGGCGTTTATACCCTTCTTGCCATATTCTCTCTCATAGATTTATCATTCATGTACATAATGTCATTATTTAACATTAACATTGCCCTAAATTTCATATTTCAAAGTTTGAATTCAAAGTTAAAAATTAGAAAAGAATAATATTCCATCAATTATTTTTGTTTTTGTTTTTATTTTTCTCTTCGGCTCCTCTTTCTTCTTCTTCAATTTCACCACTTCTATCTTTTTCATCTTCTTCAGTTTTTTTTCCATTATCTATTTCTGTTTCTCTCTTCTTCTTCAGATATCATGCTTGCCACTCTCATTGTCGCCCTTTCCTTTTCAAACTTCTATTCAAACCCATGCTTGCCACTCTCATTGTCGCCTTTTCCTTCTCAAACTTCTATTCAAACCCAGAAGCCACCCACTGCTCCTTCTCCTACCAGCGACGGTATGTTACCGATTTTCACCTCATTTTTTGTATTCTATTTTTTTGAATCTATATTTCAATGATCCCTCTTTAATTTCATGCCATATCTAACATCTTGCTTTGTGCTTAATAATGTGTGCTGGCATCTTTTCAGGGTCGTCAATAGATCAAGGAATAGCATATGAGCAAGAGAATGAAGGGTTCTTTTCTTCTTTATCTGATTCTATTTTTCTGTTCTTTTCTTATTCTTCATCGTCTCAGATATCTTTATCACCGGACAACCTTTCTGAGTCATTTAGTGATGCCGTTCCAGGACTCAGAGCTGAAGGAAGTGCATACCGGAGCGCTAGGGCTCAGATAATCGCCGCAAGGAGGTGCGTTGGGTCAACGTCATTGGCGACATTCACAGGAACAGAAGAGATACGTCGAAGCCTTCAAATGGCTCTGAATCCGAATCGATTACGAAGTTCTGCTAAAATACTTGCTGGGAAATGACTTGCTCCCTACCTGCCAATCCCTTGGTGAGATGTACCTTCGCCTCGAGCAGTTCTCTGATGCTCTACCTTACTAGGTAATACTCTAATTTCTTCTTCGTTTTTTTCTTTCCAATATGTTCCTCAACGTTGCAAATTTTCCTCTTTCGATTGCAGAAGATGCAGTTAGACCTTGCAAGTTGCAAGGAATGCCCCTGCTAAGGTTTCCTTAGTTTTCTTGCTCTTTGCGGCATCCTCCACTACGTTAGGGCAATGAGTCACGGGTTTTGAGTGATTGGAAGGGTAGAGTTGAGGGTTTCTCCGGTGGTCTACCTTTTGGTTTGCATTACATTTTCAAGCGTGAATGGATGTTGAAGTCACTCATCAGTTAGTATTTGTGATAGCTTTATGGTTCGTAATGCATTTTTGTGTATAATTGCTTTTGTATGCACAACGCCTACCTCACTTCTGCTTCAAAATGGGAGTTCCTTTTGTTCTTATAAGCTCCAAAAGAGCCAAAGATAATCATCAATCGTTAATACAAAATTACTCACGTGAAGCTACTTTTTACATGGATACTAGCACTTAGTTATATTTAATCTTTCTTTTTTTGGGTAAATAAAATGAAATTAATATTATTATTATTGTTGTTGTTGTTATTGTAAGTACTATCTTATGATTCATGTCTCTTAGTTTTATATAATGTGTTTAAAATTTTAGGGACCAAATGCATTAGATGAATGATGAATCTGAAATTTTTACAAGGGTATATCGTATTTGAAGCTTGCTAATGAAGTAAACTATTGATGATTTATTATGTATTTTATAGGTATTTTATTTTTGTCATTGTAAGATTTATGGGTCACACTTTCAGTTTGGCTTATTACTTAAAGTCTCACTAATTGATTGGGTTTGTAGTTGATGATAATTTTTTTTGTGAGACTTGATTTTGATTTGGCAGAGAACCTAAGTGATTGTATGGATGTTCAGATAAAGAGATGAGCTGCAGGAAAACAAAAAACCAATATGCAGTCACTGCTATCATCATTACAAGATGTATCTCTTTGACATAAATTTTGTATTGCTAATATATCATTTCTCTTTAGAATTTTGGAATGTTCCTTTTCTACCCTATGTTCTGACTTGCATTCTTAGTTATTACTCTAATGGAAAATATAAAGGAAGTGGAGACAATAAGTTTTCTGGTTTTGTTTTTAACCAGATAGTCAAGAATGAAAATATAAGCAAGAATGATCAGATCCCGAGGATTGTAAATTAGAAAGAATGCACCATATATGTAAACGAATGCTGCTATTTTTTATTAAATTATTAACCATGTTGCATGTACCATATGATGCTTTGTGTCTTTCAACTATTATCATGCAACCAATCATTATATGATTTAACATGTTATTTATAATGTTGATACTGCTTTGATACTATTCAAGCACATTTAGTGAGATAAGCTTAGTTGTATTGTTTATTTAGCTCCATTTGCATGACCCTTAAGTGTTGCATGCAATTGCACAATCGTTCCTCACATTTCCGATTGTTAAATTTTGGATTCTGTCAAGAATTCTATCATTTTTTTCTGCTTTAGTTAGTGATATCCTTTCTTTGAATAATGGTTAATTTCAGGGGTTTGTTTGCTATTGGTAATGGATGCAAGAAGTTAAGAAATCTAATATTAAGTCACAAGGGTTTGGAAGCAATTGCTACCGGATGCAAGGAACTTGCACATCTTGAAGTCAATGGATGCCACAACATTCGAGGTTTGGGACTAGAATCCATGGAAGGATCTTGCCAGTATGTATGTAAAATAAGGAATGAATTAACCATTCAATAAATAGGCAACATAAGGAAGCATGGGACACATGTTTGGCCTCTTTATATTTACATTTGGTCAAGTTTTTCATTGCTTGCTATGTGTGTTTCTCTGTTTATTTATCGTTTGTGGTGCTAAGCTCAGCTTTCTATCGGCAGACGTCTTATTGAGTTGGCATTATTTTACTATCAAAGAATTATTGATGTTGGTCTTCTTCAGGATGGAGAAGGATGCAAGTTCCTATAAACTCTTCAACAGGAAGATTACTCAAGCCTTGGGGATGGTGCTATATTTGGTATACCTATTGGCTGTAGGAATTTAAAGGAACTTCATATCCATTGCTGTTATGAGGTACTTCATTTGCATGCCTATTTGGTTTACCATGTTAAACTTCATTTAAAAATGAATATTTTTGGGATGGCTCACTTTCAAAATTAGGGCTGCACATGGATTGGATAATATCCGCATATCCGCGATAATTATCCGCATTTGATCCGAATTTTGCGGATATTATCCGATCCGCAGAACCATCGGATCGGATCGGATTGCGGATTCGGCAGTGATATCCGCGGATCCGATTCGCAAGTCCGCATATCCGCATATCACATATAAATAGCATAGTTTAAGAAAGTAAACCCTAATGTGATATGAATTTTAGTGTGTTATTTTATGAATTTTATGATATTTTATTTTTAATTTTTTTATGTTGTACTTCAACTTAGAATAATTAAACTTGAATCTTGTGTTATTATTTTGTTTTTGTTATTCAAGAGAACTATTATTGATAATATTTTATGAGTAAATAGGCTTAAACAGATAAAAAATAAATTTTCTGGATTTTTTTTTTGTAAAAACAGCCAAATAAAATCTTAAAATAGTTTTTTTTTTTTAATTTATGCGGATATACCCGATATCCGATCCGATCCGATCTACATGATTAGATCGGATCCGGCCTAAAAAAAATGCGGATATCGTATCCGATCCGATCCGATCCGATGAGTGCAGTGCGGATCGGATAGAATTTTAGGCTATATCCGATCCGATCCGATCCGATCCGTGTGCAGCCCTATTCAAAATGCTCTCTGTGTAATGTGATATAGGAGAATGACTCTAACTCATTTTGTCTCAACACACAATTTTACTAATTTTTTCTTTATCTAAATGGCTTCTTTTGGTGATTCCACATTCAAAACTAATGTTAGTCAATAAAATTTGAAAACTATGAGAATTTGAGACCAGTGAGCTACATGAAAATGAATGTCAACATGCAGTATTTAACTTGGTTACAGCAATTTATTCACGTCCCATGCATAATCTACCATTCCCTTTTGATCTGTTTCATCGTCCAATACTGCATTTCCATTCTGCACACACATGAAAGTGTGTTACGTTATATATATATAATATAGTAAATTAATTGGTATATGCTATGATGTTTATGCAACTTTGGCAAAAAATTAAAAACGTTGCTAAAATTAAAACATATTTTTTAGTATGTTACTCATTTTTGTTGAGTTTGAAGATTAGAAGTGTTTCATCCAAATACAGTTTTAGCATTAGTCTTAGGCTTTTAGCCTTTTTTCTCTTATCTTTTAATTCAGTTTTTCCCAAATTTTTGAAAAGTGCAGATGATTCTATCACAAGTTGAAGTTATTTGGCTGATTTATATAGCTTTATTGCACCAAGTATCATTTCTTATATGTTAGTACTTTTCCATTTTATATTCCGACTAACTATTTGACTTTATGAAAGTATCTTTTTTTTTCGAAAATATTAATTCTTTGTTGTTAATAGTATATTTTTCGTTACTCTCTCTTGAATACGCTTTGTTACTTTTTATCTATTCTGAATCTGCGTTGCTATAGCATATATTTTTTTTTTCTTAATTTGTCCTCAATTTGGCTTATATGTTTGTTACATGTTTTTGGTTGCTACAACCATTAGCTAAATACATATGATTCAGGCATTCATGTATTCATTTTCTAAATTTGATATTTTGATTTCTTTTGCTTTGTCTAGATTTATTGCAATTTGAATGGTACTTTATATCATTGTTGGTTCTAATCTTTTTCTTTTTCTCCTTTCAGAAAACTATTGTAGAATCTTTTAAGCCATCACCCCTTATTTTTATTTATTTTTTCTATTTTCAGATTTTTTTATTAATATTTGATTTATTGGCTAAAACATTTAAGATTGTTTAGCCCTCGAATTTAAACTATGGATGTAGTTGAGTTTGAGTTTAGTTTTGTTAATTTGGGATTAGGTATATTTTGAATTGTACTCAGAAAATAAAAAATAGGATTAATTTCGAGTAATGTATCTTTATCTTATAATAATTATTTTGTTTTATTTTAATTTTTTGTGTTAATGCAATGATTGATTTTATACTTTGTTCAATTAAGGGAGCACCAGTGGATTTAAAGTATGTAGTGATTCCTATAGATGAAAGAGAGTTTTAGAAGATAATAGGGTCATTAAAATTTTACAACTGATTTAAGCTTAAAAACTTAATTTCTTTATTATTATTAATTATTGTTATTCAATTTTGATTTCTTTTTCTTTCCATTATTTAGTATTTTTTTTGGCATATAAAATAAAATTTTCCTCTTTATTTTACTTTTTTTTTTCACTACACTTTTTATTTTTGCCTCCCAACAATAATTATTATGGATGATTTCAATGAAATAGTATGTTGCTTCATGTTTGGATTTGGATATTTTGCACTATTAGGTGTTAAAAGGATCATGTTAATAAAGATAAATAGTCTAAAATAAAATTGAAAGTAGTGTACATGATGGAAAATATGGTACAAAAAAAATTAATAAAAATATACTGCAAATTTATTGGTAAATGTTGTACATGTCAGAATTGACTATTTGAAGTTGGTGTTAGATAATAAGAATATAATTGAATGGATAAAAGCCAAAAAACATGTAAACTGCAGTTTTTGAAGCACAAAATAATTAGCCTTAGGCATATATTTCAGGATCTATTTGTTGTGGTCAAACGTGATAGAAAAGTCAGAGCCAAATTAAAAAAGATTGAGATTAAACCAGTTTTGAAAGGAAAATCAATGAGTTGAATGTTACGAGAACGTGATTTAGTAAGGAAAATGACATAATGTCGAGCAAAACAGGGCGCTTAATATTAACGATTTTAGAGACAAAATGGTCAGTTCTAAAAGTTGAGTGATGATGTTGAATTTTTTTTAGTTGATTTGAATACTATATCTTAAATAATAGTTAGAAGACTTATTTTTTTAATGTATATTTTATATACAGATTGATCATTCTATTGTTAAAAATTTTAAAAATGAAGGAATAATTTACATCACTATAAAATTTATTCTTTTTGTATTTAATAATAGAATTTAGGTTATACAAATTTTGAAACTAAATCTTGGAACTTAAAACAAAAATAAATTAGCTGAGGACAATATAAGATACGTTTAAGATTTTAGTATTTTTTTATTTTTAATAGTTTATTTACCATTATAAAATTATTTTAATTAAATTATTATAAAAAAATAATTTATATATTGTAAAAATTAATTATATATATATTAGTTAATAGTTTTTCATTATTTAAAATAATTAAATACTAATTTTATGCCTTTCAATTTTAATTAACATATATGATATATCTAATATTTTTTTATTATTTTTGTACCATCCCCGTACATGGCACGGGTCGATGCACTAGTTATATGATATAAGAATTGTATTTTCCCTTTACATTTCTCACTTCACTACTACATCTTTCAATATAAAGACGAAAGGAATTATAAGTAAAAGATCGTTTGTAGGTGTACCAAGTCCCTTAATACATATACTACATTTCATTCAAATGGATGATCGGCTAACTTGATTAATGTAAACCTGTTTCCTAAGCAGCTACAATATACTTTAAAGAATAGTGGATAGATATGCCTTCCAACTTCCACATCAAAAACAATGAATTGGAAGAATGCATGATCAGCATAGATTAGTGTCCTTAGTCTGAACGGTAACTGCTCAGCCTCCCAATCTAGAGCTGTTTTCCGTTTTGCTTTGAAACTCGGTAGATTCTGGATGGAATCACCCTTTACAAGAACAAGGACTCCCAGATCTTAAAAAAGGGCACAAGGGCTCAGATTTGTAACATTTAAATTCTAGTTCCCTCACCATTAGTAGCTCCATACACTTACTGTCATTTATATAGTAGTTCCCTCACCATTAGTAGCTTGCAAACAAAGAACTGTAGTTCTTAACGAAGGACTTCAATTGAAAAATGTTTTTTATATACTAAAATTAAAATGGAACTTATTCTTTGTTCTATAATTGACTGATGACAAAAATTGTGTTGTGTAATTTACTGATTTAAATTAAGTTTGATTTTCAATACAATTGATGTGCTTCAATTAAAATAGAATATTTAAAAAATTATACTAATAATAATCTTAACTTATGTCATAAAAACGCGTATTAGCTAAATTTATAATTTATTATTATTTAAATTATATTGATTTAATTTTTATTTTTAAATTTAATCCAATTTTAAATTTTACATTTCAAAATATTTTAAATATCTCGCCCAAATTTTAATACATGTATTTAAATAGTATTCCAAAATGTTAATCAATGATAAAATATAAACGAGATAAAATCTAAATTTTTGAATTTAAATAATAACTCATTCAAATTTAAAAAATGTGAATTTATTCGCGTAATCAATAACTACTCAATGTTTTGTAATCTATATTAATAACTATTAAAGGTAAATTATTCAATGTGAATTACTCCACGTGTCATGTTTTTTCGTTGTTCTTTCTTTTTTATTCCTATGTACACGAAAAAATTAAATTAAAAAATGTTAGAATAATATAAACCGATCTAATTCATATTATAATAATTTTAGCCGAATAATTAGAATGAAAAAAAAATTAAATTGATAGAAAGCATAATCGTGAGTAAACGAAATACATGTAAAGATTTTTATAATTTATAGGTTAAAATATATTAATAAATATCACATTTTTTACGCAAACAAAATAAATAATAAAAAATATTATTCTTATAAACATATCTATATATATAAATATTATATTATTTTATTTATTTAAATAAAAAATCCCAAATTGAAATGATCGAATGCGGTTTATACCTATTTTTTATTTATTTAAAAAAAAAAACGACTTCGTCCCTGAAAGTAAACTGGAAAGATGAGATCCTAAGTAAGAAACCCTCTCCATATGCTTACGTTACGTGTATTCCTAACGGACTTTACTCAATTGCCACTCATTAAGAATGTTATAACCAGAGTTAACAAATATTATCCCCATCAAATGTCTATTCCTTATTGGTCTAACAACATTAGCCACCTTGGCCACCAATAAATTTTGACCACCATAGAAAATACCTAATAATATAAAAGTTGCTGAAAAGATTGTTATTAAAAAAAAACGGTACTAAACTTTCTATAGCATAGCTATCAATAAGATGAAGATTATAAAAATTAATTTTAAATTTTAAAACTTAAAATAATTACAATTATTCTAAGTTTTTTTTATATTTTTATTATTTTTAAATTTTAATATTTTATATAATAAAAAATTAAAGGATAAATCATATAAGCAAATCAAATAAAAATTAATATTATATAAATATTCTAAAATAAATTATCTTACATATATATCCTAAAATAACTCTATTTAAATTGAATCAATTAAGTTAAGTTTTGATTCAGCTAGGATACATTAGATGTCACTAAATTATTAACTCTTTCAGTCACCAAAAAAAATTATTAACTCTTTCAGTACTTGTCTGTCCTGAATTATTAACTCTTCCCGTAGTTATGTTTGCCTAAAAAAAACAAATTTAATCGTATCAGTAACTAATAAGCAAAATTAAAAGTTCAAAGAAAAAGCAAAAAGAAAAAAAAATGTAGACACCTCTTTCTCCCAATCAATACGAAGAGTTATGATCATCAGACTAAGTACTTGAACAACAAAGGCACATATGATTCCAAACCAGAGTCCCTGCACAGTACCTAAATAATTAAGACACTCCGCAAATAATAATAGATTTCAGTTTGGTATTTTACATACCTTTGTTTCAAGATGCAAAACGAAAGCCAATACAATAGCGGACGGAACTCCAACTACGTAATATGAACCTAAGTTAATAAAAGCACCCATTTTCTGCTTTTTACATCCTCTAACAATTCCTGAAAGAACACCCTGCAGTCCGTCCAAGAAATTGGATGCTGCAAGAATTGGCAGCATGAGTCCCACGTGTCTAACCACTTGTACGTCATTACTATAAACATGGCCCCAAACATTGCGTAACAGTATCATCAGTGTTGCAACTAGGATACCCTCAATAATGGTTGCTACTAACACTACACGTACTGCCAAACGTGCAGGCCAAGGATTACCAGCCCCAAGTTCGTTTGATACACGAGTGCTGCAACACAAACAAACAATTATGCAATTGCAACCGTTTACTTGATTTCGACATTTGTCACAAAATTCTAAATGTTCATAAGCATACAGTAGTAATTAAATTACCTTATAGCTCCACTTAATCCCAACGGGATCATCCAAATAGTTGATGCTGTGTTCACACTGAAATTTCCAACAATAATTATTATTAGATCGGTGCAAATAATAATATCCACTATAACATGTAAAGTGCTGGTAGCTAAGAATTGTGAGAACTAACCAAATAGAAAGCACTGATGTTTGCAACTTTGGATTTGGAAGACGACCACCTAGGAGAACCATCAATTCAAACGACCACATTTCCAAGCTGTTCAGCACAATGAGAACCAAACAAAAGCTCATTAGTAGAGGATCTCGAACAATGTAACGGTGGGGAAAGCAACAGTTAGTAGAAACTTACCAAACCATAATAGAAGAAAGAATAGCAAGTTTCAAAAAAGAAGGAATGTTATGGAATGCCTCTAATGAAAATCCAGTCCAAGTTTCTGAACATCTTGAAGAAAATTTTATGTATAAGGCAAGTATCAACACATTCACCCAATACGATATACAATTTGATAAGGCAGCTCCAGTACTCCCTAAGCCAGCTTTGAACACTAACGCCCAACACAAAGCAGCATGCAGTGTAGTAGCTACTCCAGAGCTGAGCATCATTGGAACTCCAATGTTCTGTGTCTGTAGAAATCTAGTCTGACACTGAAGAACACTAGAAGCAAAAAGGTATGGAATGATTAACTTAGCATATCTTCCTGCTTCTGTGGAGATTTCGTGATCCTGGCCAAATAAAATCAAAATGGATTTTGTATTTGCCCAAACAATAGAGATGGGTACGCAAAGAATGGTAAGAACAAGCATGGCTCTTTGAGTGTGTATGCCTAACATCTGATGCTGTCCGGCTCCATATGATTGGCCACACAAAGTTTCCAACGTACTTGCAATTCCCATCTGTCATTATATGAAACCAACAAGGAGTTGAACACAAAGTTAGTTGATTTAATAGGAACAGTTGGCAATGAATTAATTTGCTTCTAGTTTTCATGCCATGGAGGGGTGTAACCAGATCTGATTGGTGTTAAATATTTTTTAACAAATTCTTTATCAAATCCAAATTATAAACGAAAAAAGAAGAGAAAAATTCGATTGTTGAAATCGTAAAAAGAGTATTAAGAGATGAAAGTAAAAAGAACTAACCACTAAACCAATGCCAGTGACAGAAGTAAAGGAAATGGCCATGGAAACGCCGGAGAGAGTCAACACGCTTACATGACCAACGAACATTATTGAAATAAGTTCGATGGCAAAATTAAGAAAATGCACCATAATTAAAGGTGCTGCCAAATATAGTTGTTTTTTTATTTCTTTAAGTATTGTTCTTAACTTGTTTTCATGGGACACGCGAGGTTCACCAGAGATACCGGTATTATTATCCTGTTCTCCCTCCATGGATTAATTTTTACACTAGATTTAGAGACAAGAAGTTTGTGAGAAATTTATGGGAAATTAAAAAAGATATCCTTTCGTTTTGGGTTTTATTGTTGAAGAGAGAAAATAAAAAGAAAGAAGAGATGGTAGAATCATGTTACACGCATGAGTTATAGGGAAGGTGGGAAGCAACTTTCACGCATGAATAAAGGGAAGGTGAGAAACAACTTTTACGCATGGTTATCAAATCTGGATCGGTCTGGCCGGTTCTACCGTAAAATTGGTAAATCGGAAGCTAAATCGGTCCGGGTTACTCTGCTAATCATTCTTGCAATTGAACCGCAGAAAATCCTCCCTCTGTTTACATTGTGAGACCTGAAACAACAATCTTGACAGAAAACTCCTCATGGACCATAAGGCCTTATGCGCGAAAGGACGATGCAGAAGCAACGAGGTGTGTAAGTGTGTAAGAGAATGGTCAATAAAGGCAGTGAAAGATGGCATGAAATTCCCATAGTGCACACAACATCACAGCATTCCAGCTGTGATATTCTCTACTTCAGGCTATATTGGCAAACACTTCCATGAATTCACAGACATCATCATCCCACTGTTTCTGACTTCTAGACAATTCAATGGACAAGTTAAATTTGTTGTGTCCGAAATGCGTCCTTGGTGGATTTCTAAGTACCAAGCAATTCTCAGTAAGCTGTCCAATTATGAGGTCTTGAACATTGACAAAGTTGACCAAGTTCACTGCTTCACAGGTGTGAATGTTGGTCTCAAAAGGTATCCAAAAGAACTAAGCATTGACCCTCAAAAGTACTCCTATTCCATGAAAGACTTCAGGAGTTTTCTGAGAGACTCTTGTTCAGTGAAGAGAGTTAATGCAATCTAATTGAGAGAGGAGGGTGAAGATGAGAATAATAAGAATAAGAAGCAGCAGCCAAGGCTTTTGATTCTTTCAAGAAGAAGAACAAGATCATTCACTAACACAGCTGAAATAGCAAAGATGGCTAGAAGCATGGGATTCGAGGCGATCGTAATGGAAGCTGGTGGAAGCATGTCAAGCTTTGCAAATGTGGTGAATTCTTGTGATGTGCTATTGGGAGTTCATGGAGCTGGCCTCACTAACATTGTTTTCCTTCCTGAGAATGCAGTTTTGATACAAGTAGTTTGGTTTCGAATGGCTTGCTAAATATGACTTTGAATTGCCCTCAAAGGATATGGGACTAAAGTACTTGGATTACAAGATAAGTGTGGAAGAAAGCACTCTTATTCAGCAATATCCACAAGATCACATGATCATAAAGCACCCCCCATCTATTGGGAAACTTGGATGGGAAAGATTCAAGTCTCTGTATTTGGAACAATGCTAGATCTCAATAGGTTTGTGCACATTTATTTACACATTTATTTTGTGCACCACAAGGATAGCAACACCAGCTTTGAACTAAAATGTGGACATAATGACGTAATTATTTTAACATTAGTGCTCATAATATACGATTAAAAATTCATATTAGTTCAACGTAATGTTAGTCTGCTTCTGCGATGATACTAAGCTTTGGTTTAAGAAACTATAGACTAATTGCTTATTAATCTATTTTTCTTTATTTATGGAATGGTTTAAAAATAATTAATGTATAATAATACTCTCTGAGATTACCTTTTTCTTTATTTGTTCTTCATCCAAAAGTAAACACCAATGCCACCTCATTAGTCATTATATTAATAATATGGTATAAGAATTGCATTTTCCCTTTACATTTCTCACTTCACTGCTACTTTCAATATAAAGACGAAAGGAATTATAAGTAAAAGATCGTTTGTAGGTGTACCAAGTCCCTTAATACATATACTACATTTCATTCAAATGGATGATCGGCTAACTTGATTAATGTAAACCTGTTTCCTAAGCAGCTACAATATACTTTAAAGAATAGTGGATACATATGCCTTCCAACTTCCACATCAAAAACAATGAATTGGAAGAATGCATGATCAGCATAGATTAGTGTCCTTAGTCTGAACGGTAACTGCTCAGCCTCCCAATCTAGAGCTGTTTTCCGTTTTGCTTTGAAACTCGGTAGATTCTGGATGGAATCACCCTTTACAAGAACAAGGACTCCCAGATCTTAAAAAAGGGCACAAGGGCTCAGATTTGTAACATTTAGATTCTAGTTCCCTCACCATTAGTAGCTCCATACACTTACTGTCGAAATTGTGACTGGAAAGATGAAACCAGTGCCTTGAAAATGAACATGTTCTTCCTCGGTGAAAAACCACGTAAAAATGATCTATCCAAGATAGAGATCTTGTAGATTCGAGTCAGCTCCATTTAGCACGTTTTGATGAAGTTTTCTTATCTTTCTTGTTGCTCTTTTTCAAAAGCACAGACATATGGCTGGCAACATCGTGTGAAGAATGCATATCACCTTTCAGCCATAGAAGAGCCTCAGCGGCAGCAGATTTTTCTGATTGTTTCTTGTTGCTGCAAGGCTGGCCAACAAAATCCAAGCCATTAAAAATTGATGGTGGAACGGAATTGGTTGTTCTTCAGTTGCCTTGTTTTGTAAGTTGGCACTTCATGTCCAGCCCTGTTAAGTAATGTCTGAAGCTGGTTTTTAAAATTCTCAGCCTCTACTCCAGCACTACTTTTGGAGTTTGTTGCCTCTTTTACTTTGGGTGCAGGTGTGGCCCGGCGACCAAATATGAATCTGCCATCACAGTGGTCCTCAGATATCACCAATCTAACAGCTGAAAGAAGCTCGTCATGCGATTCAGAAGCTGGCAAAACATGCAAAGCATAAAGTAAATTATAAGTATGTCATGGACTTGGAGAGACTGAAAATTGAATGAAGAATAAGTCTTTACACAAATGAATAATGGCTGGAAGAATTTGAGATGTACGGGAATAAAATAAAAACTATGATCAAATGGATTGAACATACTTTTTTCTGTATCAGTTCCTCCAGCTCCCCCTTCAACCGCAAGTAAGTGTTAGCTAATTCAGGTTTCATGAAAAATTCCAAATAACCTCCCAACATTTTTAGGTGACCATCCTGTCAAAAGAATCATATGCTCACCACAAATTGCCCATATCAACAGGAAAACTGAGTACAAACTAAAGGGAGCACAATTGTAAGGAAGCACATACGCCTCCTGCTTGTGTATGTGTGTGTCACTCAGGCATGTTTTTTTAATGAAAATACCATTAGTAGAATTAGAAAATGGATTCTGCAGATGTTGGAGCAGTACAATACATACACTGACGCATATGGATGTACCAAAGTAAACACTGACACACATGAAAAGAGGGGGAAAAAGAAGAGTGAAAATTGGAAACGGAAGTAGAATTAGCATAAACAAGAGATTACCACAACAGATGATACTCCAGGAAACAAACCCGCACAGATGACTGCTCGGACAAGATGCTCCTCATGACTCCATCTACTGTAGGTCTCAGAATTGTGATCAACCAACCCAATATCTTTAAGCAAGTAACAGAATTGCTTTCGAAGGGAGTCAATGGCCCTAAGTGTTTGAGAAGAAAGAAAATTTTGCCAACAGTACTCGTAGCCAGCTTGCTGAGCTTCAGCCTCTTTCCAACCCTCATAAGCTCGGACAAGTGCAAGATGATCACTATAGTCACGAGCAGAAAACTGGGCCTTAGCAGACTCTGCAAGCTGTATGAAACATGCATATAAAACAACTAAATACAAAGTTAAGCCTTTTCTGCCTCACACATAGCATATTGATTATTTTAATCCTACTTGATAAATTAGTGATAATATTTGAGCGCTAAAAAGGAATCAATAGAAGCCATTTTTCTCAACATTAATATGCTCTACCAGAGAGCATGCTTGATACTTGATAGGTCCAACATACTTAATCAGATGATATTGTTAAACTTTAGTTCCAATATTAATATTCCAAAAAACAAGTGATGTCATCACATGATAACATAAAAAATGATAAATCCACTATTTTTCTAGCAAGATTTACATCCAATGTCAAGGGAAAACGATAGTCATGGTGACTTACATCCTTCTTGTCAGCCGGCATCAGAAATGGATCCCTTACACTAAGACCAGCAACAACAGTCATTATGGGATCCAAACAGTTGAAGATAGCGCCCAGAATGAGCATTTTGCTGAGTTTGGGCTCCACAGGAAGAATTGACAACTAGCGCCCTGGAAAGTAACAAATCAATATGACAATATCAGCAGTTGGAAGAAGAGCTTGGATAAACCCATGACAGGAGAAACTTTGTTGGAAGAATAAATGGGAAGGGAAGTTGAGAGCAAGAAACAATAAAGTACTAGTTCTTCTACCTGGTTCTTCAGATACTAAACAGCATTTTGAACCTGCAGAATCAAATGAATTGATAATACAATTAATTAAATAAAATAAAACTTATATAAGTTGAACATGTATTAAAATTTAGTGTATACAAGTCACTGGTAACGAAGTTAATTAACAACCATCGTATTTCAGCACAAGTTCCAAAAATATGCACAATGAAATTTTACCGATAGCGGCTCTGGTGGCTGGAGAGCTCTAGCTAAGAATTCAGATATGCTTCCAAGTTGTAAACTTTTGATTTGCAAACATAAGGACTGCAAAGGTGTTCTCAAAAGTTCTGGCAATTGATAATCAGCAAAAGCATCATAAACACATCTGGGATATAGATGGTAGCATTCACCAGGTTGAACACGACCAGCCCTTCCTCTCCTCTAAAGAAAAGAAATTGAAACCTTTTAAGAAACCAAAATAATCAAATCCATATACTTCATAATAAGTAGTAGTTTGGAAAGTATCAAACATTGTGAATCTATATACATCTGTATACTAGCTAAACTATACAAGAATGTCTGTGCATGTGACAGCAACAATTCCATCTGTTCCAATTGACACATTATTTACAATCTAAAATTATTAGATTTTTGTTGTAAAGAAAATACAGCTGATCCTGATCCCATTACCTGATGAAAAACCAAAATTTCAGGAAAAAACTACGGATCAACGGTTTTTCTAACATTGTTCTCAATTTTTCTAGGTCATCCTTAACCAGTTTAATTTGACAATGTTCAACCTCAAAGGGGTAAATAATCAATATCCACAAAATTAAATAAACAATAAAAAAAAAATACCTGCCGGGCAGCAGCTTTTGATATCCAAGATGGAAGTAAACAAGGAGTGTTGTTTAGTGCATCATATGATGTCTCTTTAGCTTTACCACAATCAACCACAAAGACAACATCATCGATGGTAATACTAGTCTCAGCCATGTTAGTTGCCAGAACAATTTTCCTCACCCCACCTTCAGGGTTTTCAAATATCAACCTCTGCAGAAGAAAAGAAAAAACAGGAAAGCAAACAAAATTTATAAGAAAATACATTGCTATGCGTAAATATGACTAGAAATATAAGGTGAGACACAGATGTTATTCAGTTAATCGCTTCAATATGACAAGAAATCCAACACTCCCCCATCTTCCGCAGCAAAATAAATGCAAGCGTAACAAAGTAAGTCCCTTAGATACGCAACTGCAGCAGTAAATGGATGAGATTAAATTCATGCTCTACAAGACTCTTGATTCCAAGTTGCATTTTAAAATATCTCCCCTTCTACAATCAAATAATCTTGAAAAAAAAAATTGTTCCCCGAAGCCAGTAAAAAAAACCCATTTTTAATACCATATTTACCCTCAATAAGCTTAAGAGGGGAACTATATAGCACTTTGATATCTTGAATTAAATCGCAAACTAGAATGTGGCAACTGTTTTTGCTGGCTTCTTTCCAGCCTATTACTATGAACATTACCTGCTCAGTGCTGGCCATGGATCCATGACATGCAAGAAGCAAGACACGGCTGGGATCTCCTAACAAAGGATGAGTTTGGAGCTTATCCTTCAAGGAGTTTATGTCATCCCACCCAGTCATAAAAACCAAAACAGCACCTGGCCTTTCATTCTTGACAATGTGAGAAAGCACATGTTCAATAAGGTTAAAACCAAGTGAGTCAGGGCACCAGCAGGACAATGACTCCCGAGTGCGTAGACTATATCTGTGGAAGTCTGCAACTTCTAGCGCATCCTATACAAACTCATAGAGAAATGAACAGAATTAGACCCAAAAAGAATAGCTATAAAAGCAACAATGTTACGGCAAGTTACGCACCTCAACAGCAGAAGCAATTTGGCTCTTTCTTTTCCGGAAAGCTAAAGCTTGTTTCTGCATTTTCCATGTTTTTTCTTGACCATAGTCATCAATTTGATTATAACGATTCAACCGATATCCAGTCACTTCCAGAATATCCTCCAGAAAACTTGCTCGGACTGGATATGTAAAACCCTATAATTTCACAGGCCATAAGATCAAAAGGAGAAGGGTATTTTTAAAGACAACTATAAGCAAAATGAGAAATCTATGCATGACACTTCGTGAAATATTTAACAAGCAACTACTACTGAGACCTGACTGAAAAAAGAGCTGTCTTTATTTTATAAAAGAAATTTTTTAGAGAAAGTGAATATGGTATAAGCTGTTTGTGTCTAGAGCTTACAGGAATGTGCATAGTTGGAGCACCATCAAAGTAGGAAGAGAAAAGCTCAGCATTTAAGGTTGCACTCATCAAAATTAATCTCAAATCAGGACGGCGAGGAAGAAGCTCCTTCAGGACAATCAAAAAAAAATCTGACAAAAGTGAAAACCAGTGGTAAGTAAACTTGTATCGCAATCAACAACACTGGAATACACGTTATATATGACTACCTTCATTCATTCCACGTTCATGAATTTCATCAACAACAACATGAGTTACACCATTTAAAGTCCTATCCACTAGTAGTCTCCTCAATAATACACCTGTGGTACAAAAAAGAAGAGGAGTATCCCTTCCTTTCATACCCTCCAACCGAACTTTGTAGCCAACCTTCAGAAGGACAAATTAGATAATATAAGCTAATAAGTAGTCATAAGTATAACAGATACTTCAAGAACCAGAAAGCCCAAAAGTTTCACAAACTAACAGATTCTCCCAATTTCTCCCCACGTTCTGCTGCAACTCTTTCAGAAACAGACATAGCAGATATTCTTCTAGGCTGAGTACAAATTATGTTACATCCAGCACCACGTCCAGCTTCAGTCTCAGATTCTAGTATGTACTGGGGAAGTTGTGTGGTCTTACCACAACCAGTTTCACCTGAGACAACAATGACCTGCAAATTTTCATTAATAACACCAATTAATATAAACTATCATTCAATAAAAGCATATCAGGATTCATAGTCTCAGCAATAAATGGTCCTACATAAGAAAAAAAATTTGCAACATATGTCACGAATTCTGAATTATAGCTTGCTAAGAAATTATAACTTGTGCCAATTTGATAACTAACCTCTATAACATTTAAAAAAAAAACATTATTCAGAGTATTTTATTGTGGTAAATTTTGCTGATCAGATTGAATATCATCCATTCATGATCTGATTGATAGCACCTTATACAACTAAATTAGTCTCTATTATGTATGTTGTCCAGAAATGTATGTTCCAGTGTCTATGCCTCTCCAAACGTGTCACAGTCATACAATCGATCACGGATAGCTGCATTCTTACAAGTCATTACTCACTTCACATCCCTTAACTAAATTTGTAACTGTGGTTCCAGTGCTAACAAAGCATGAATCTCAGAAAGAATTGTAATATGACAGTGACAGCATTACATAACACATGGGACACATTTTTCCCTTTTCACCTGATTATCTGAAATGACTTTCAAAAATGCATCTTTCTCTTTGAATGCAGGAAGACTTCTACGAAATTCGAGCATCCTTTGCCCTTCAGGAGACCCCTACGGATAAACCAGCATCTGTTATAAATTTCTAAAAGCTAAATTTGTACAAGGACATTTATACACACAAATTTTCACAGATAGAGAAGATCAACAAACATCTCAAATTATAAGTCAACAAGCTCAGAAACCACATAACATGAATCAAAACTCACAAACATCTAGAATATTCAACTATTGCTCATGACACTCCAGTCAAAAGAACTACAATGAAACAAACAACTTTTTAAATTTGTTAATATACGAACTATTACTCATTAAAAGTGTATTCAAACATAACAGATATAACTATTACAATAACGATCAGGGCTAGACCAATAAGGTCGTTAATTGTACCTAGATTTCATAAAGTTCCACTCACAATACGAATGAGACTTGAATTGAACCAGCAATAAAAATGTTTTTATTGCCGGAACCCAAAAACCACAAATTAAATACTGGTTGATATTCAAAAAAGAATGCACAACACTCTTTAAATGCCAACTAAGAATATAATGGAAAATAAGATGCAATTTAGATAGGGTTAATAAACCTGCCAATCTTCTTGCTTAATACGCAGTTCCAAACTTCTCCGCTGAAGGATTTTCTCCTTGACAACAGAATTATGGATCCTAGGCACTGGCTTCTCATAAATCCCGTCATTGGTGCGAATACTTCCAGAATCACTTGATCTATGCAAAGAATCATAAAAAAAAAACCTAGCCTTTTTGTAGGCTTTTGTGAAAGATGGGCGCGGAGATGAGTATCTACTTCTCTATGAACACCAAAAGGTAAGATTACCTGCAAGAGCACAGAAAAATCAGTCAATCAGAGCATGAACATGCAAGAGGATAAAGGATTTACCAAACATCACAATTTTTAAAGTGTTCAAACAATTAATAAGGCTGGTGTTTGTTAATAACTCTTAGTGCAGAAACAAAAGGAAATGAACAGAAAACATCAATGCAATGTGATACCTCTCTTTGTGGACGCTTATCATCCAAATCAGGGCGGTAATTTGGCAGAGGTGCTTTACTAAAGACAACAACTCTTGCATATTGTCGGCTGCCCAGGGTAATTTTGTTCAGAATTTAACAAACAGAATTGAGAAAACCTATAAATAATGATAACATTAAGGTTGATATGGTAGCCACTATTTTATACTTGCTAATTTTGACCTGTAAATGATATAAATTTCTTAAGAGTATCCTTCCCTCTTGCTTATCTTATTTTTTTAATAATTATTCTTTTGTCTCTTAATTCTTATGTTATTTTAAGGCTTAATAAATTAGACCCAAACATGATTTATTGAAAATTTGTCACCTATGATAAAAAAATTTAAAATTTAGTTGCACACTGATTTAAAATGAACCATCAAGGATATAAATATATTTTCTCTTTTTTTTTTAAGTAACTGATTATGTATTGAAAACTGCTAACATGTTGTTCTCAAGTGCACTCTTATTTTCTCAAAATTATCACTCTCATACCTGTGGATAAACTTCATGGATGTTAGTTAAAAAAAAGAAGTCTTATATTACATCTCTAGAATATGAACTATTTTAATATAGTTAATCTTTTTTTTTTTTTTTAAGATAATTCGATCAAAGTTAAATACATGTAATCATATAAAGTTACAAAGTACACATCAATCATAAAATAAAGTAAAACAATTATTACACTAAGATATTACTCCAATTTTTGAAAACCAATATGCACCTTCTCCTACTACTTCAATGCCTAGAGTATTTTCTGATCACTTTCAATTTTAGACAACCAACATAGTAAAAGTCATCCTGTGTTAGTTTCAAATTCATAAAACAATTATGAATAAACTTATTTTTCAAGACCAGTTTACTTGAATATTCTAGAGCTTTATATTTAGAATATAATTATCTAAAATTATCTATTGTTGGTTCAATAATCAGATGTAAAATTTCTTTACTGCAAAAAAAAGAACAAACAAAAGAGGATAAAATGAAGTCCAATATAGTAAAGTAATATTTAGCTCATTCACTAGATAAATGAATTCAAAATAAGAAAGCACTAACGGATAAATAAATTTAGTTATATAATTCAGTGGGAGTAACAAATCCGTGACCCTTTTAAAAAGTTATCTTTTAAAAGTTAATTTTTATAAGTTACTTTTAAAAATTAATTTTTAGGCAACGAATTCTTTACTCCCACCTCTATATGGGACTATAAAAATATCATTAACTATAAAAAAATATTTACAAATAGAACCCCATTTTTTTATTTTTGACTACCCCTTCATATTTTTAGTTTTTTAAAATTCTCCCTTCTCTTTTAACCATTCTTTTGAAGAAGAGAATCTCTGCTAGGGTTCCTCCTACACTAAGCATCATCACAATTGGCTCTGCCAAAAAATCTTTCCTTTGATGTCCTCATGTCAGCTACTACCCTCCCGCCGCACTACACTTTCAATTCGATCTGTGTTCTTGTTCTTCGCTATCGCGTTAATCTGCTAGGTTTCTCGAGTATCGTGGCGGATTCTATAATCTACGGAAGGGTTTGTTGGGATTTTGGACCCATGTGCTAGCTGGTAGCTAAGTCTGAGTGGCAGGTCATTGCCGTTGCTGCTGAACCCTGAATGCTATTCAACCTTCGGTACACATCAACCTCAGCGATCCGTATATCTCCTTTCAATTACAACAAAAAATTCTACTTCGTTCTAAGCACTTCACTCTTCAGGTACGAGTTTCTTAATCCCCCCCCCCCAATTTGTGTTATTCTGCAACCTTTTTCCACATCTCTTATCAATTTGTGGTTTTATCGGAGTTTATTGTTCTCCCAGATTGGATTCCGCTTTGCTTATGTAGTTCCCAATCGCATGCACTTATTTGCAGGCTGAACCCTCTCCTTTCAATTTTAGGGATTATAGTGTATCATCTTTTCTGATTAAACTTTGCTGATTGTTAGTTTCTTGCTCTCTTTTATCTGAGAGAACAAAATTGCCGTTACTCCTGTGCTTGTTCATAGGATTTGTTTCCATGGCCTTCGCTTTTAGCTTTGGGTTTTCGTATCCGTGAATTTAGTTATATTTGAACATACTGTCATCTAGACCAGATTGTTGTATGGATTTTGGGTATCAATCAATCATTTGGCTAGTGCAACTTTGATCTTGTTGATTTTAGGGTAAAAAATATGTGGGATTGGGTTTTTGATTTTTAGGTACTATTATATGTTTAAACCATTTCAGATATGCAAAGGCTTGTTTGTGAAAAGGTGTGGAAATGTCATTCACTTGTTCAATAATAAAGAGAAGTGATATCTTGTATGGCAAATTGTGATTGAAATAATGTAATGTCTATTAGGTGAATTAGGTTTGAAATTATATTGCATATTAGCTATCTCATAAAAAATATGGCCTTTGTTTTCTTCGTTATGTCATTAATTTACATAGCTGCTGCTGCTGTTTTTGTTGTTTTAATATTGCATTAGACTTACCTGATGCTGATCTCAAATCACTAGATTTTCTTTCCCTGTGCTTATGCAGCAGGCACTGTGATAGAATAAAACCAAACTTTTGAATATCAGTGTGGTTGGTTTACACCTTCATCTTATCTATGACAGCTTTGTTAGAAATTAGAATTGGTTTTGATTTAGTATTTTCTTCTGATTTAATATCCATATAGTATTATGGTAATGAGATTTCTTGCTCCAGCCCTTTTTCCGTGTAACATGAGGTGAGTTGGAGATGGCAGACTTACCAGGATATTTGCGTTCTTGCCTGAGCACGGGATAACTTGCCTTTTTGGCAATCTTAGTCTCTGGGGGAATTGTCTTGCAAATTTTGGTCTGTGTTCTTCTCATTGTTAATAAATGCATCACATCTTATTGGTAACGAAGTAATTGTTGCTTACCTAGTTGCATCTGTGTTATGTGACAGGCATGTGCTTTGTATAATAATTGGTGGCCGATGCTAAGTGGTGAGATAAAGCATCTCTGTATTTATTTCTTGAAGATTTAAGGGAATGAGATGTTAATGTGACCGAACATTCCTGGTTTGTTATTACATTTGGTGTTTTGTTTTCTTGCAACTATAACATATGTGCTTCTCCCAATGCCTCTGCGGTTCTTTGCGGGGTCTAATGGTTCTTCTATATTTTCTGAATCTCATAGCAGGTAAACTGTTATTATTCAAGCATTAATTGAAAAATAATTTAATAAGAAAAAAAGATAAGATTGTATACCGAGCCAAGGTTATTAATCATTCAACTTTTTGTTTTGTGGTCTGATGAATGATGGAGCAGCCGGGTGAATTTAGCCAAGTTCTTGACTAGATTCTCAACTATTGAAAGCATTACCATTCCAAGCATTCTAAAGCATTCTGGTGTTATTGGTTGGGGAGCCTTTGCAATGGAGCTTTCATCTTTCTTCGTGTTTGTATTAGCCATATTGTGTTTCATGGGGATGAGTGATGAAGATGACTATTACAGTATGATATGAGATGGAAATCTACTAGACATAATTTCATGTGTAAAAATGGATTTATTCTTTGTGCGCGCTATTGGTTCTCTTGCTTTTTTAAAATTCATGTTAACTTTTGCTAAATTTCATGAGTTAATACTCACTTAAAATTTATCTCCTTCATTACTGATTGCAAGGGAAAGGGCAAGTCCTAAGGCCTGCTTATATCATATAATTCTTCTAAATTAATGGAATCCATTCAACTAAACTATACATAACATTTACCTAGGCAGAATCTCTGTCAAAGTGTCAATGATTACTTAACAACAATATAACTTTGCTTATCTTTTATAAAGGAATGAATATTGTCACTTTCATTTTTAATACATTCATGTAAAAAGTACAATGAAAAGAAAGCATATACAAACCAATGTAACTTGCTTTATCATAAATCTTTATATTTAAGTAAGACAACATAGATATAGGAATACAATGAAAATACTTTTCTAAATGCCCAACTCCTATATATTCTGATCTAAGCTACTGTTGATCTATTGTACAAAAAAGTGCAAGTAGGGGGCCAAAATACTTGCCATTAGAAGAGTCAATGACCAACTCCTACTTTAACTGTTGGGTAGCTAAAGAATTATTATATTAACAAACATCCCCAACAAGTGGCGGAAAAAACCAAATTCTTGAGTATTTTAAGAGGATCTAAGTCAAGGATCAACTTCATAATTGCACAAGTTGTCAGCTGGAAGCTCTTGAATGGTATTAATTTTTTCTAGTATTATTTACATGGATGAATCAAGAGGCCAGACTCAATGTACTTCTAATGAAAATCCTGTAAGATGTTATCTTTTTGGGAACAAAAATTCTCGAAATGCACTGTCTCCTTGATTAGTGGATAAGTAATTGATAATCAATTCTATGATGGTAGCATCTACTGAAAAGCCTTTGTCTATCATTATTTGAAGGTATTTCATGGACCTTAAAGAATCATTTTTAATTAGTAACCCTTGGACAAAGACATTGTAAGTGGAGTAGTTTGGCGGGCAGCCATTCTCTTCCATGTTCGTAAGTAAGTCTTCAGCTTCATCTATTAAACCTTGTTTACAGAGACCTTTAACCATAATGTTATAAGTATACAAATGAATTTACAGACCTTTAGCACGCAAAGAAGAAAAAAGTTTTCACGCCCCATTTACTTCTCCAGTGGCCCACATTCCATCAAGCATAATATTATAAATCACAATGTTAAGATCCAAACCACTCTTCTCCATTAATTCAAACAACGATGTTGCCTCGAAAAGAAGCTGGCATTTACATAGACCATCCAATATAACAGCACAAGTCTGGAGATTGGGCATCTGGCCATGTTTGTACTAAAAAAGAGTTCTTTTGCAGCCAATGGTCGACCAACTCGACAAAACCCACCGATAAGAGTGGTCCAAGTGACAACATCAGGAACGAATCCAGCATTGACCATTTCATTCAAAAGATGCATAACCTTATTTATGTTTTTAATCACACACTATCCATGTATAAGTTAAGTGTAAGTTACAATGTCAGGTAAATAGCCCCTAGTGACCATCAAGTTAAATACTTTCATGGCAAGTCTATTAATATTAGAGTCTATTAATATTAATTCATTTCTTCTGTTGATGTAGCAAGTCTCTAGGTGTGTTATGTCTTACCATTTTCACTTTCTTTAGTAATCAGAAAATACGGTAAGGATGTATATATCTCATTAGAATGGCTTCTTACAAGAGGAAAGGAGAACTATTTTCGGAATCTACTTCTGAGTCAACTCTTGTAAAACTGGGCTAGGGTTACCAGTGATATTTGGTGTTGCCCTTTTTATTGATGAGGGGGTTGTCTACCCCTTTGATTGCTGCTGTGGGAATAGCAGGTCGGTACTCATGCAGAAACTTTAGATCAGTATTCTGCTGTAGTGATGTCATCCACTTGGATATGACAAGACTTTATTGAAAAAGCACCGGGAAGGTTTTTTCTATTGTCAGCCCTTCGATTGAATAGTTTTAGCAGTTGTGAATTGTGGACCCCTTGAGTGTGCTGACTGCCTCTTAGTTGCTGTTGTTCTCGGTTGGGTTTCTGAGTTCTGGACCCCTTGTTAATAGTTGCGTGGTAAGTTCTTTCTTTTTGCCGGCATGCTGTTTATAAAATTGAAAAAGGAACGGTAAACTTAACATTCATATATAGAGAACTCATCTATTTAGACTCAGGATTCATCTAAAGTGGGTTTTTAAATATTAAATAAATTACCATTTGTATTCATTAGAATTTAGAACGCTGACAAATATACTCACAAAAAATGAAAGTGGCTTTGTACCCATAAAAAGATAGATTTTTACTAAATTCCCAACTGCCCTCTATTCCTCAGCATCATCCCTTGGCCTAGCGATTCGACCCACCATTCTCCCTTCTCGATGTTTCCGCCTCTTCCTCATCAGCCTCGCTCTCCTCATCATCGTCAACATCAACAACCCCATCCTTATTAGGGTTTTTTGAATCTTTCAAATTCCCCAACCTTCCTCTGGTCCCATCTCTGCGGGTGCTGGAAGCATTGGTCTGTCTGAGATAAAAATGCCATCGTCGTGGTAGCCATTGCCGTTACCGTTTTCTGCTACATGCACCGGTTCGAAGGAAAACTGGGAGTAGCTTGGATCTGGATCGGAACCCGAAGATGTTCGGCGATGCAGCTGGAGGAGTGTGGTCGACGGTAGGTACATCTCCACCGGAGAAGCTGGAGTAGCCGCCGTAGCCGGAGAAGTTGTCTTCGTCGGTTTGGTTTTGGTGGTGATTGGAGTCGACACTGAAGGTATCAAAGGCAGACATGTCTTCTATCTCTATGCTGTTTTTGTTCTCTCTCTTCTATATAAAGATGGGTGCTTCGTTTGCTTAGCTTAATTGAATAATTGTATTCAGAGAAAGATGAAGAGGATTGTTTGAGAATTATTAGAATCAATTTAGATCAATTAGTATCGTCTATATTTACATAGTATATATGTACATTAATTGTAGGATTCTATGTCTTTATTACTTTGATTCATTTAGCACCTATAAATACCCCTTGTATATTGTACCTTTGCACACAACTCAATAATACACTTTTCATATTATTCTCTCAGTCTCTTGTTTCTAACATGGTATCAAGAGCTTAGGTCTTTTTTTTTTAATGAATATTAGTTCATAGCCCCTTTGTTTTTCCTTTTTGGCAGTGTTCTTTGGCCTCTTTTTTCGTTCTCTTTTCGACGCTTTGGTTCGTCACCCCGTAACCATCTTGTTCGTCTTATCGCCGTGATTCCAACGCAACGAGAACCGCCGCCATCCGCCGCCAGACGCGCCTCCACGCGCCGCCGAAAGACGCTGCTACGACCAGGTTGATCTTCATTCCAGATTCCACCCGTGCCTCTTTGCTCGCAAATTTCGATTTGTTTCCGATGCTTTGGTTCGTTACCTCCGGCATCATCGTGTTCTTCTCTCCGTCAACTTTCCAACGCCACCAAGATCGCCGCCAGAAGCCCCCGGACGCGCCGCCACTCGCCGCTGGAAGTTCGCTGTCCACCTCCATTGTTCCTCCTCCAGAAGCTTCAGCAGCCGTTAGATCTCAGCGCTGATCGGACATTCCTCCCACTGCCACGTGTCGGCCGAAGCTTCTTGTTTGACCCGCGCGACCCGGACCGACTTGACTTTGACCCGCGTCCAGCTCCTGCCAGCGTGTCTCTCCTGCTCCTCTCCGGTGCTGCCACGTGTCTTCACTTCTCTGACGTGGCGCTGACGTCACTACTAACGTGGCACTGACGTGGCGGACAAGTGGGTCCCTCCCTAAGGTTTTTTGGTGAGCTCTTTCCGATTCTGCACTCCGATTTCTCATTTTCTGCTCCGAAATTTCCGTTTTCTCTCCTCTCTTTGATCTTTGTGACTGCTACCATGGAAAAGTCAGATGTTTTTGCTGCCACCGACAGAAAGGGTAAATTCTGTCGAAACTGTAACCGTTCTGGGCATCTCTTCCCCGACTGTCCTTCTGTTGAATGTCGCACATACCACCAGAAAGGTCATCTTAGCTACCATTGTTCACAGCTGTTCTGCCGTTACTGCAAGCTCTCGGGACATTTAATTACTGCCTGTCCTACTTGCCCACCACGTCCTAGTCCACTCAACTCGTCTCATGTCTCTCTTTCTGATATTGCATCTCTTCTTCAGCATCTTCTCTCTGTTTCTGGTAATACTCCTGCTGCTTTTTCCACCTCTCCAGGTAATTCTAAATGGTACTTTGACTCGGGTTGTTTTAATCACATGTCTTCGTTGCGTAATATTTTCTCGTCCATGTCTACCACTACAAATGGACCGTCTGTTAGTACTGCAAATGGCTCCCTCTTGCACGCAACACACAAGGGTTCTATATTCCAGTCGACTCTTAATCTTCCTGATACTTATTATATTCCCAAATTAAAATTCAATCTTATTTCTGTTGGTCAAATTGTTGATCTGAATTTTGAAGTCACTTTTTCTGTTTCTGGTTGTCGTGTACAGGATCCTCGGACGGAACAAATCATCGGGACTGGACGTAAGGTCGGAAGGTTGTTTGAACTCGAGAATCTTCATATTCCTCCTGTACCAAATCTCTGTGCTGCTTCTTCTCCCTCTACCCTCCACTTATGGCATCAGCGTCTTGCCCACACCTCCCTAGGAAAACTGCGTCCTCTTGTCTCTCAGGGTGTTTTAGGTCAGGTTCCAAATGAATCTTTTGATTGCATTTCTTGACAAACTGCCAAACAACCCGCTTTATCTTTTCACAATAATTCATCTCTTGCTTGCTCTCCTTTTGATCTCATTCACTCTGATGTTTGGGGCCCCGCTCCCACTGCCTCTATGGGCGGAACTCGATACTTTGTCGTTTTCATTGATGATTATTCCTGTTTTACTTGGGTTTATTTGATGACTAATCGCCATGAGTTACCTCAGATCTATATCAACTTTGCTACTATGATTAAAACTCGTTTTCCAAGGTCATTAAGGTTTTTCGACGTGATAATGCTATGGAATACCGTGATTCCAAACTCTTAGCCTTTCTTGCAGAACAGGGTACTTTGTCTGAGTTTTCTTGTCCTAGTATATCTCAACAAAATGGTAGAGCTGAACGCAAACACTGTCACATTCTTGACTCCGTCCGTGCAATGCTCCTTTCTTCGTGTCCTGAGCGTACTTGGGGTGAACCTGTTCTTACTGCTGTTCATGTTCTCAATAGACTCCCTTCTTCTGTTCTTGGTAATGTTACTTCCTTTGAGCGTCTTTATCATACCTCTCCAGATTATAGTTCTCTTCGAGTTTTCGGTTGTGTATGTTTTGTCGTTCTTCAGCCTCATGAACATAGTAAACTTGAACATCGGGCTCGTATGTGTTGTTTTCTTGGTTATGACACTGAACACAAGGGTTATCGTTGTTGGGATCCTCTCTCTAAACGTATTCGTATATCTCGTCATGTTGTCTTCTGGGAGCACCACATGTTTTCTCGATTCTCATCCTTTGAGTCGATTCCTACTACTCAGTCACCTTTGTTTACTAACCCCAATGTTGATCTTTTTTCTAGTGATGATTCTACATGTTCTATCTCCAGTGACCCTCCACAGCCTCCTGTTCCTCCGCCTTCTCCATCTCCTGATGATTCTAGACCGGACGATGATCCTGCTCCTACCGTCATGCCTCCTCCTCCCGCTCGTTCTTCTAGGGTAAGGATTCTACCTCCTCATCTTCTTGATTACCATTGCTTTTCTACTATTCTTCATCAACATGAACCTAAGACATTCAGAGAAGCCTCCTCAAACCCAAATTGGCAACAAGCAATGTAAGAAGAATTACAGGCACTTGAAAAAGCACACACTTGGGATCTGGTTGATCCTCCTTCTGATCAGGAAGTTGTGGGCAGTAGATGGGTATACAAGATCAAGACTCGCTCTGATGGCTCTATTGACCGTTATAAGGCCCGCTTGGTTGCTCAAGGTTGTACGCAAGAGTATGGTATTGATTATGAAGATACTTTTGCCCCTGTCGCTCGTCTTACGTCTGTTAGAGCTCTTCTTGCCATTGCCGCGGTTAAAAAATGGTCTCTCAGTCCAATGGATGTGAAGAATGCATTTCTTAATGGGGATTTGAAAAAGACAGTCTATATGAAACCACCTCCGGGATATCCTTATCCTTCTAATAAGGTTTATCTTCTTCGCAAGGCACTTTATGGACTTAAGCAAGCTCCTCGTGAATGGTTTGACAAGTTCAGCACTACCATATGCAGTCTTGGTTTTACTTCTAGCCCTCATGAGAATGCGCTCTTCATTCGTAAAAGCGAACGTGGAGTTGTTCTTCTACTTTTGTATGTTGATGACATGATAATTATTGGGGATGATGTTGATGGTATCTCTGATCTCAAGGCCTCACTTCACCATACCTTTGAGATGAAAGATCTTGATTCTCTAAGCTATTTTCTTGGTCTCGAGGTCATCTCCACCGATGATGGCATCTATCTCTCTCAGGCTAAGTATGCTTCAGATCTTCTTGCTCGCGCTGGGATTACAGATAGTCGCACTGAGTCTACTCCTCTTGAGCCTAATGTTCGATTTACCCCTATGGATGGCACTGTTTTGGATAATCCGACTCTCTATCGACAGTTAGTTGGCGGTCTCGTCTACTTGACTGTCACCCGACCAGACATCGCCTATCCGGTTCATATACTTAGCCAGTTCTTGTCAGCTCTTCGTACTACTCACTATGCGGCAATTCTACGCATTCTTCGCTACATCAAAGGCACTCTCTTTCATGGCCTTTATTTTTCTGCCCATTCCTCTTTGTCTCTTCAGGCTTACTCCGATGCTGATTGGGCTGGTGATCCACTGATCGTCGTTCTACTACTGGTTACTGTTTGTTTCTTGGCGACACTCTCATTTCTTGGCGTGCTAAGAAGCAAACGTTCACTGCTCGCTCAAGCACAGAAGCTGAGTACCGTGTCCTCGCTGACACCACTGCTGAAGTTGTCTCGGTTCGTTGGCTTCTCGAAGATTTGGGTGCTCATCATCGTCCCTACTGATGTTTTTTGTGATAACCGCTGTGCTATTCAGATTGCCCATAATGATGTGTTTCATGAATGCACCAAACACATTGAGATTGATTGTCACTTTGTTCGGCAACGTATCCTTATTGATGCTAATCGTCTCATTGCTGTTGGAACACTAGATCAGACTACTGATATCTTCACGAAGGCTCATCACCCGACTCGTTTCCGGACTTTGTTATCCAAACTCAAGTTGGTATCCTTAGCTCCCACTTGAGTTTGAGGGGGATGTTAGAGAATAATTAGAATCAATTTAGATCAATTAGTATCGTCTATATTTACATAGTATATCTGTACATTAATTGTAGGATTCTATGTCTTTATTACTTTGATTCATTTAGCACCTATAAATACCCCTTGTATATTGTACCTTTGCACACAACTCAATAATACACTTTTCATATTATTCTTTCAGTCTCTTGTTTCTAACAAGGATAATGAATTTGGGGAAGAGATAGATGAAGATGAGGGGCAATGATGAAGACGTTGTTGAGGTGCATGAGATTGAAGACAACGATAACGAACGAAGATGGGGTTGAGTATAATGGCAGTGGAGGTGGTGGTGATGTTGATAGCGACAGTGATGGTGGTAGTAATGGACGAGAGCGGTGATAGGAACCTAGAGTTTAGAATTGGGGGAGAGAAGATGAGAAATAAAATTAGAAATTAAAATTAGATTAAATTTAGAGGATAAATTGAAAATTTTAAATAATTTTTTAGGATTGGATATATTTGTCCGTAAAAATTTATCTTAGCCACTATGATAAAGTTACTTTCGTTTTTTTTTTTTGATAAATTTGTCAGTTTTTTAAACTTTTATATAAATGATAATTTATTTTTAAATATTCATAATGACTGTGACCTTTCATAATTAAATTCAGATGTACATGTCAGTGGGTAAAGCAAAAGCACATGGATTCTAACGGACAGTTTTATCTTTCGCTTAAACTAACGTCAGCCAGGCCTTATGCCTCGAGTCCTTGACTCGAAATATCTAGTACGATATGATTTACTAGGTGAAAATAAGCATAAAGATACATTAATGAAAAATAACTGAATCTTGCACAAGTTGCAATGCTGCAAAGAGCTGGACTATTTCAGTGGTTGTGTTGTGCCGATACTACACCAGAAACTGGATGCCATGGTATGCATGATTGCATGTATTTGTCAATGTCAATGGATCGAGATGTCAACGTATGCCTTTAGGTGCTGCATCAGCATGTTTATTCTCTTCCTCATCGTTGAGCAAGGCTTATTGCGCCGACAATCCTGTAAAAAAGAGAGAAAAAGAGAGGGGGGGGGGGTTCAAATTACGGAATTATGCCATTTTAAAAACTGATTGAAGAAATCTTATATTCAGGGTTAATAAATTGTTCTACATAGTACATACCCTCCAGAGTATAACTGATCACCAAGAATGAGGGCTGCAATTATAGCAACTAAAAAGGTTTGCAATGGCTGAAAGACAGCAACACATACAGCGCCACCCTTTTGAATACACCATGTTTGCAGAGATATGACAACCTCAGACGATACAATTCCCTGGAATCATCAACACATAAATGAATTCAGTTGACTTACACCAAGTTGCATGATTTGAGGTTAGATAAGAATGAATCACATTCCCGTGACATTTTCAATTAAGATTATCAACATCCGAACTATATTTCATTGATGAAGTGAAGAGTATTACAGCATATAGGATGGTAAGAAGTCTTCTGTTGATATTATCTTCCAACGTTCCATATGAGTTTCTAAAAAGGCTTCTATAATCAAGAACTGAACTAATCCAAAGAAGAATGTAAAGGAAGTGAGTGATAGTTTTGCTGGATACTTCTTCACCACAGGAGCCTGAAAAAAGGGTTTAGCCACTTTGGTTAACATAGAAAACAATTAAGCAAATAGAGTCAGTGCAACATTATTAAGAATGAAGCCAGGCGTTCACTAATTTGCAGTTTCATGCATGCAACTCATGATCAATAATGATTATGACGAAGACACCTGAAAAACCATCCGAGCAGCCCAAGACAAACAATGTCCAAGTAAAGTATACGCAACTCCATGTCCAGTTCTGAACTTTGATTGATGACTGATGTATGTAGCTATCTTCTTGCATCTGAGGTGTCTGCAGGTGGAGAAGAGGAGGACCTTTGTATAGAGTGATCACAGTTGCACCTCCAACACTTGCAATGGTTCCTAGAATTTTTGCCAATCCGTCTATTCTTGCAATGTTGACTTCCTCAAGTCTATAAAAAACTTGTGAATAGATCAGATGACAAAAATGTTCAAACTCAAAAGATGTGAAATGAAATACCCTAGAGCTGAGGCCATGACAAAAGTGATTGCAGGAACTGAGTTCTGCATTGCAGAAGCTAAAGTTGGAGAAGCATAATATAATCCCAACAAGTAAAACCCTTGGTTTGCAGTGATGCTAGCACAGCCAATGAAAAATAATGTTAGAAGAATAAAACGGAAACAAATAACTCGAAAATTGCAGGTTTTTTTTTTTTTTTTTATTGCTTACCCTAGCAATGCTAATAGGAAGAACTGAAACAGCAAAGAAAAAGCAAGGGGTGGTCTTTCGTTCCTGTTCATTGTTTCATGTTAAAATTTTGCCAACATAAAAAGTGACAGACACTATAGGAAACTATAAAATATGCATGTTTAATCATGAAACTTACTTCTCTAAGAAATAAGCAAGTAGACTCAACAAAAGAAGGGCAATTATATTTCGATAAACAGGGTAAACAACTTTACTGACACCAATATTAAGTGCAAGTCTAGAGACAATGTGGTATCCTGTAAAACAAAATTGAAGGGCCATTAATGCCACAAGAAGCTTCACTTTTTTTTGTCATAACACTTTCCATCCTGTGTTCTTGTTCTAGCAACTTAGACTTGGGTATGGAGATAAAGGAAATACTTAGAGAGACGTGCTTATATAGAGAGGGAACAATCTGAAGGAACATTCAAAATTGTTCATTTTGTATAAAGTGATTATCGGCAGCTACCGATATTATTACAAAGGCATATAAGCGTTTAAAATATATCCTAAGTTATCTCTAGACTACAAAATCTTATATATATAATTTCTTGTGCTTGTTGACTTTTAATGTAATATTTTAGGAGACAAATTGAAGGTGGATCACGTTAGCCAGGTAGTTAGAGAGTGGCCAACCTCTGGTTTGCATGACCATGTTCCCACCATCTCCTTTGTAATAATTTTAGTGACATTATTATTTGTATTGATTTTCTATCATCGTCTAGTAATTTCTTCAATTTTACTATGAATTCAATTAACCGTAGGATTTGGCATGCAATTTAATAACAATAATACGAAATTGTTCTGTTCTTAAAAGATAATATATTTTATTGGTTTTCAAAGAAAATCGATACGATAGTAGTATAGTATTTTAACATTTTAGTTGCATGTAAAATGGAATAGGCTACCGCTTCAATAAAGATATTAAAATATCTTTTTTCTAAAGACGTATGTATGTTATGTTATTATTGAACGAATTATTAAATTAGTCAATAAATTAATTTTAATAAATAAAAAAAAAACCAATTTATTATAATTATCTGATCCGATTGATTTACATCATGAGAATTGAATTATATTTAAATTTTTTTTTATCAAAATAATAAATATATTCCTAATTTTTTATTTTACACACATTTAAATTCATAAAAATTTAACATTATAATTAAGTTCCTACAAAAAATTTCTAGACTTTTGTTCTAGCCAAACCCAAGCAAGCCAAGCCCAATCTCCATGTCTCACCAATAGCTGAATCTGTCCCAAAAGAGCCCTAGCCCTTAGCGTCCCTTCGTCTCCCTTTCCCACTGAACTTCGAGCTCTCTCACCTCCCTGCTCATCAGCTCTCGCGATCTCAAGCTTTCTCCCTCTCTCGTCGCTGGTCTCGCACTCAAGGTTCTCGTCGCTCTCCATGTCGCCATTCGTCACCATCTCGCACTCAGTCTCGCTCGCACGCCTTTCCTGAGCTCGTTGTCGCCGGCGGCAGAAGCAGCTAGTCCGGGACTAGTCGTCGTCATCGCTCCATTTATCCTCACCGTCTCGCACTTAGTCGTGCGCCTTCTCGCGCTCGTCGTTGCCAGCGGCCGAAGTAGCCGGTCCCGAGGTTGGACGTCGTTGTCGTCTTGTTACTTTGAATCTCGCCGTCAGCTTCCTCCCTGCCCTCAGATTCCTTCGCCCAACCAGAGGCTGGTCCTCGATTTGGTGATTTCCAATAAATTCCTTTGTTCTTTTTTTTTTTTTCCAGTTTTGTTGCCCTATTCATCACTGCACTTTGATTTTAATTTGTTGCTGAAAATATCACTGAACTAGTTCTTATTTTTGCTGAAAATCATCATTGTCGTGAATTTGTTACTATTTATCACCACCGAACCTTGAATAATTTGTTGAGCTAATTTCTTTGTTGCTTAAAATCATCAATTTTGTACTGATTATCATCAATGAAGCTTGAATTTGTTGTTGTTTTGCTCAAATAATTACTTTGCTAAATGTTTTTGTTGCTGGAAATGTGAGTTGAATTTATTAGTGATTGAACTTGAATTTGTTGTTGTCTTGCTGAATAATCACTTAGTACATGAAAATGAATGTTAAGGGAGATCGTTGCTAGAAATTATTATTTCTCCTTTTTTTTTTTTGAAGATTTACTGTGTAATATCATGCTTAGTTATGCTTAGAGCAGGACAGATTTGTATGGTTGTTCATTTTTTTTCCGATGATTTGCTTTTGTTACATATCTTTGGTTGCTACAAACATTAGCTAAATACATATGATTCATTGGTTAAAACATTTTCTTATTTTTTCTAAGCTTCTTCTAGTCTTAAAACGATTGTTTACACTTTTTTAGTCTATGTTTGCATTCCATTGATGTCTGAAAGCACACTATATTTTAGGGGTGTGCATGGACCGGGTGAAACCGGGTTTGATGTGACCCAGACCCGACCCGAAATATATACCGGGCCTATTTGTTAGACCCGAACCCGACCCTAGACCCGATGAAACCTATACACTTTCGGGCCACGATTATACCGGGTAAAAATCGGGTGAAAACCGGGCCGTTAACATTATATTACCTTGATACCTTCTTGTAAGTTTAACATGTAAAAATATCCAAATTTCTAAGACTCCAACCATTATTTGACATGGTAAAATTCACTTAGAAAAATATAATAAGAACTAACTCTTCTCTAAAATTAAAGTATAACCAAATCAATACTAATATTGCCTAATAACACCAAAATTTAAATCAATACAAATAACACAAGATTATGCATTAGTCTAAAGTCTTATGCATTTTAAACATAAAACATTAACTTATAGTCTTATATATAATGACTAATAACACAAAATATAAGGTTTACAATACTAAATTTCACATAATAATACCATCATCCATCACTAATAACACAAAATATTAATTGTGTATATGACCGGGCCACGGCCGATTTCGGGTGACCGAGCTATGGCCCGGACCCGGACCCGAAATAATGACCGGGTCTACTTTTGAGGACCCATACCCGACCCTAGACCCGATGAAATCACATCAAATTAGCCCCTAAAGTGTTCGGGACCGGGCCGGGTCTTCGGGCAGGCCGGGCCATGCACACCCCTAACTATTTTATAGCAAATTCCTGTGAGTACCTTTGACTGCATGACTTTTAAAATAGTGGTGGATGTAGAAATTATATTCATCTATACTTGGCAAAGTTGGCAGGGAAGTCACTATTAGAAAATGAATAACTGCATTATGAATTACATAAATGGCTTTTTCATTCTAGCTATATGATTACCATAATGGAGCTTTTAAATTGAGGGTGATCGCGTCCTCTGGTTCGTAGGACATTTGTTCGATTGCCCACCTGCAATGGGCGCTTTAATCGAGCAATGTTG